>NC_090759.1:77134843-77192343 GCF_036898095.1 Palaemon carinicauda
ATTCACACACTAATTAATCTCCTTTTTAACATTTTCAACAGATTTAAAAAAAAAATAGTATGGCAGCCTCTAATTTTACTTGTTCTCAAATATAGACAATTCAACCTTTGACTGTCATGGTAATTTGTAAATGACATAAAAGGGCCAAGACCTGTGATTCTTAGGTTCTTAGAAAATTAATTTTATAATCATGTATTATATACAGAACAGTATTTAGTTCTTTCCTTTGAACTTTATTTAGAGCTTGAGAATGAACATTTTATAAATTATGTAGGGTAAATGCTTTAGAGTGCGTTAGTCTTCCCTTGACCTATATAGCTGTTTGGTCCATTAACTTAAACAGAGGTTTGGTTCCAGAAACTGCAGTCGTTTGCCAGATTCAAATCATTTATATCAGATGCAATGATGTATTTGCATATATTTATATACCTTACAGCCTACGCCCATCATCATGCACTAATAAAGTGCATCGTTTCAAATCCTTTTTAGGTTATTTATTTTTAATACTGTATTATACAGGAAAATTACATGATATATAAATAGAATAAAGTTATACTTTTTTGTATAAAGAATATATAAAAAAATGTTTATGCATGAGTAATACTTAAGAAATCATCATAGCCTTAGCTACATAAATCAAATGCGCAGCAATTAACATTTTCATTTAAGACTTGGCAACTGGTTTAATTTACTTATACAGTGACAGATGTGGGTTGTAGCAACTATGGCACAGTAAGTAATTCGTTATATGTCATAACTTGAACAAACTGATTATACCTCAGAAGTTTCATGTAGTGTATGTCAAAATAAACTGGACAGGAAGACATATGTTAATAGTTTAAAAGTAAGCTTAGTGATGTGAGCTGAGGAAGTTGACTGCTGAATATCCTTTTGAAACTTCTTGAATGTCAGGAGCCGAGTATCATTGGGTATTTAAGTAAAACATTTCAGTTCCAGATTATTTCTCAATCAGCATTCTGGTGGGAGACAGTTTTGTTTCTTTTCTTGTCTTATCGTGCAATTGTTAGTTCGATTTTAGGCACACTGTTATCCCTCAGTTGATATATACACTTTGTTTTATCTAAAAATTGATCCTCTCGTAACACTGGAGAAACTTTGGTCCCAAATAGTGGTTGTGAATCCTTCCTTCCTCCCAAGAGGATTTCAATATATTGTTGACTTTCTGATTGCTAAAGATACTTCCGTGTTTTGCATACTCTGACATTGTCCTAGTTCATATCAGTGTGGTCTTCAATACCAGGTTTCCTCACAGCCCTTAAGATTTTGAGTTCTGTTTACATATTCTATGCAGTCTTTGGATTTAGAATATCTGCTACCTCTCCAATGAGAACTGTCGCATATGTAATTCCAAGCTCTTCCATACATCCATGATACGATACTGCACTCAGAATCTGTATCAAGTGCAACATAATTCCTTACAAAGGTGGGATTAGTGAATTTTATGATGCCATGATCAAATGACTGTAACAGCCAGGCACATAGTATAAGGAGACAGGAAGTATCTTTCTGGTTTCTTATTGGCAGATATTCAGGAGCACTGTCTGTTTTGTGGATGATTTTAAATGGCAACACCTTTAGGATTTATGAATTTGGAATTTATACCCCAGAGATGGGGCTGATGAGGCCATTCAGTGCCAATTTTCTTTGAGGTATATCTGTTACATAAGTTACCCTTATCAAGTGCGCCTCACGCACGTTTTCTGTAATGTTTGTTTTGGTAAGCGTCACTGTGTGTCTGGCAAAAGTTAGCCCGGCTGCTTTGTATCCTTTCTAATATTAAAACGTATTTTTCAGTGACTAAGTGTCTGTATGATACCCAATTGATACCAAGGATTAACATGGTAGCAGAGCGTGTGATGAACTAATTCAAGCAAGTGATCAGGTAATAGTAATGAACATTTTTTGCATTAATTGGCTTCATCTCCCATCAGCACTGGTTTGTTTACTGCGATATCCCGTTTTGGACTTATAATTCTGTGTGAACGACGCGAGATTTAATCAACATTTCTTCGAAATTACGTGATCCGCAGTAATATTCAAATGATAAAAGGGGTAGTTTGTAGCGCTACGGCCAAGCGTCCTAATTTGCTTATTATCGCTCCGATTGTTATCTTGTATAGAATATGTTGTGTAAGGGGGGGGGGGGGCAAATCCCCCCTGGGTAAGTACACGGCTTTTAGCATAGGTTAGGTGGGTTTTTTAAGTTAGCTTCTCCCGTCGTACTCGTAGGTAAGGAAACTGTTGTGTAAGGGGGGGGGGGGGCAAAGCTCCCCTGGGTAAGGATACGGGTTTTAGCATAGGTTAGGTGGGTTTTTTAAGTTAGTTTCTCCCGCCAAAATCGTTTATAGAACGACGGCCACAGTTCAGAATATTCCCGTTTTCTACGGGATCTGGCCGTCACCCTACAAACGCTCCTGTATGAGTATTTGGATAAGTGGTGTAAAAAGGATGAACTGTCCGGTGCTTATGAAGGCTGGAGAAAATTTATTAAGTATGAGAAAAATAAAGAAGGTTCTATGGAAAAATATATAAATTAATTTGATAAAAGAGCAAAAGTATTGAATAAATTCAAGATTGAGATCCCAAAGTGTATATTAGCTTTCGTTTTACTAGACAATGCAGCATTGGATACACAACAAAAACAGATAGTGTTAACGGCAGTGTCGTTTGATAAACCAGAAGAAATGTACGATAATATGAAAGTGGCTCTAATAAAGGTTTTTGGGAGCCAAGAATGTATTTCAATGGAAAATAAAATTGAGACCTCGGTTTCCAAATCTGATACTGCAGTGGCGATAAAGGTGGAAAATTCAGAAACTGCTTTAGTAGCAGAGGAAGCTTATCTCTCGGATCGTGGAAGGTATAAGATGGAATGACAATAGACGTAATCGCTACATCAGCGGTCGTAGTCGAGGTAGAAGTAATTGGAGGAACAGTGAACATCAGGATTTTGTTAGAAAGTGCTACTTATGTGGCTCAACTTTACATCTAGCAACATCATGCCCTCACAATGTATATGTAAATCAAAATGAAGGGAAGAAATAGGATAAAAATGAGGGAAATAAAGAAGTTCACTGTATGGAAATTTTTACAATTAATAATTCTGGGAATACATTAATTGAATCATTTAACTATGGGGTGTTAGATTCAGCATGCAGCTCAACAGTATGCGGAATAGACTGGTACCGCACATTTCTGGATTCATTGGACCATAAAGAATTAAAAGAAGTAGAGGAAGAAGAAAGTAATACGAAATTCAAGTTTGGTGATGGAGAGATTTATAAATCATTAAAAAGGGTCATTTTGCCTGTTACAATTGTTGGCATCAAGACGAGAATTAGAGTTGAAGTAGTAGAATGCGCAATTCCTCTGTTGATAAGCAAAACTACATTAAGTAGCTGTAATGCTGTTATCAACTTCAAAACTGATATGGCACAAATTCTGGGAAGGGGAATAAAAACTAGATAAAACTACTACTGGGCACTATAAAATTCCATTGCTTGATGAAACAAAAGTGAAAATTGAGACAGTTGCTTTCACCATATCTGGAGATGAAAAAGAAAAAAAAGTCAAAAATGAGGAGGATTCATCAACAATTTGGTCATCCTAGTTATGAGAGATTGAGGAAGTTGTTGATTGATGGTGGTATAACTGATCAAGATTGTTTCAAATATGGTCAGGAATTATCAAATGAATGGGAAGTATGCACAAAGTTTAAAAGAACACCACCTAGACCAGTAGTAGGTTTTAATCTTGGAAAATAATTTAATGATGTCGTAGCACTTGATTTAAAGGAGTGGAAAAAAAAGGTGAAATATACCTATTACATATGATTGATGTGGCTACTCGATTTTCGAAAACAGGCTTAATAAAAAGTAAAGACCCTCAAGTGGTTGTTGACAAAATTATGGAGATTTGGATAGGAACAGGATTAGGTGCCCCATCGAAGTACTTTTGTGATAATGGAGGTGAGTTCGCCAACTCAGTGTTCTTAGATTTATGTGAGAATTTGAACATTCAGGTCCTTCACACAGCAGCCGAAAGTCCTTTCAGTAATGGGTTATGTGAACGGAATCACTGTGTCATTGATGAAATGATAAAGAAAATGATGAGTGAAGATCCAAAGATGAAGTTAGAAACAGCAGTAGCATGGGCCGTCAATGCTAAAAACAGCCTCCAAATGATAGGCGGCTACAGTCCATTTCAACTTGTGTTCGGACGCAATCCCAGGTTGCCATGTGCCATGAATGACACATTGCCAGCGTTGGAAGGCACAACATCAAGCGAAACTATTGCCAAACATCTTAATGCGGCACGCAGCGCACGAAAAGCATTTATTACCGCTGAAACATCGGAGAAGATTCGGCGTGCTTTGAGGCATCAAACAAGACCATCCAGAAAAGAGTTCAACAATGGAGATTTAATATATTTTAAGAGATGATAATGCTGAATGGAGAGGACCTGCTACAGTAATGGGTAAGGATGGCAAAACTGTCATATTGAAATATGGTTCATATTTAGTAAAAGCTCATGAAACAAAGAGTTCAACATGCTCCTTATGATTTTAGTAAAGATTCATCAGATTTGAAAAATGAAAAGAGTAAATATGAAGAACAAAGCAACAATAAACAAACCAGTATCGACATTGTAACTCAAAGTGAAACTGAAGATCAAAATCAAACTAATAATGAAGAATTCATTAAAGAGCTTCCTAACAAAGCAATTCGTTTGGACACAGACATACCGAAAATTGGTCATGCGATTAAGATAAAACTGAGAGGTAAAGATGAATGGGAAAATGCAGTTGTTCAGAGTCAGGCAGGAAAAGCTACGGGTCAATATTGTAATTGGAGGAACTTGATGTTTGATGATGGTACAAGTATGGCAATAGATTGGAACAATGATGTAGAAGAATATTGCTATGTTGAGGAGGCCAATCAAAATGAGATTATGGATGAATCAACGAATGATCGAATTTCGATAGATGTCAAGCCAAAGAAAGATAACAAAAAGAAACACAAACTCGAAAGTATTGAAGAAAAAGAAGCAAAAGAAAAAGAATTAGAAAATTGGAAAAACTTCAATGTTTACGAAGAGGTGAAAGATGAAGGACTGAGATTCCTATCAGTGAGGTGGGTTTTGACAGAGAAGCAAACAGGAGATGGGTCAAAGCAAATGAAGGCAAGGCTAGTAGCAAGAGGGTTCGAGGAAGAAGAGCAAATTCACCTACAGTTTCTAAAGAAATTCTGAGAACATTCATGGTAATTGTAACATCCAAAGGATGGAACATTAATTCAATTGACATAAAAGCCGCGTTTTTACAGAGCACAGCGTTCAATAGAGAAGTGTTCATTAAACCTCCCAAAGAAGCAAAGTGTGAAGATGACACACTGTGGAAATTGAACAAGTGTGTGTATGGACTTACAGATGCTGCACGTAACTGGTATTTGACTATGCGAACATTCCTACTACAAATAGGGTGCACTCAGGTGAAAACCGACCCTTCTGCTTTCTACTGGTTTTATGAAGGTGAACTTGAAGGTGTATTTGTCATGCACGTGGATGATTTTATGTGGGGCGGAACGGAAAGATTCAAGAACATGGTTATTAACAAAATTCATCAAAAGTTTAATGTTGGACAGCAATCACAAAATATTTTCAAGTACATTGGTTTGGATGTTACTGAAAACAAAAATGGAATCATTGTAGATCAAAACAGATATAGTCAATCAATTTCCCCTATAGAAATCAATTCAGAGAGGGCACTAAATAAAAGCTCAAAATGCAATAAGGATGAAATAGAAAATCTATGGAGTATTGTCGGACAACTTGGATGGTTGAGCACAAACACTCGTCCTGATATCTCTTGTGTAGTATTAGAACTGAGTTGCAGCACGACAAATCCTAGAGTTGAACACTTATTGCAAGCAAACTAGTGCCTCAGAAAGGCGACCACATTCGAGAGTTCTATATTCTTTCCGAAACTGGGTGACTTAAAGAAGTGCAGACTTGTTGTTTACAGTGACGCCTCTCATGGTAATCTTCCTGATGGTGCCAGCAGCGCAGCTGGTTTCATAATTTTTCTTGCTGGAGAAAACAACAAGAGCTGTCCTTTGTATTGGGAATCCAAGAAAATTAAAGGAGCCTTCAAGAGCACTTTGGCTGCAGAGACACTATCAGTCACAGAGGCAGTCGATACTGCATTTTATATTGGAAATGTTTTATCTCAAGTTATCTTCAATTCGGCTTAGAACTTAATCCCAATTCAATTGATCGTAGACAATCACTCATTATATGATAATGTTTATTCCACGAAAAATGTATCTGAGAAACGGTTGAGGATTGACTTGGCAATTCTGAAAGAACTGATTCATGAAGGAGAACTTCAAATAAAATGGATGGAATCACAGTATCAATTAGCTGATATTCTTACCAAAAAGGGGGTTAATCCCTACAACCTTATGAAAGTATTTGAAACTGGAACATTGTAATTATTTCATGAAATTCATATCCTATAATTTGTATTTTTCAACAAACGTCACTTTTTATTTTTCTTAAAAGTAAGGGGAATCTGTTACATAAGTTACCCTTATCAAGTGCGCCTCACGCACGTTTTCTGTAATGTATGTTTTGGTAAGCGTCACTGTGTGTCTGGCAGAAGTTAGCCCGGCTGCTTTGTATCCTTTCTAATATTAAAACGTATTTTTCAGTGACTAAGTGTCTGTATGATACCCAATTGATACCAAGGATTAACAATATCCTCCCCTCAGAAATTAATCACTTGTTAAGCAATTCTAAATACACAAAGCTGTCGAGTCTTTCTTCTCTTTATTCTTAAGGGCTTGTTTACCCTACATTAGACCTGGCTTCATTATGGGGTAAGGTGCATTGTTACATAATACGAAAGTAAGGCAATCTTTCCATGCCTTGAATTTGCTTACAATTCGACATCTTCATCACAATAAAGGATTTACTCGGGAATGTGGCCTATTTCATTTCTTTCTTAAGGACATCTGGGAACATGAAGCAAACTGAATCAGCCAATAAGTTCCCCTATACTAACAAAAATATGTTGCCCCTTCCCCTCGCTCTTCTAAAGTCCATCTTTGTACTGCTCATAAACTTAAGTGCTTTTTAATGCAAAATTTTGACATGAATAGGAATGTGTTCCTTTGACTCCTTGAAGCCACACACACTCATTCCTCTTCAAGTCTCATTAAGCTGAGAGATCATTTGTGCAGTTGCCCTGTCAGTTCATTTGTGTCAATATACTATCAGCTTTCAAGGTTTGCCATGCTTTTGAGCCACACCACTAATAACAAACTTATAACTTCAAAATTCAAAAGGTTCAAAATATTCATTTGCTCATTAAGAGTTGTCAAAACAATTTCTTGGGCTTTGAGGGACTTTTCTTACCATATGACTGCCATTTGGTAAGCACTTTCAGTGAGAGACGAGACCATTACTGAATACAGACGGTACATGCTGGGTTGCATAACACTACCTATATGAGAGTCAGACAAAGATTAATATGTTATGAGATGTCATCCAGAAACATCAGAAGCAGCCTCACACTACAGTATACACTAACAAATCCCAAAATGACACGATGTGACTGTGCATAGTACTTGGCACACATCAAATACAATAATTTACACTAGAATTTCCATGTTGGTCAAACACATAAGGATGATTAAATTTACGTTATCTATACGCACATTAAGTTGAGGGCTGAATGTAATTATTATTTGTGTGGCTTTTATTTAACTGTTACCATTTTCAGCCAACCGAATTTCCTTATGTGAGCTTTCCTTTTTTCACCCATTTATCAAGTTTTAGGGTCTGTGGTCTAATTTAACCTTTTCGTTTCAGCCATATTTGGCTAATTTCAGAAATGAGTTTAAATTTTATGCTAAGTTGTGTGTATTACATCTTGTAGTATCCCTCGTGATCACCATTTACTGAAGTGTTCCAATCTTGATGGTATCTTTCTGTGTTCAGTTTCATATCCTAACTTGTCTATTATTCATACCTTTAACCGAGTGCAGTCTGGGATCAGACTAACCTAAATCAACCACTTTCTCTTTTTTATTTACATATCAAAATCATTCAATCACTGTGGTGGGTTGGTGGTAGCATCCTTGCCTGGTGATTGCCAGACTGGGGTTAGAGTCCCACTCAAACTTTTAGTTCCTTTGGTCGCTGCAACCTTAGCATCCTTGTGAGCTAAGGATGGGGGTTTGGGGGAGCCTATAGGTCTATCTTCCGAGTCATCATCAACCATTGCTTGGCCCTTCTTGGTCCTAGCTTGGGTGGAGAGGGGCTTGGACACTGATCATATGTAATATGGTCAGTCTCCAGGACATTGTCCTGCTTGATATGGCAATGTCACTGTCCCTTGCCTCTGCCATTCATGAGCGGCCTTTAAAGCCTTAAATTCATTCTGTAGTAAGAGGTATATCATAGGTGATTTTCACATTATTGGTAAGGACAACAGCTTATTTATACCTAGCAGTACATCATCGTATATAGGGGTTTTATTATATCCATAAAAGCTTTAATTATACTGAAAAAAAAGAGCTTCGGTCATGACGAAATAAATCCACAAGAGTGAAAAAAGCCGAGAGCACAATAATAAACACACACTCGAGCAAGTCCAAATTAGAAGGATGTTGTTCAGATGGCGCTCGCGTCGGGGCGTGGGTGGCGTGGCTCTGGTAGCTTGGCTGGTGCCTCTGTATCGGCCCATCCCTTTGACGAAGGAATTAACTAAATGGAAGACAGCCTGTGAATAGTGGCTTTCAAGCGCCTTTGCTTTATACACGACACCCACAAGGTGCTCGCGCGAGGGTAGTAACCTCTGCATTCCATGCTTTTATCTTTCTCTAGTATATTTGGACGATTTATATTAGAAAAGAAGGACTTTTCACCGGGCGCCACAGGTCTCTCCCCAGAAATAGATTTTTCCTTCGTCAAAATCCCTTAATTATACTGAAAAAAAACTTCCGCCTGTTGGAGAAATCTGACGTTTAACCAGTAATTATCCTTGCCATATTTGTTGTACGAAAGATTAATGTTTGTTGTTATTCACTATTCTTCACACTCAATTGGTGATGTTAAGAGAATTCAATTTCCCATGTTTCAAATATAAAATTTAGAAAAGGTATGCATGAATTTTATTTTGGGGGAGGAATTGCATCGAACTATATTTGAGTTTGTTGACCTTAACCAGAGGTTCTGATCAAATCCATATTATGCATAGTAATAGCTTCAATTATGAATATAGTTACATTGCTGTAGGTATATTTAAAGTATTTCTAGAACCAAGGTTCACCAAGACATGGAAAATAATTAAGAATTAATAATCAACGCTCAAAAATTTTGGTACTTTGTGACTACCCTGCTATGAACATAGTGAGTTATCTGTTATGGATAATGCTCTAGATATAATTGTAAAAAAAAATCATCAGTTGTTTCAATAAAGGGGATATGGAGCCATTAGTCAGTATAGTAAATGTGGACGTAGAAGAATGAAGACCATTAAGAAAGCCCATGCAACCAGAGACAGGGCTTAGATAAAGACCTGAATCCAATGGGAATTTAGAAAATTCTGGAAATAGAGAGAACTCGTATTCCATGTAACTTGTAAAGAAAATCTTATAAATATTGAAGTGATGAGGATTTTTAGCACAGTTAATTAGAAACAGGGCTTAGTATACTGGCTAATTTACCAAGATCCTATCAATAACAAAAAATATCCACTGAATGAAATATAGTGTTCATGGTTGCATTTTTAATATTATACTAGTCTATTTTGTTCATAAAGCTTAAACTGTCAGGTTCAGGTTGTTACCATTTTTTCCACTTTTTGTATTTTTAAGTTTCTCTTACTAAAAATTATCTTCCACACAATCTTCTCTCAAAATAATTTTAGATGGTGTCATTCATGTCTTAAAATTATATTATTATAATGTTTGGCAACACTTCTCGCTTATTGTTTTCAATTTAACATTATTATTTTTAAGTCTAAATTAATTTCTTTCATATTTTTGTGTACATAAGGAAGTATAGAATTTGGGCCTTATGGCCTGAAGCTGGGGCCAGGGGATTATTCAGTAAAGACGTGCAACTTGGTTTGTAGCATTATATCCTTCCAATTTGGGTTCCAGCTTCCCTTGTAATAATAATAATAATGATAACAACAGTGGCCTTTTTTATTAACTCTGCATAAATATTTTCTTGTTTTATCTATCATTACTCACTTTTTGTTTGTTTTATTTTAAGCATTTCTCTTCAAGATCTTGAATCTATTATTTTTCCTTTTAGTACTGTATTATACTGTTTTTACTTTTAGTACATATAATCTTATTGAAGATTTTTGCACCCATGGTGACAAAATCTCTATTTTTTAATAATTGGTTTATTGATGAACTGCACTGTACTATACATTTGTGTATAAAACAAACTATTAACTTTGCAACTTTCTTGTTTAGTATTAGCAGTTGCAAGTACTGCTTTTGGTCAATTAAGATTTTCACTCGGCCCTAAAAAGGCTATTTATCAAGCAAGCTAGTTTTAACAAAATAGAATGTCTACAAATACAGTAGGTTTTTAAAGGATAATCATATTATAAATTAACAATGTAATTAATAAAAAAATATGAAATATTAAAACTGTAGATTTGATAAATTAGAACTCATTTACACAGCATATAGTGAAGGTAATGAATGACCTATGGTGTTGAACAGTGCAACATTGTATCAGCTGAACAGAATAAGACCATGGGAGTTCTTAGTTGAGCAGCGTTAATTATTACAGGCTGCCTTCGCAAGAGCTCGTGGCCTGCACCTTCAGTGCAGGTCGTTCTAAAACAAACGAACAAAGCATTTACTAACTAGAGTTTTGGCAATAAAGATAGCAGAAATTTCTTGCTGAAATAAAAGCTTTCAAGGGTACAATAAATAGCAATGGTAAAGACAAGGTGAGAGTTGCATTAATATTGCTTATGCCTACACGAGAAGCCTTATACAGTGAACCCTCGTTTATCGCGGTAGATAGGTTCCAAACGCGGCCGCGATAGGTGAAAATCCGCGAAGTAGTGACACCATATTTACCTATTTATTCAACATGTATATTCAGACTTTTAAAACCTTCCCTTGTACGTAGTACTGTTAACAAACTACCCTTTAATGTACAGAACACTTAATGCATGTACTACAGTACCCTAAACTAAAACAGGCACAAATATTAAAGGCAATTTTATATCATGCGTTTCCTAAACACGCTAAAAAGCACGTTAAAAAATGGCAACCAATGTTTTGTTTACATTTATCTCTGATCATAATGAAGAAACAAACTGGAGGTAGAGCCTTGCTTATTACCCAGACATATTTCCCATACTATTCCCTTAGAACTACATCACATCTTCCTACTTTAGATATATATATATATATATATATATATATATATATATATATATATATATATATATATATATATATATATATATATGTGTGTGTGTGTGTGTGTATATATATATATATATATATATATATATATATATATATATATATATATATATATATATATATATATATATATATATATATTTATATGTATACACAAATACATACATACATATATACATAAATACATGCATACATACATATATATATGTTACTGTATATATATATGGGTTATGGAAAAAATCCGCGAAGTGGTGAATCCGCGATGGTCGAACCGTGAAGTAGCGAGGGTTCACTGTACACTATACATACTCTTTTGGTGGCCTTTACAATGTTTAGATAATTTATTTCTTTTTAAATCGTCTTTTTGATCACACAAAATGTTCTCAAGTGATATTCCATGTTTGAATTGAAATTTTAATCTTTTGAACATTTCATTAGTCATATAACCATGATTATTTTTCTCCCTTAGGCCATCATATATCTGTTTCCGGCATTACTCGACCCCTGAAGCTTAGAAGCACTGCAGAGGAACAGCTTATAAGGTAAGCAATAAATATACTGTATATATATTATATCAAAGTCCATTCAGGGTGATCTTTAGTTATTTTTTATCTCGATACTTATAAAAAAAAAATTTCAATAATTCTTGTACGGTACCACTAATGATACTGTTTCAAGTATAACTATAAGATATATTCTATTCAAGAATAATTTTAGAAATTAAGAATTCTTATAAATTTCATGGTTGCCTCATATTCATAATTTTATTTGTATAGGTTATGTCATTAAAATACTCCTAACAACACATGTATTGAACTACTCATGGAAGTATTGATACCTTTTCTTGTAGATATTCATTAAAAGTATTGATAGTTATTCATTTAAGGTATTTATACCTATTAATTTTAGGTGTTGATAGCAATCCTTTGTTTGTATATACAGTATAGCTATTCAATGTAGATATTGATAGCTACCCAATGTAAGTATCGATGGCTGTTCAATATGGTAGGTATTGATAATTATTCACTGGGTGGTCTTAATAGTTTACCATTATTTTCCTATGTTATTCAACCACTTGATATCATACACTGTGTAGTGTGTTCCTGTAGGAACAGTTCACTTACGGATGGTTTTATGTAAAACTGCTTTTCAGTGCTTCATAAATCATAATTTTATTGAAATTATCAGTAATAGGAGTTTTCGCTCTTGTAATATTGTGGATTTTATCTAGTCAAAGGTAGGAGGATGAAAAATCTGAATATTGAAGGACCTCTCATCTAGCTTTTCAGTACATTCACTTTTGGAATTCAATACATATGCATGTCACAAACATGAAAAGATAATTTTTAATTGGTTGGCTGTGAAATAATCTTTCGTGAATATTAATGGCAACAACCTGCCATCAATAGAAATGACACAAATGTGTCATGTTTCAACACTACAAATTCAAAGTGAAATACTCTCAATATCAGAAGATGGCCAAAATCACAATTTTATTCTTCAAGTAAATACACCAAAAGCTAATATGAGTGAGTCCTGGGCATTTATCTCCCCCATCCCAAGTTGCTTTGATTAAAATTAACAAAACCTTGGATTAGGTGTTAAGACTGCGGGCCAAACGTACATTGTTTAGAATAAAAATACCAATTAACAATAAAAGGAAAAAAAATTTTAAAACACATCATTTCCATCAACAATATATTAATATTTTTTATAAAAATGAAAATCTATATGTAGTGTAAGACAAAGTTTTTTCTTGTTTGGATACCTGGTAATTTGAACACAAAATTTACATACAGTGTTGCTTACTTCTTTTCATCAGAATGTAAGAAAAAAATCAAAATGGTACTACTAAAAAATAATGACATAATTCATCGTAAATCTGTGTAGAAAATGAATCGCTAACCCTTTAAGTAAGCATAAACAAAACTTCAAAACAACAAATAGAAATGAAAAAAATTTCATATATGCTCCTGTAGTATTCATACGGTTAGGATTCTAGTTATTTCTTGTCATTTAATTTTTTTTTTCATTAACTGGTAATTTTTTTAAGTGTTGCGGAAACACGCAAAGAAACGGTACATATCTTCTTTACTTTTCTACGTGAAGTTGATGCATATTTTTCATATAAAGTGCTGTAGTGAATTACAGGCAATATGTAATGAGCTCTCTAGCTACAGAGCTCGAACTACATATAAATTACAAGGATACTTATAAGTAAATTTTAATTAATTATCTGTACAATCAGATAAATTTCAAGGTATTAAAAACAATGATATTTGCAACAGTAAAAATCAATCCTAATAAAGTAACAAAATCGTTTTTCAGTCACCTAAAATAATCTTACTTTAACAACAATTCAAAACACTTTTTTTCTCAAATCAAATTTAATTACATGTAGTTTTCTTCACTTAAAACAAGGAAAATTAGGAACACAAACTCAACTATATTTAACTAATATAAAAAGAACACCAAATTTGAATAAAACATGCATACTGAATATTTAAACTCAATCACAATAAACGTATTAAATTTTTCATAATACAGTGTACTATATTGACAGTAAGTTTTTTTGAAAACATATTTCTTGTATTTCAAGCCTAGAAATGTTACTGTACTTTCGATATCTATTCTTATATTGGGAGTTCATAATGTTCTAATTGGATGGCATAGCATACCAAACTCATTTTCTGCACAGCCAAAAAACAAACGCTTCCTAAACCAATGGACATATCCAACACATGTATTTTGGAAATCCTTATCTACAGGGATATTAAATACCATGAAACCAAGTACTGTACTGTCGGTGTGGTACCTGTATACACAATTTTTGGGCTCAAGCGATGTCGTCCTGATGGAAGTTCCTAAGGTAGCTTCTAAAGGATATATTATATACTACAGTGATATTCCCAGAGAATTACCCTTCGGGTCCCAGAATTCTAACTCCTGGAGCGAATATCCTTAAATTTTCTCAAGGATATTGCGTATATCAGAGGACGCATTCTTGACACGTCACATAGCAATCTTCGCCCCGAACAGTATTAACGCTTTGGGGGGGGGGGGGTGGCAAAAGAATAGAAGGGGCCGTAACAAGGTTACCCCGTTCCCGTACTACTATTGACAACCACCCCAGCGCCATTCCCAGGATGGCGGACATTCCTAATTTTTTAGCGATTTCGCTTAGTGGTGTTCCCTGTTGATCTAACTTTTCGATCGATTTTCAAGGATTTATTATGCATTCTCCGACTTCTTTCGGCTTCGGAAAGTTGAGTATTGGGTCTTTACAATGAATAGTTTTTCAGCTTCCTTTTCAGGTAAAGGTGAAGTAGCAACGTCAGTCACGTTGAATTAACGACAATCACTTGCGAAAAACACTGAACAAAACACTTATCGACTTAGCGGGCTAGTCCAAAACAGAAGGATGTCCTGGAGGGCGCTCGTGGTAGGTGTCGGTGGGGTAGTCCAACTGTGTTCTCTAGGGCCTGTCACGGCCCTCCCCATTGATGAAGGGATTATCTAAATGGAAGACAGCCTGTGAATAGTGGTTTTCACACGCCCTTGTTGTATACACGACACCCACAAGGTGATCGCGCGAGGGTAGTAACCTCTGCATTCCATGCTTTTATCTTTCTCTAGTATATTTGGAAGATTTATATTAGAAAAGTGTAAAGATGGACCTTTTCACCGGCTGTCACAGGCCTCTTCCCAGAAATAGATTTTTCCTTCGTCAAAATCCCTTTATTGTGTTTAGAGCTAGCCTGTACCAGAGGCGCTATGAGCGCTGTCGTTCGTTGGGCATGTTATTTAGTTAGCAGAACGACCTCCCGGTTTTTAAGTAGCTTCATATTTCATTAATTAATTATTTTATTATGTAGCTATTTAGGCAATATAATATTCTTGTAAAGATATTTACATTGTGCATATTTTTTCCTTTCCATGTCGATCGTATAGTTAGTCTCGGTGAGTGAGGTAACCGAGATCTTGTCTCGCCTAGGTTTCTATCCTAGGCGTGTTATTATACGTTAGACACTCCCCGGTTACCCTTGTGTACGGTGATTTCAATGAGGCAGAGATAGATATCTCTTTTAATTGGATGAACTTTACCCCTTTTAAAAAGGGAGTTTCAAGGGTAATCCCTCTTCCCTCTGAGCGTAGCCTCTGGCTACAACCTTAGCGGGTCGGCCTCGAATTTTTAATTCAGGCATGACTTTCCTTCGGCTTTTTTCTGGCCTTCCTCCATAACCGCAGATGCAGGTTTTTGGGATTTTTGGCCAGAATCTCAGTTTTTAGTCTGTGGTCGGTAGCTACCTGGCAAGTTGAATAGAATTCTTTTGCTACATTAGGCTTCCGACATAGGAGGCTAGACCTCCCTAGGCCACTCCTGAATGGTCTGTACGATGTGACCCTTCTTCCTGTGACCTAGCAGACTAGTCCTGTGTTAGTGGACCCTAGGCTGAGGAATAGATTCTTCTTATGCTTAGGGGACACTGGCACTTCAACCCCGTTTCCTTTCCTTTCAAGGTGGTGGCAAGGGTGCTACCAACCTTTTATTTGTATTAATCTATCCCTAGGCTAAGGAATAGAATTCTTTAGCCGCCTGGGATAGTTCTAATACAGGAACGGAGTTGTTAGGTGGGGCAGGACAGGCTAAGGCCGGCTCCTGCTGTACCTTTCACAGGACCCTCTTTCCCTTCCCTTCTATCCTTTTATGTTGGCGATCCCGGCAACTTTTCTGTTACCGGTGGGTTGCCGGGATCAACCAGACTCCCCCTCTTAACAGTCTTAACATCTGTCGGCCGGCAGTAATGACAGCTGTGAGCTGCCGGCCATTTTTGTTGCCGGCCGGCAGTAAAGACTACTGCCGGCCGGCAGTGGAGACTACTGCCGGCCGGCAATCATGGCTGCTGCCGGCTGGCAGTCATGATGACTGCTAGCAGGCAACTAGGGCAGCTGCTGGCCATGTTGGCTGTAAGTGGGAAGTCCCTTCTGTTTATAAAGGTTCTTCAGTTCTTTCTTGAACTGCTAGCAACAGTGGCTACTGCCGGGGTGCTGCCTACCAGGCCGGCACAGAATGGTACCTGCTCAACCGGCAGCACGCCGACTGTACTAGTACTGCCGGCCGGCAAGGTTTAGACAGATCCTTGCCGGCGCCAGTACTGTAGCTAGATGGAAGCTTGAATTTTTATATTCTCCCCTTCCATTTGAACCTTCTTTCTGGAGAAGGTAGTAATAGTAGACTTTTACATCCCTTTTACTGTATATATATATATATATATACAATATTAGGTAGCCTGTTCTCCATGCTATCTCTTTTTCTTTTAGCTAGCAGGTTAGATGTGCTAGCATTAGCTAGCTATGCTGACGACATGCTGGCTGTACTACAGTATATGTTTATACAGGTAGTTAGAATTTTACAGTATAGGATATACTGTAAATAGAAAGCTTCTGTATATTTTATGCTAGTAGTGCTTTTCCAATATATTTGAAAATCCTACCCAAATATTTGTGGAACCCAATCTCATATTGAAAGAATTTAATTCTTCAATATTCTGATTAGTAATCAGTCTTCAGATTACCCTGCAATATTAAAATTTCAAGGACTGGAGATTACACTCCTAACCCTTGAAGGGCAGAGCCCTTATCCTCGAGTCTCCATGATTAGGAAACTCTTATGTTTTAATTTTGTAAGGGGGGTCACAGCAAATAAGTTGGGTGGGATATTTACAAATATATGTTTTTCCTTTCCATACTATATATAATTATACAGTAGCCAGTATATTGCAATATAGTGCATACTGCAAATAGAAAACTACGATATGATTATACACTAACTATTTCTAGCATATCTTGGGTATCCTCATGTGAGCTTTTGCTGCAGCCGCTATTACATTGAAGGAATAGGGTTTCGTCAATAAGCTGACTGAGAAATCGGTCTTCCATACCCCACAGTATTTAGTATGAAAGGGACAGTGAAGTATACACTTCCCTATCCCTAAGGGTTAGAAAACCCCTTTTTCAGTTGGAATTCCCTTGAAAGGAAATTCCTATCACTTAATACTGAGGGGAGGTACCAGCATTTGCTTGCAAGGGATACACAAGTATGTGTCTCTTACTATATCCCTTTATAGCTTGCTATCCTAAGCTATTCTGTCAAGATATGACTTTTGATTTATTGATTATCAGTGAGTTAATCAATCGTATACTCATTTGTTTTCCTTTCTTTACAGGAGGAACGCCAGATGTCATGTGTTGCAGTCTTCTGCAAAACTAAGAGAAACTGTTTTTACAGACATACTGTAATGCATGCAGGTTTCATGCCCCCTGTAATCTTATTTCCGGTCACCTGCAGTATTGGAACCCGCAGGCCTGCAAAGTATGTCGGGCCCTATTGTCCGAAGGTTTCAAGAATCCCAAGTCGGTGGAAACTAGGGATGCAGCTCGTTTCAAACTCCGCAAATGGGTGAGAGGCTTTCAGAAAATCTCTCCGGGACCTTACCTGCCTAATGACAAGATGCGTAGGTTACTATTTCCAACAGCGAGTAAGGAAATAGTGGTACCCCAGACACGAGGTACGTTTCCCGATGGTCAAATAACCTTCGGGAAGGAGGGCAAAAAACGCCCACGGGAAAAAGGGGAGAATGTCGGGTTGGAATTGCCTCCGTCCCAACAGGCTCTTGAGCCAACGTCATCGATATCTCCGCCTTCTATCCCTCTTTTAGATAGAATGAACCAGTTATGGGCCCAAGTCAAGAATCTAGTAGAAAATTTGTGCAAACAGAGCACAAAGCAGGAAGCGAAATGCAAGGTTGAGCTTAGCAAAACTCCACTTGTCGCTCCTAAAGGGTCGTACAAAAGACTCTTAGATCAAGACCTTCTGACATGCTCCACAACCAATCCTTGGAGGTTTGCAGAGCTAATGCCGATTTTAAACGGCAAACTCTACATCTCGGAGAAGATGGGTGCTGTTCCTTTGGACAAAATCCAGTTCTGGCGAAGCTTTGACGCTTACCCGAACTGTTTCATTAGACTGAAGGTTGAACCAACATCAGGAAAAGGAACAGAATCAAAGGAGGTTATGATTCTCGGCAATGATAAAGCACAGGCTATCCTATCAAGCTGCATAGAAAAGGCGGATTACTTGGTGTCGAAGGTATCCACACCGGGTAACAAGCACTCTTCCTTCCTTGCTCCTACTTCAATTTCATTCCCCTTTACGGAGAAGGCTTTCAATGTCAATAAGACAATAGAGACAGGTAAACCGTGTCCTACACTCAAAGAGTGCGAGCCTCTGTCACTAGCATTTCCCAGACAGGAGAAGAACTAGAAGGAGGCCCATTTCACCTTTTCAGTAGGAAGACTTGAGGTGAATATCGCCAGTCGACAATTTAAGGAAAATCTTCCAAAATTATCAGAGTTTCTCTTACAGGGCGAACAAGAAACAAAGGAGAGACTTGCAGCCTCCTTATTTCTACAGAACTACATAGAGTTCTGTTCGGCTCATCAAGATACCCCAGACATGCTTAAGGTTTTAGCCAAAATTCATATGGCTACTTTGGTAAAAGACCTTTATGCCTTTATAAAGGCTAGAAGATCATGTAGGGAGTTTGTGTTAGCTAACGCAACAGCGAAACACGATACAAGAAAGCTAATATCTTCCAACATCTGGGGTAAAGACCTCTTTCCTGACGAGGTAGTCAAGGAAGCGATTAAGAACGACTCTACAGAGAAAGTAGGACTTCTCCAAAAGTGGGGCATTCTTTCAAAAAGAGAATCTTCTAGGGTTGTGGGTCCCCCAACCTAAAAGGAAGATGGAGAGGTCTGGACATCCATTTCGAGTGGTTCAACAACGATCCACAGTTGTAGTGACCGAGACATCACAGACAAATGGTCGAAAAAAGATTCCTACTGATCAGTCGAAGCATAGGAATGCTTCTAGTAGGAGGGAGATTCCTTTAGGATCGCTGGACCTTCGATCCTTGGGTCCATGGCCTAATCAAGATGGGACTAAGTTGAGAGGTGGAGATATCTCTACCACCATTTCCTCTACTCCTCCGATTATCCAAAACCCTCCTGGAGGAGTTTACCTGAGAGCTCTAGAGCATACAGGTGGTAAGGAAACTTTAGTCCACCGAATTCCAGGGAAGGCCGTTGTGTGTTTACGAGAAGGACTCAAGAAAATTCAGAGTCATTCAGGACTTATCGCCACTCAAGTCCAAATGGAACAACGAGTCCTGGAGGTTTATCCTCCTGTACATAAGGACCCCGCTGCAGAAAAGGGTGCCTATAGTCTTACCAGACCTGAAAGTCTTCTATCGGCAGCTTCCAGTCAATCACCCTTTCCCCTCCTATCTAAGATTCAGGTTACACGAAGTAACGTACTTCCTAGGGAAGATACTCGTCAGACTAGACAGAGTCTTAGCTGCCTTCATGAAATTGGCAGACAGTCGTGCAATATTTAAGCCTAAGAAAGGTTCAGGCAACATTGTTCCTGGACAAGAGGCTGGGGTGGGCAGCACCCAAGGTGGCTGGTCTATGAACATCCGAAGAAATGATCCGGTCCCCGGAACATCGTGGATGAAAGATAAATTTCAGATTCCCAAAACGAGATCTGGGAGGAACCCTGTTCTCTCTCCAGTTCGCAATAAAGGTAGGCCCTGTGCTAAGAGCACGGCGGCAAGATGCGCTGGGAACCGGAAAAAAACAAGCATCAAACGCTCGAAGAGGCCTAAAAAGACCGATAGCGGTCCTTCTTTAATCGCTTCCCTAACAAAGGTCAAAGCCCGAAAATCCCAAGACCATGTTGGTCCGTCGTCATGAGCAGGGAAACTCTCTCCAAGCCGATCAGATTGTCTACAGCTCATCTGGGACTCCGAAGCGATAACGAGACGCTGCAATCGACGATGCTAGGAAACGTCTCATACAGTTTAAGTGTAGTTAGCCATCCCTTACCTAAAGGGATGGCACCTGTCAGCAGTTCACATACAACCAGTCCGCAATATGATAGCGGATGCTCTACACAGGCTCAGGCCGATAGAGTTAGAATGGTCCACGGACGCAGACCTATTCTCTCCCAGATGGGAACAAGTCCCCAAACTGCAATCCGACCCCTTCATTACGAGCGCTGTCAAGGAACTACCTTGATATGTAGCCCCATACGAGGATCCTCTAATTTAGATGATAAACATCTTGTCTCTGAAATGGAAGGGATAGACTTAGGATTTCCACTTCATCCCGTCCAATTACCTGCTGAGAGTCCTCAACATGCTGAGATCCTTCCAGGCGGGACAACTCCAGAAGGTTCGGAGATTAGTTGCCTTCAATTTATCATAGAGAACCCAAACCCTTCATTGCATGATTTTCTTGCCCTAGCGGTTAAGAAAAGATATGGGATCTCAAAAGGCAATATAGAATTCTTAGAGGAATACAAGTCTAAGTCAACTAGAAGACAATATGAGTCTTCATGGAAAAAGTGGGTTGCTTTCGTAAAAGCAAAAGGACCGTGAGAGATGTCAATGAACTTCTGCATGTCCTTCTTTATCCATCTTCATAACCAGGGTTTGGCGCCCAACACGATAACTACGTGCAAGTCAGCCTTGACTAGACCTCTTCTATATACCTTTGAAGTAGACTTGGCGAACAAGATCTTTAATAAGATCCCGAAGGCATGTGCGAGGCTTAGCCCTGCTGCACCTCCAAAGCCCATCTCTTGGTCTTTGGACAAGGTCCTACATTATGCCTCATCCTTGAACAATGAAGATTGTTCGCTTAAGGATCTAACCCAATAGGTTATTTTTCTGTTCGCTATAGTCTCAGGGGCTAGAGTTGGTGAAATAGTGGCCCTCTCTAGGGATGAGGGCCACATTCAGTTCTCAGAAACAGGAGAACTGAATCTCTTCCCTGATCCATCCTTTCTCACTAAGAATGAGCTACCCACCAAAAGGTGGGGTCCCTGGAGAATCTGACCTCTGAAGGAAGATGTCTCTCTATGTCCGGTAGAGTGTCTAAAGGTCTATCTTCGTAGAACTTCAGACTTCAGGGGAGGACAGCTCTTTAAAGGAGAAAACTCTGGATCAAATTTATCCCTAAAACAAATGAGGGCGAAGCTCACCTACTTTATTAGTAGAGCGGATCCTGACAGTACTCCCACAGGTCATGATCCGAGAAAGATTGCTTCATCACTGAACTTCTTTCAGTATATGGACTTTGAGCGTTTTCGTTCATACACTGGATGGAAATCATCCAGAGTGTTTTACAAACACTATGCGAAACAGGTACATAAACTGAAACACTATGTAGTGGCGGCAGGTAGCGTATTAAAACCTGCTCCCTAATTACTGTTATAGACACTCAATGGTTTGGTCTACAAATGTTCTCGCACATATACTGGGTGAGAATCATCCACAGTGTTCTACAAACACTATGCTAATCAAGTCCATGATCTGAAGCAGTATGTGGTGACGTCGGGTAGAATACTTAACCCGCCGTCTAATTCTACGATGAATAGCTAATTGACTGGGACTGTCAATTAAAGGGAGAAGAGGTCATCCCTCTTAGGGTGTGACCTTCTTTGATCAAGTGTTACCATGGTGACACTAGCTCTGTTCAAAATCCCAGGTGTGGAATTATATAGATGGCACTAGTGCCGGTGTACGTAGTACACAGTGCCGATAAATGTAACCAGTACAGGTATTTTGAAGAGAATTTGTCTTTAATTCTCTTCAATCCGAGAGTGGCACTCATCATTTCTTGCTTCCCAAGAAAGAAAGATAATCTCTGTCCAGGTTACATGTATAGTTCCGTTATCATGCTACATTCATTTTACTTACTAGTAAACGTCTATTAGAATGTAATTGCATCCTAACTCGCCCGACAATTGCATGTTTAAAGTCCAGAGTATGTACTTTTATATATTTGTATGCTCACAAACAATGGAATTACGAAACACTGTTAAGTATTTGGTAATTTTCACAAACTACGAGACGGTTTGTTCATCTGGTGTATTCTTATGTTTGTCCATACAATGTATGCTTACCTTGAGACCCCCCTTTCTACCGTCTAGAATGACACTTCCCTGTAGGGGGCAGGAAGCGCTAACATCGGAGATGATTAGTGATAATGACGGATAACGGTAACGTCATTTGTCTTGATTTATCCAAATGATCATAGAAAGGTTGTCCCAAGGTTAAGGCACTGATGAAAATCCACAGATACATTAATGCTTTGGTATACTTCCATCAGGACGACATGGCTTGAGCCCAAAAAACGGATTTTGAGCGAAGCGAAAAATCTATTTTTGGGTGAGATCGCCATGTCGTCCTGATGGACCCACCCTTCTTTCTTAAAAGAAAAGATCTTCACAGTTACCTCCCTGACCTACTGTATCTGTAGCTCCACACTCAGTGCTACAAGGAATGTCCGCCATCCTGGGAATGGCGCTGGGGTGGTTGTCAATAGTAGTACAGGAACGGGGGTAACCTTGTTACGGCCCCCTTCTATTCTTTTGCCATGTCCCCCCCCCCCCTCGAAGCGTTAATACTGTTCGGGGCGAAGATTGCTATGTGGATGTCAAGAATGCGTCCTCTGATATACGCGATATCCTTGAGAAAATTTAAGGATATTCGCTCCAGGAGTTAGAATTCTGGGACCCGAAGGGTAATTCTCTGGGAATATCACTGTAGTATATAATATATCCTTTAGAAGCTACCTTAGGAACTTCCATCAGGACGACATGGCGATCTCACCCAAAAATAGATTTTTCGCTTCGCTCAAAATCCGTTTTATGTGACAAGGTTTTTTTTTTTTTTTTTTTTTTATATAAAACAACCTACTGAAATACACAGAAATTTTAATCCTATGCACTATAACATGCCAGGTATCCCTGAGTACAAACAAAAATGTGGTACCTTTAATAAACTATTGTTGAAAAATTCACCATATTAAAAATGCGAGATTAAGTTCTTTTTAATGTAAATTTAGAATTTAATGAAGGATATCTTGGTACATAGTTTAAACAAAGTCTACCAGTCCTCTTTACTTCTCTTACTTTGCATCACTGAGATTCAGCAAAACATGTATATAAAGAAAAGGTACAGTACCGTAATAGGATTATCAATCTTACAGAACAATGTATATACTAAACAACAACAGAGGAATTTGTACATGTGTGATTCAATAAGTTTAGAAAATAATAGAAATTATCCTGTGCAGTTGTTCATGCTACATTTGACATTAAACTTTCAACTTACATTGCTATTGTTATACAGAATAGCATGACAAAATCTATGAATGCAACAAATTTCCTATAGAATATAGATTACTAGGGTTTTGAATACACTTCTTTTGTTTCTTTGAGACGCTTGCCCCAGCTAAATTGGCAAAACATGTACATTATTTGAAAAAATAAACTAGAAAAACTGTAAACCCTTACTCTAGTATAAAGTATCGGTAATGTGATTTCCTCATTAATATTTTCATTGCCATATAAATAAAGCTAATATAGTATACAGTACAGTTGGCTTTATTAATTCCAGTACATTTCACAGACAGCTAAGGAGACATCTAACAGCTGTAGATTGTAGCAGGTAATGCTGTATTTAGCAAAAGAGCAACTATTGGCAATGCCACCTGTAAAATAAAGTCACTAAGTTTGTAAACCGCATCAAAAGTATTTTTATTAATTTTACAATATTCTGTTAAGCAAATAAAAAATTTTCTAGACATCACTTCATGTTTACATGCTCAGCAACTTTGCTTTTTTTTTTTTTTTTTTTTTTTTTTGAAATGTTCCCAACAGTTTCTCTTTTGCTAAAGACAATATTAGCTGCAACAACGCGGAGGTCAGAAGTCTCCATAGCTTTCCGTGATGTGTTCCGGAATTAACGAAACCAACTGTACAGTACATGCCTTTGAGTAATACTTTATAACTGGGAAAAAACACCAAAATTTCTTATTCCATTAAAGACCAAACAAGTTTTGAAATAAAATTATGAATGGCTCGTAAGCTGATGACCTTAATAATGTACATACGTAGAAAATAATATAGGAAAACGAAAGATTTAAAGAGTAATTCAAATAAGGAATTACTATACTTTACATTATTTACATAGTACTGCTCTATTATACAGTCATGTTTCTTAACTTTGGGTAGTTTAAGAATGTCAAGAAGCTTTGAATATTCGTCTCTCAAGATGTAATTGAGATAAAATTCCAAGTTGCAATTTGAGGAATATCAAAGATGGTTAATATGTATACAGTATAATAAATAACCAAGATATAACCAGATACAAGAGGTACAGTATAATTTTATAAATATGTAACAAAAGTATTCCAGTCTCTTAGAGACTTTCAGAGTGCAGTTTTACTTCAGAGTACAGTAAAACAATTAAATTGCCTGATAACATTACACAAAAAACACTGACTTCTCTAAGATTTGCCCCCTTCAACAGGAATGTGACTAAACCCAAGCATTCAGCAATGGGCATAAAAGGATTCCTCGTAGCTTCATGTTACAGCCAGTCATAAATTCCAAAATAATTGTGCTTTTATACTCTACCCCAGATGCATATCAAACTTATGGGCAGCTACTACTCATTTTCAGTTTCTATATTCAAAGGAGCTTTAATAACAAAGGTAACAGTAAGGACATGGAAAAATGTATTTAAAACTTAACAGGTGAACAAACAAAAAAATATGGTAGCCACATACTGTATTTATCAAGTTCATTCACTTGGAAATTATCAGTCTTGGAATACCCTCCGTTTCATGTGCAGACTCATGGTGTTAGTGGTTCATCACTGACAAGGCTTTTAAAAAATCCAAGAAGTTTTCCCTCTTCAATATTTTCACCTGAAGAAAAAAAATACATCATAATAAAGGATAATGATAAATTAAATCATTGTAAAATAAAACTACTGGCAATTTCCATACAAACCAATTAAATTTTTTCTTCGGGAACCTTTTTCTCAAAGTAATGTACAAAATGCATAAGCCCATTTTGGTGACTGTTATGTTGTGGTGCTGAATATCCTTAAACAATACAGTAGTGCCAAATAAAACACTTAAGATAACAAACACAAGGGTATACAGTTAAGAAAGTTGAAACTTTCCTCTAGACCAAAATATTGGAACAGACACAGTTTTAACAAGAGTAGTGTTGGGTCTTGAGAAGGAGCCACAAAAGGACACCAGTTAAATGTCCAGAAAGATCATGCTAGATACAGTGAACAGTTACACAAGGCGAACACTACAGTACTTGATGAGAGGGCCACAGGGTCCAGTTCCAATACCGTGTTGCATAGGTAAACAATTGTGTATGTGTAACTGTGAATCTTGTGTTTGTTCCGACACGAATACAAACTATTGTTCATTCATATGTGAAGATAACAGCGCAAGCTGGAATACAACTAAAAATTTTAACAAGGAGTCAACATGCAGGCCGGTTGTGGGAGAACCCCCCCCCCCTACTTAGTACAACCCCCCTTGGATTTCAGCCATGGTTGAGAACGGATTCTTTACTTTTTCTTTTGCAGGTGTGAGCGGTGTGTAAATAGGTTTGCTAACACGCAGGTTTGTCCTGGAATAACGGGCCGCTCTTTTGGCATGTTTATGTCAGCCTTTAACATGGATCCTTGCCGACTTTGCCCTTCATGTATTAGATGCAGGCTTCTCAATGCGATGAGTGTCAGGAGTGACCATCCTCCTAGTGGGGTTAGTATGGTAGGAGTAGGAATCAGTCTAAATGGGATTCTTCTCCTTCAGGGTTTTCCTCGAACTCAAAGAAATCCTGACTTCCTTCCTCTCCTGGTGTCCTCCAGTGTTTGATGGGAAAGAGCAATGGTCATTTAACCCTCGAGTCAAGAAGTTCTTCCTGTTTCCCCTAGTGAGGTGGTGAAAGCCCACATCCCAAGATGTTTTAAAGCCTTCCATGGAACTCTCCGGTCCCCTCCCCCCTCCATCAAATGATAGGCTACTGGAGGTGTTGGTTCATGGGGTTCAGCAGGGCAGTGCTTCTGTTCCTCCGGGGATGGCTTTGGCACTTCCCCCTCAAGAGCTAACAGGAATGAGTCCCTCCTGCACGGTCTTTTCGCCCTCTGGATCTTTGTCCTCTAGAGCAGATCCCTCCCATTAGAGGATCTAGAGGGTAGCGTTCACTCGAGCTGCCCCCAGTGCACTCGCTTAAGGTGAGTATGTTCAGCACAAGGACAGGCTTACCTATCCTTGCCCTTCTGAGCCCACCGACCCTTGGGGGATTTTCGGCAGACGCCGTCGCAAGTGTGTGAGGTTGTCCCCACCTGGGAGTCCATCTTCCCAGATAGCTGGCTGTTTGGAACTGAGCTCTCCAGAGCTCAAGGATAATCTTAGAGGGTACAGCATGTCATCTGCTCATCTACTAAGGTTGCCCACATGTGCCTCACGAGTCCTCCCAACCTGTTGTTTGTTCTCGGGTAAAGCATGCTACACAGGCATGTGCTCGCGCACCTACAGCTGTTGAGCTCAGCTTGTCTTCCCAATGGGGGTAGCACGAGGCACCCAGTCGATAGTTCATATAGCACATGCTCATGTTCTTCAGGCTTTACAGCTCACTTGCGAGTTGAGCCTACTCGCTTGTTGCTGGAAATCCTAATGGCGGCCTCTGTCACCATACCAGCCTTAAGAGATCCTGCAGTCTTTTCCAGCCTTGTAAAAACAAACAGGTTCTATGGAGCTGTTTGTATCTTCCCAAGCCTCTGAGGCTCCCTCTGACCCTAGGCTTTGCTGTGCTGAATGGAGCAAGGTCTCTCTTGTTAGCAGGGCAAAACCTGTCTCCCTGCGGGAGCCAGCTCCATTGGCTCCAGCTCGAGCGCTCCCTCAGCATGTTTCCAGGCTGCAGAACACCTGGAAGCACAGTAGTTTAAGCCTAAAGCCTCTGAGCTTAATCTCTTTTTAAGAGGATTTAGGGGTTTACCCCCATCAAACTCAACCCAAAGTGCCGTAATTGATTGATTGATTTCAAGTTTTCAGGCACAACAGGTAGGTTACACTTCCTCAGGAGATATTTTTCACCCCACACCCACACAGGATAGAGATTTCCTAGAATAGTCTCCTTCATTGACTTATACAAGCAATCGCCAATTGATTTTGACGGGAGGGCTCCTTCCTCAGAAGCCTTAAAACCGAAGCTCATCACAGTTCAGTCCCCTGTAAAGTCTTGAGATCAGTGGCAGGTGAAGATTTCCAGAATCCTTTCCTCCTTCACAAACACACTTCCAAAGAATTAGGCTTTCAAGCTTTTGGAAGACCCGTCTTCAAAAGCAGATTCAGTGCTCTGTAGCCTCCCTGGCAACTCGCAAGGCAGTACAGTATTCAAACCCATAGCCCTTGTTCTCATGGCTCATACCAAAGTTGATAATGACCCATCTCAAACTTGAGTTTAAAGATAGAAGGCCTTTCTGAATCAGATGATTCTGTAGGCGATCTACCAGCTCTGCTAGCCCTAAGGCTCCTGACATGTAGGAAGGTAAGTTAGAGCCAAATTTTCTGCAAGTGCTAGCATGAATGAGGCAGGCTAAAAGCCTTGGCGAGGCTTCATACTCCTCTCCTTTGGGGAGGGATGCAGGCGTAGATTTACTATGCTGCGCCTAGAACTAACGTGGTCTAAGCTGGCCACTGGTTTTACTGCAGGGAAGAACTCCATTACAGCTGGGTGGTCATCAAAGCTTCCTCTGCCTTAATTGAGGCAGATAGATTACTAAAATGTACTAAATGACTTCTCTTCTCCTCTGCCCTTAAACTGCAGTATCGTCTCTGGCTCAGGGCTCAAGTTCGAAGAACCTGGCAGCCCAATCATTGGTATACTCACCCCTACTGATGCCGCAAACTTGGAGGGGATGGTGAAGGCTACGCCTCAGGTCTCCTGGATTGACCATTAGTCGAACAAAGAATGCTGCTAATCAGTGGGCTAATTGGGTCCTGAAGAGATGCGACGTTGTCGTCTTCAGAACTCCTCAATCAAGACATCATCCTTGCTCCCTCGATGATGTCGATGCAGTAACCAAGAAGTGGAGGAAAGGGAGCAAAGACTCCCTTCTCCACAGGGCTGTTACATCCTGGCCTACCTTGTCGGCACAACCTAAGGCTTCTCCAGTAGTGAGATAAGTTCATAAGTCCATCAAGGATAGCCAGAGACAATTCAACCCCAAGAATGGTAACCCCCAAAGGCCTAACTTTCAGGGCAAGAAAGCCAGAGGACGAGGGGGGATACCTGGTGGACATCCCTGCTAAGGGCACCACTCTCCCCACAGTACCACCGGTGGGGAATGCCTGAGACTCAGGTGGCAGAGGTAGCAGTGCCACAGGGCCAACGCAACAATTGTGTCCTCCGCTCGGGTTACGTCATGCCATTCACCAGCTCTCCTCTGCTTATTCGTCCCCCTAATAAGATCATTGTCCTTTGCGAAGGGATCAGTGAAGGACGTAGCCATTCTAGCACAAGTCCAGACCATGTTAGAAAAGGGTGCTTCCCAAGAGGTCCTCGATGAGTCTCCAGGCTTTTATGGTGGACTCTTTCTTGTAGAGAAAGCTTCTGGAGGATGGAGACCGGTCATCGACTTCTCAGCTCTGAGCGAGTTTGTCCAGACTCTGTTCAAGATGAAGATCGCAACCACAGTCACACATGCACCAAGACCAGAGGATTTCATGATCTCAATGGATCTAAAGGATGAAGAGCATTCACTTTAGTCTCAGTCTGAGCCCTTGCCAATGCTTTTTGTCTCCTTCATTATACGGACGACTGGCTGATCGTGGCAGACTTAATGGAGACCCTTCTCCTCCATCGAGACAGACTACTCCAGTTATTCTTTGATCTGGGGATTATGGTAAATGGAGAGAAGTTAAACTTAAGAGCCCACTCAGGACATGTTATACCTAGAGATCGCGAGATTCAAAGAAGTGGAGTAAACATTCATTCAGCGAGATTCGCTGCTAGCCCCCGTCGCAGCGACTGTTAGGTCACCTGACCTTGTGAGAGCGCCTGGTGACAAACAGTTGCCTTTTGGTCTTAGGGCAAGGACCCTCCTGGAATGTTAATTCCACTTGGGATAGAGCAGAAGAAAGACCCGAGTTAGTTAACTCTCCTCCTCGGGTGTAAACCTTTCTCCTCTGGTGCTCTATACTGATGCAACGAAAGAAGGTTTGGGGCTCACCTGCTACAGCTCATGGCCTCCGGACTGTGGTCTGAGCCAGATCGGCTTTGCCATATAAACCTCCTAGAGTTGAAAGCAACATTTCTTGTTCTTCAACATTTTAAACAGCTTCTGTCAGGTCACTCAGTGGTGTTGATGAGCGACGACACAACCGTAGAAGCATACTTAAACAAACGAGTAGGTACTATTTCACAGGAACTTTTCCAATTAGCTGTAGAAATCCTGTGATGGACAGGGGACAATGCAATCTCCCTGTGAGGAAAACAAGGCAAAAAGAACATCTTACCAGACAATCTGAGCCAGAAGACTTTTAATTTGATCCGTATGGTCTTTCAGTCCTCAGATAGCAAACAAAGTAATGAATGTGTGGGGGTCCGCAGTAGTAGACCTCTTTGCAACGTCCCTCAGCTGGAAACTTCCGGTATACTGTTTGCCAGTACCAGACCCACAGGCAGGATTCCCCCCCCCCCTTCTGCCTCGGGAAGAAAGTCAACAGGATCAGATCAGCTACCACCCTATCAATGACTCTGAGAGCTTCACTATAATCGCAGGTAGAATGGTACTCAAACCTTCTACAGCTGCTGGCAGAGGGTCCGAGTGAGTTTCCTCCCTTTCCTGACATCTTAAGTCAACTACACATCCAGATCTTCCCCAGATCAGTCAGATCCCTACAATTCCAAGCTTGGAGGTTATCCAGCATCTTCCACACTCGGAGAGGGTTTTCATAGCCAACAGCAAAATAGAAGGTTATCTAACAGTCTACCAGGCTAAGTGGCTGATGTTTTGTCATTGGTATTGTGGAAGAGGTCTCTCTCTTCTCGGAGCCACTATCCTTTTAATCACCGAATTTTTACTCTACCTCTAGGACGAAAAATTGCTTAGTGTTGGTTGTAAAAGGCTATCGATGAGCCTTGAGGTAGGTCGTCTTCGGCAGAATTATCTGTGCTCAAACTGGTCTTTACGCAAACTTACCCCCAGTCGGAAGTTAGATCACCTCCTTGGAACGTTAAGGAAGTTCTGCGTTGACCCTCTGAACGAGACTTTACTCTCATGACAGTCTTTTTACTCGCTCTGCCTTCTTCCTACAACAAGGCCCATTCAAAGAGATTGGGGTCAGGTTTTGATCAACTTCATCCCTGAGTTTGTTGCGAAGACTCAAAATCTGACAGTCTCTTTCCCCAGATTTACTTCCTTTTAAATTTTGAGTCTCATGGGAGTAACCGATGATCCTGGTCGGCTGCTTTTGTATCCTGTGAGAGCGCTAAGGGGCTATCTCAAACGTATACGAGGAGTTCGCCTTCATATAAAACATCTGTTGTAAACACAAGACTTACAGTACCTGGTGGTTATATACAGTATATAGCTTATATCCCTGACGTCGCACCAATCGCCGATTGGGTAGCCAAGTGTGCTACCCATGCGCCCCTGGCGAGGTACCTGGAAACCATTCCCTCAGTATTCATATCTTCCCTGCCAGCGCTAGTGCTAACATTGGTTGGATATTCTCCCCGCGTTTAGACTGATTATTGCTATCCCTTTGGTGAAGTACAATATTTCTGGTTTTTTTACTCTCGCTTGATTGATTTTTTGTTTGGATACTCTAGTTATATGTTTGGATATTGATTTTTTGATCCTTGCTTGTATTTGATCTCTTGACGTGGTTTTAGGGTGTGTGCTAGTGGGTGTAAAACCTGTTTATCAAAGGCCTCCATTGATCCTCATTCATCATGCATTAAATGTAGGGTTAAAATTTGTAAACTTGATGATAGGTGTGACGAATGCCTTATTTTGTCTGATCATGAGTGGCTTAATTTCGATCGTTATATTCGTAAGTTAGCTAAAGATAGGGTAAGACGTAGTTCTTCTCTATCTTCTAAAGATTCCTCTTCCTATGTCACTGTTCTTATTCCTTCTCCTGTAGTGGTAGTTCCAGATCCCGCTACGAGTACCATGAATGAACCAACACTTAAAGATATGATGTTGGCTATCCAGGCATTGGGTACGAAGGTAGAGTCTATCGCTGCGGATAGAACGTAGTTAATAGCTGATGTTAAACAGCTAAAAAGTGAAAGAAGTGTTAAAGGTACAGTGAGTGCTATTAGTGCTGTGGAGGGTACGCCTCCTCGGGCTTGTCGTTCTCCTAGTCCTGGACCTCTTCCAAGCTCCCCAACCCCTGGCAGAAGGAATGTCGAAAGACGAAAGGAAACGAGAGGCATAACTTCCCGAGCAGACGTTCCCTCAAGCGTTCGTGATTTTTCCCAGGATGTTCGCTCTTACCGTAGAAAAGGCGAAGTTAAAAAGTTTGGCTCATCATCGGAGGATGATTTACCCTAAAAGAGGTTGGAGTCAAACTTCTACACCTCTTAAGAGGAAAATTGACCTATGTCCTTCCAGGACATCACAAGCAGGCTGTAGGCATTGGAACAGTCCTGAACGTTTTTCGTCTGAAGGAAGCTCGCGTTCTAAGCGGCCTGCTAGGACATTAGTTGAAAATAGTCCTGCTGTTGAACAATTATCCGTCCTGGCCGTAACATCCTTTCATGCTCCTTCGCCTTCTTCAGATTGGATCTCACCCGCTGTTCGCTCTAAGTGGTCTTTGGGCAGTGGAGAGGAAGAACTTGCGATTAGTGTTTCGCAAGACACTAATTTTAAGATGTTGCAAGAAGTGCAGCAGAAACTTTCATCTTTTATGAAAGGCTACCAACCTACTGAATCCTCCTCTCTTAACACTAAGCGGCGCAAGGCGGAGAGTCGGCAAACGCTTGGTGATAAAGTTTCTAAATGTTTTGAGTGTGCGACTACGCACAGAGATGATAGGGAAAGTAAACGTTCTTCACGAAAGGCTGATCTCTCGGGCTTTCCGGAAGTCGAGCGTTCTCCTAATCGAGCTGCTGTACATGCGCTTAGCAGTGATTGTGATCGTTCTGCTGAAAGCGTTTTCAAGCGTTCAGCTAGGCGTGATGTCGAGCGTGCTCTTGAGCGTCCTCCACGACGTGACGTAGAGCGTGACCTCATCGAGGGTTCAGAGCGCAAGTGTCCTCCCATCGAGCGTTCAGCTGAACGCGACCGTGACGCCAGGCGTCCTCTCATTGAGCATTCATTGGAACGCAAGCGTTCTTACATCGACCGTCCTCTTGTATGCGATGCAGAACAACAAACATCTAGACAGGACTTTGAACTCAATGCAACAGTTCTTAACTCTGACCGCACGGATCGAGAGCGTTCTGAGGAGCAGCGAGACTTGTTATCAGAGGAAGAAGTTGATGTTCCTCTTTCACCTTCCGAACCCTTTGAGGAGTTATCTGAGGATGAGGACTCTAAATCTTTTCGTCATTCGGTAGACTTAAAGAAGCTGATGAAGATTTTTCACGTTGAGTTCCCAGAGTATTTTCTTCCTGTGGCTCCACGATCGCCTCCATCAGAGTTTACTCTAGGGAAACCTAAGAAAAAGTCTGTTCACTAAAATGGTGCTCTCTCGTTCATCTAAAAGAGCACTTAAATTAATGGGAGACTGGATGGGTGCCAAGAAAGAGCAAGGGAAAGCGGCCTTCGCATTTCCCCCTACTAGGTTGGCTTCTAGATCTAGTGTTTGATACGATACAGGAGAGGTTCTCGGCTTGGGAGTTGCTGCCTCTGCTCAAGGAGATTTCTCAAGCCTGGTAGACGCTCCTCGTAGATCAGCCATGAGGAAGACTTAAGGTATTTTGGTCTACTTCCGAATTAGACCATTTACTCAAAGGTGTTTTCAGAGCCTTCGAGGTATTTAATTTCCTTGATTGGACTCTGGGGGGCCTTAGGCAAAAAGATGACTACACTCAAGGAAGGAGACTGTTCGAACCTAATCCACATCAAGTCATGCATGGATAAGGCGTTGCGAGACGGGGCTAATGAGTTAGCTGCTATTTTTACAGCAAGAATTCTCAAAAAGAGAGCCCAATTGTGTTCGTTCCTGTCTGTGGCAGTTTCATCCTTTCAGAAATCAGAATTATTATATTCTCCACTGTCGTCATCTCTGTTCCCACAGGACCTTATTAAGGAGATTTCTTCTTCGCTAATACAGAAGGCCACTCAAGACCTGGTCTCGAAGACGGCAAGGAAATTGTTGCCACCTTCTTTCGTTAGCCACAAACCTAAAGAGGTTGCTCCTTTTCAAAAGTTTTCTCAGCCCTTTCGAGGAAGACCTTCCGTTAGAGGTAACTTCAGATCAGATGGAATGGGGACTAAGAAAAGAGGAGCAAGAACAGGGCGAAGCAGAGTCTGACTGCTTTCTCCTTCAGGCAGTAGGAGCCAGACTAAACATCTACTGGCAGGTGTGGGGGAAGAGGGGTGCAGATCCTTGGTCAGTCCAACTTCTAAGGAAGGGCTACAGGATCCCTTTTATAAATCAACCCCCTCTAAGGTTAACTCCTGTGGATCTCTCTCCCAAGTACAGGGAGGGATTAAAGAGGCAAGCATTACAGCTACAAGTGTCTCTCCTGTTGGAGAAGAGAGCTGTAGAGAAAGTACAGGACTGGAAGTCACCAGGCTTTTACAACCGCTGGTGACTTTTACAACCGCCTTTTCTTTGTTCCCAAGAACTCAGGGGGATGGTGTCCAGTTCTGGACGTAAGTGCTCTCAACAACATCCAGACAACAAAGTTCTCAATGGAGATGACGAAGTCGGTGCTTGCAGCGGTAAGGAAGGGCGACTGGATGGTATCACCGGACCTTCAGGATGCTTATTTCCATATCCCAATTCATCCATAGTTCAAGCACTTGCTGAGATTCGTTTTTCGAGGAGAAGTCTTTCAATTTCGAGCCCCGTGTTTCGGCCTTAACACCGCCCCACAGGTCTTTACGAGACTTACGCTCAATGTAGCAAAGATGCTCCACTCAAGAGGCATCAGAGCCTCCCTGTACCTGGACGATTAGCTCTTAAGAGCCCACTCTCAAGATCGCTGCCTGAAGGATCTTCAGACAACTTTGAAGTTGACGGAAGAATTGGGTCTTCTAGTCAACTAAGACAAATCTTCACTGATACCTTCTCAAGAGATTATATATTTAGGAGTGATGATTCGGAGTCAGGTTTTTCGGGCTTTTCCGTCTCCCTTAAGGACGGCAGAAGATACGTGCGTTTCTAGGAGAGCAGAGGTGTTCTGGGAGGAGGTGGACGAGTCTGTTGGGAACTCTCTCCTCTTTGGAACAGTTCATCTGTCTGGGAAGGCTGAACCTTCGACCACTCCAATTTCACCTCAACTCTTGCTGGAACAAGGAGAAGGATTTGGAAAAGGTTTGTGTTCCGATCATGAAGTCAATGAGAGACTGCCTGCAGTGGTGGAACGACCCGATCAAATTTCAGGAAGGTTGCTCATTAGTACTGGAGAACCCAGACCTAGTGTTGTGTTCCGACGCCTCGGACTCGGGGTGGGAGGCAACACTGGACAATGTGGAAGCATCGGGGGTGTGGACGGAGATTCAGAAGTCTTTCCACATATAAATCAAAAGGAGCTGCTTGCAGTTCTTTTGGCCCTGAAGAGCTTTGAAGGATCAGTACGAAACAAAGTGATTCAAGTCAATGCAGACAACACCACGGCATTGGCCTACATTGCCAAACAAGGAGGAACACACACTATTTCCCTTTGCGAGATGGCGAGAGAGCTGCTCATTTAGGCAAAGGAAAGACAGGTGACCTTACTTACAAGGTTCATCCAGGGGGAAAGGAATGTTTTGGCAGACGGTCTCAGCAGGAAAAGACTAAGTCCTTTCCACAGAGTGGACTCTACACCTAGAGGTGGACAAGAGTCTGTGGAAACTTTGGGGTCGCCCTTGTATAGATCTTTTCGTGACTGCAAAGACCAAGAGACTAGAAACATATTGCTCCCCAGTGCCAGATCTCGAGGCACTACTGCGTTCCTGCTAGATTGGGCAAATCTAGATTGTGTACGCTTTTCCTCCGTTCAAGATCCTGTACAAAGTTCTAAAAAGTTTGTGACAAGCAAAAGGACCAGAATGACCTTGATAGCCCCTCTGGCCCTCAAGAGAATGGTTCACAGAGGTACTGGAATGGATGGTGGATACTCCCAGAAGCCTCCCTTTACGAGTAGATTTACTCAGACAGCCCCACTTGGTAAGACACCATCAAAATCTTCAAAGTCTTCGACTAACTGCCTTCAGACTATCGAAAGACACAGAGCTAGAGGCTTTTCGAAGGAGGCAGCTAGGGCGATTGCAAGGGCTAGGAGGTCTTCAACCATCAGTCTATCAATCCAAGTGGGAAGTTTTCAGGGAATGGTGCAGGGTCAACTCTGTTTCCTCTTCCAGTACCTCTGTAGCTCAGATTGCTGATTTTCTTTTGTTCCTAAAAAAGAAACAAAGTTTTTCTACGTCAACTGTCAAGGGATACAGGAGTATGTTGACGACTGTGTTCAGGAACAGGAACCTGGATCTTTCAAATAATAAGGATCTACAAGAACTAATTAAATCCTTTGAGACAACAAAACAACAACACCAGGATTCACCAGCTTGGAATCTGGATGTTGTGTTAAAATTTCTGACAAGTGACAGGTTTGAACCCCTGCACTCTACATCTATGAAGGACCTCACGATGAAAACCCTTTTCTTGGTTAGTCTGGCAACAGCCAAGAGGGTTAGTGAAGTCCATGCTTTTAGTAGAAATGTGGGTTTTCTGGACGGTAAAGCAATCTGCTCATTACAATTGGGTTTTCTCGCTAAGAACGAGCGCCCTTCCCAACCTTGGCCTAAGGCCTTTCAGATTTCGCACCTGGCGGACGTGGTTGGAAACGAGCTAGAGAGAGTTTTATGTCCAGTAAGGGCCCTCAAGTTTTACTTAGACAGAACAAAGACTTTAAGAGGCAAGTCGGGTGGTGCTCAGTGAAGAAACCTTCCTTGCCAATGTCCAAGAATGCTCTATCTTACTTTATTAGACTTCTAATTAAAGAGGCTCATTCTCACTGCAGTGAGACAGACTTTAGTCTTTTGAAAGTAAAGACTCACGAAGTAAGAGCAGTGGCAACTTCAGTGGCATTCAAGCAAAATCGTTCCTTGCAAAGCATTATGGACACAACCTAATGGAGAAGCAAATCTGTGTTCGCCTCACACTATTTGAAAATTGTCCAGACACTATAAGATGACCGATATACTCTGGGACCGTTTGTAGCAGCGGGTACAGTAGTCGGAGAAGGATCCGCCACTACTTTCCCATAATCCTAATACCTTTTCTTTCTCTTGGAACTTTTATTTGGTGATTTTATGGTTGTCTTGTGGAGATTGCGACAGTCTTCCGCAATCATTGATTTGTCAGGTGGTCTTTTTTTAGTTCCTTGAGAGCGCCCCGGAATGGGTATTAGAGGAGGCTCTGTCACAAAGAGGTGTGATCACCAGTTGGCAGCTCCTAGGGATCTTCAGCCCCCCTGAGAGGACCGCTGGATCTCATAAGGATAGCAGACCTAATGGCAGAGTATCATTGAAGTCAGCTGCCTTATCAGGTACAAAACCCTTAAGTTTGTTTTGTATTTTAGAAACTCTTAAGCAGAATTCCAACTACAGTATATTGGCTGTCTCTAACCAAAGGTGTTAATCAGCTATATATATAACCACCAGGTAAGTCTTGTGTTTAAAAATGTTATTTTCATTATAAAATAAATTTTTTAACATGCTTACCTGGTGGTTATATATAATTAAAATGCCCCCCTCCTCCCCTCTAGAGACTAAAGGCATGTAAGATATGAATACCGAGGGAATGGTTTCTGGGTACCTCGCCAGGGACGCATGGGTAGCACACCTGGCTATCCAATCGGCGAGAGTTTTGAATTTTTCTGCCGTGACGTCAGGGACGTAAGCTATATATATATAACCACCAGGTAAGCATGTTCACAAATGACAAATTCGGAGATAATTTGTATTTTTCCTAACCATACAAACCTTAGCTATTTACATTGGGTTTACTTTCAGCGTAGCTGAAAATGACGAGCCAATAGATTTTTAACGAGGGGTAACTACCCCCACGCTAGTTAGCAAGGGGGTAGGGGAAGGGTTAGCTTGCTACCCCCCCCCACACACCGGTGAATTGTCTCACTTCACTTAGAGGTAGGACTTGTCTTGGGGTACAGGGCTGGCGGGCAAATATGTGTAAATAGATAAGGTTTGTATGGTTAGGAAAAATACAAATTATCTCCGAATTTGTCATTTGTTCCGTAACCGAAATACAAACCACGCTATTTACATTGGGAGACTTACCCCTTAGGAAGGATGGAAAGTCCCCAGCCTCAATGGCTTTGGCTTTACCCGGGGACTCAGAATCCGAATGAGTAGCACTCGAGAAAAGGGGTCCCTGCACCTCACAAGTTCCTTGCTCCGCAAGGGACGTGTGGCCTACATAAGTTTTTGTGTGGAGGAAGAATGTGACTCGTCCTAGGAAGTTGACCTGGAGTCCTTTAGATGGAATCCTAGGCTAGGACGTTCCCAATACCACCTCGTCAGGGTATGGGGGACGCGACAGTATTAACTTAATACTAGGAACACAAGGGAGCATGGTTTACCTGCAGAGGTTGAGGTCAGCTATGCAGAGACTAGGATGCTGCTTTCCCCAAGAGAGGGGAGGATGAAGAAAGAAGTAAGGGCCACATATACTCTTTCATTCACGCAGACTAAAACCGGGTAACAATGCCCTCAACCTTCTGCTGAGCCTGAGGTTAGACCAGCTGTTGTGCAGCCACCACGGGGCAATAGAAAAGGTATCGAGGCTTCTGTGGGTCACGTCCTGCAGGTAGTGGGCTGTGAAGGTCGTTTGACGCTTCCAGACCCCAGCTTGTAGCACCTGCATCAGAGAAGTTTCTCTTAGAGGCCAGGGACGTAGCGATGCCCCTGACATCTTGTGCCCTAGGGCGACATGACGGAGGAGGGTCAGGATTCAAGGCGTGATGGATAACCCTTCGAATCCAAGCCGAGATGGTGTTCTTGGTGACCCTCCTCTTCGTCCTTCCTGTGCTTACAAACAACGCTTGCATGCGGGGACGAACTGCAGCTGTCCTCTTCAAATAACGCCTCAGACTCCTCACTGGGCATAATAGCAGATGGTCTGGGTCACTTGTTACAGAACGGAGACTCATGACCCTGAAGGAGTCGATCCGTGGGTCCGGCACTCCAGGGTCTTGAGTCTTGGCAACAAACTCAGGGACGAACCTGAACGTTACCTCCCCCCATCCCCTTGAATGGGCGATGTCGTATGAGAGACCATGAAGTTCACTAACTCGTTTGGCAGAGGTCAACGCGAGTAGGAAAGCCGTCTTCCAAGTCAGGTGGCGATCAGAGGCCTGGCGTAATGGTTCAAAGGGAGTTCTCTTCAGAGCCCTGAGAACCAGAACCACGTTCCATGGAGGAGGTCTCACTTCCGACTGAGGGCAGGTAAGCTCATAGCTACGTATGAGTAAAGAGAGTTCTAGCGAGGAAGAAACATCCACTCCTTTCAGCCTAAAGGCCAGACTTAAGGCTGAGCGATAGCCTTTCACCGCCAAGACCGAAAGGCGCATTTCTTCCCGCAAATACACGAGGAACTCCGCTATTGCTGGAATAGTGGTATCGAGTGGAGAGATACCCCTCCTGCGACACCAACCACAGAAGAAGACTCTCCACTTCGCCTGGTACTCCCGAGGAGGACTTTCGCAGGTGACGAGACATTCTCTCCGCAACCTGTTGCGAAAAGCCTCTCTCCGTGAGGAGACGCTGGATAGTCTCCAGGCGTGAAGCCGAAGCGAGGCTACGGCTTTGTGGAAGATGTTGCAATGTGGCTTTCTGAGTAGCTCGTGTCGTGGGGGAAGTTCTCTCGGAAGTTCCATCAGGAGCTGCAGAAGGTCCGGGAACCATTCCGCGTGATGCCATAGCGGAGCTATCAGGGTCATAGACAGGTTGACCGATAGTCTGGTCCTGTTGAGCACCCTTCTCATCAGACAGAACGGTGGGAAGGCATACACGTCGATGTTGTCCCACCGCTGTTGGAAAGCATCTTGCCAGAGAGCCTTGGGGTCCGGGACTGGGGAGCAGTACAAAGGCAGCTTGAAATTGAAGGCTGTCGCGAACAGGTCCACTGTCGGGGAACCCCACAAAGTCAGGACTTTGTTGGCTATCTGAGGATCCAAAGACCACTCGGTATTCACTATCTGCGAAGCCCTGCTCAGACTGTCAGCGAGCACATTCCTCTTGCCAGGAATGAAGCGAGCTGATAGTGTTATCAAGTGGACTTTGGACCACCTCAGAATCTCTACTGCAAGATGGGATAGCTGTTGTGAAAAGGTACCTCCCTGCTTGTTGATATAAGCCACTACCGTGGTGTTGTCGCTCATCACCACCATGGAGTGGCTCGCCAGGGTCAGTTGGAACTGTTGAAGAGCCAGATACACGGCCTTCATTTCTAGCAGGGTGTGTAGGTACTTTTCTGATTCTGACCAAAGGCCTGAGACCCTCTGGTTCAGAATGTGGGCCCCCCACGCTTCTTTTGACACGTCCGAAAACAGCGTCAAATCCGGGGGAAGGACGAGAAGATCCACTCCCTTTCGTAGGTTTTCGTCGATCAGCCACCACCGCAGGTCCGCCTGTTCCGTGGATCCTATCGGGGCCAGAGAGTCCGGGGAATCGGAGCCCTGACTCCACCAGGACTTGAGCCGCCATTGCAGGGATCTCATCCTGAGACGGCCGTCCGGGACTAGACGGGCCAGGGAGGCTAGGTGACCTAAAAGACGTAACCATGATTGGGCTGGAAGCTCTTCCCGCCTGAGGAAGGGCTCGGCCACCCTCCTCAGCCTTTCTATCCTGTCATCTGATGGAAAGGCTTTGTGGAGATTGGTGTCTAATAACATGCCTAGATAAACCAGTCGCTGGGACGGCTGCAGAGAGGACTAATCGAGATTTACCATGATCCCCAGATCTTGGCAAAGTCCCAGAAGCCTGTCTCGGTGTCGAAGAAGGGTCGACTCCGAGTCTGCCAGGATCAGCCAGTCGTCCAGATATCGGAGGAGACGGATGCCGTTCCTGTGCGCCCATGACGAAATCAGGGTGAACACTCTGGTGAACACCTGAGGTACTGTGGAGAGACCGAAGCATAGTACCTTGAACTGGTAGGTCTTGCTGTCTAGGCTGAATCTCAAGTACTTCCTGGAAGACGGATGGATTGGGATCTGGAAGTACGCTTCCTTCAGATCCAGTGTGCACATGAAGTCTTGTGGTCTCACTGCAAGTCTGACCGTGTCCACCGTCTCCATGCTGAACGAAGTTTGCTTGACAAACTTGTTCAGAGCTGAGAGATTGATGACGGGTCTCCAGCCTCCAGACACCTTCTTTACAAGAAAGAGTCGACTGAAGAAGCCTGGGGAGCCGTCGACGACCTCTTGGAGAGCATCCTTCTTGAGCATGGTCTCGACTTCCGCCCGAAGGGCCAGCCCCTTTGCCGATCCCATGGCATAGGAGCTCAACGACACTGGATTTGCTGTCAGGGGAGGTTGAGATGTTATGAATGGGACGCGATAACCTTGGCCGATCACAGAGACCGTTCAAGAATCGGCCCCATGTTGCTGCCACCTGTGCACACAACTTTGTAGGCATCCCCCCACAGGTAGACACGCGGGGAGACTGCCACTCTTAGCGTTTACGGCCACGGCCGCTCCCTCTAGGAGTTTTGCCTCCCCTGGAGGACTTACTGCCCTCTTGTCCTTGACAGGAAAGGGCTGAGGCTTAGACACCTTCGTCTTAGCTGCCGGAGCCTGCTTCGGTTTCCTGTGGGGCTGCTGTTGATGTTGTTGCGGAGCTGGAGGCTTGTAGGGCCGAGATGCGAGGGCCCTATGGAGGAGCGAATCCTGGTTCGACTTCCTCCACCTCTCAGTTGTGCGTTCCATGTCCTTGGGCTCAAACAAGCTTCCTCCATGGATGGAGGAATGTCTGAGCCTGCAGACATCCACGGCGGGGACCTTCGGATGGAACTTCTCGGTCACCGCATCACGACGCTTCAAGATCGAGTTGGCCTACAGGTTGGTAACCTGGTGGGCCAGGAACTCGATGGAGCGAGTGCCCGAGAGGAGGAAGGTCTCCAGGGCCTTCCTATTGCTCTCCTTAGACAAGTCCTCGGAGCGCAATGGGATGCCCAGAGAACCCAGCCAGACGTCCAGCCACAAAGTGGCCTGCATGGCACACTTCGCGACCTTCTCCTGGCTCAGGATCTCCGAAGCCGAGAATGTCACCTGCCGGAAGGAGAGCTTCTCGAGCGGAGTTCCCCTTGTGAGCTCTTCCACCGAGTGGTGGAGGGGAAGAGCTAGGCTGGACTCCCCCATGATCTCAAAATACCTCCTCTGCTGTAAACGAGGAGGTGGGAAGAGTCTGTTCCCGGCAGAGGAACGGCTGGAGGAAGCGAGATCCGAGAGCTGAGCTTCGACCTTGTCTCTGGCACTCTTCACTCCCTGGGACAAGGGCAAAGCCGCACTGGCCCTCGGGGGTTTCTGGGTACCATAGACTTGGTCTAGGACCGTATCCTTGCCTTCGCGAGGGGCGATCTCCAGGTCCTTGAACCTGTTGAGTTGCCTCATCAGATTCAAGACCTGCCAGAAGGCATGCTCAGACTCATGCTGTTCTCCTCCCTGTGGACTGGCAGCCAAGTCTCCCGTCCCCAGAGGCTCTTCTTGGGGAGACACGTGGACGTTGGACGTTCTCCCGGGGTCTGGTTGGCTCTGGACAAATCCGCGAAGACGACTTAGGAATCGTCTTTGAGTCCTTGGGTTCCCTCCTGGGCGGGATACAGGACTTCCAGCAAAGAGATCTGGAAGGTACCTTCCACGCGAGACGTTTCTCTTCCTCGGGGTGGGGTTTCTCCCATTGGTGCCGTGGGAGAGGCCCTTGCCTCGCTGCACTCTCCTGAGGACGGAAAGGCTTTGTCCACAGGAGAAGGAGAAAACGACCGCGAAGAGGATGGAGCTTTCCTGACGGACCTCTTAGGAGCCAACTTCTCCCTGGGAGAAGTCACCACGAAGTCCACTCCTCTCCTTCTCTTCAGCGGGGGCGAGTCTGTCCTTGGCTTGAGTCCCAGATCAGCGAGGGCTGGCTTCACTGCCTGCACCACCGCTTTCATCAGGTGACCAAACCAAGACTGACGGGTGATGGACGCAGTGTCCGTAATCCCCGCTGGAGGGAAGGGGATCGCCTGATCCTTCAGAGTGGACGCAACGGGGCCTACCTGTAAAGAAGAAAGAGAAGAATGTTGCCTAGACACCTCTGACGACTCTTCCTGGTCCTGGGTGAGAGACCTGCGCTTGTGCGGTGGCGGTCCTGATAGCGATCTGGAAGTACGCGTCCCTGTCGCAGGCACGAGCTGCGGAACCCGGAGAGAACGGGGGTCGTGCTGGCGCTCGAGCGATGGAGCATTCAAGGAATTGCGCATGGATGGCTGCTGGAGCGCGGGTGCGCAGTCGCGCGGGCGGGTGCGCGCGTTGGCGACAGGGTGCGTTGGCGCGCAGGTGAAGGTGCGCGTTGATGCGCAGGTGATTAGCGCGCGAGGGTAGAGGAGATCGCTGTCGGTCAGGAGAATGGTGAAGCTAGGAGATCAACGGTGCCCTGGAGATCTATGGCGCGTGGGCGAGCGATGGCGCGTGGGCGAGCGATGGCGCGTTGGCGAACGCTGGTGCGTCGGCGAGCGATGGCGCGTTGGCGAACGATGGCGCGTAGTAAGCGCAGGCGATCGACTGCGCACAGACGATTTGGCGAGTGTGCGCGTCGGGGTCATATGGCGATCCAAGTCATGGGCGCACTGGCGCGTTGGTGAGCGCTTGCGTGCAGGCGATGGATCGCGCGGGCGCTCAGGAGATCGCGGGTGCTCTGGAGAACGTTGGCGCGCAGGAAAGTGTCGACGCGTAGGCAGCTGGGGCGCAGGATCAGGTGGCGAGGAAACGCGCAAGGGCGAACGCTCGCGGACGGGCTCAGGACTTGAAGGCTCGTGGACGCGCAGGAACTCTTGAAGTACGCACCGGGGAGCGTGCGCGCTGTTGGGCAGGCGAAGATGGGCGCACAGGAGCACGTGGGCGAGGCGGAGGAGTCAGGTCCTTGCCTGCGTCCAGATCTGAAGATCTAGGGCGCGTGGGCGAGCGTTGGCGCGCAGGCCGCGCATCAGGAGCAAGGTGCGCAGGTGCGCGCTGACGAGCAGGAGATCTTGTGCGCTCAGGAGACCGATGGCGCGCTTGGTGCGCAGCAGGAACAGAAGGGCGCTGGCTGCTAACAGGAGAGCGCTGGCGAGCAGGAGAGAGCTGACGATCAGGAGAGCGCTGGCAAGTAGGCGAGCGTTGACGAGCAGGAGAGCGCTGGCGCTGCGAGACTAGTGGCTGCAACTCGGGAGAGCGCTTGTGAGCTACTGCGCGCGAACGCGCAGGGGAACCCTGACGCGCAAGGGAAGTACCCACACCGTGGGAGACATCTCTTTGCCCCGAAGGGACCGGTGCCTGTCGGTTGATGAGATTATAGAAGGCGCCTGCTGCGCATCTGCGCCGGAAGTGGAAGGTCTGGTAGGCATAGGAGATCACGAGCGATCTGCGGAGAGATCAAAGGACGTGGCTGCTACGGTCTGCTCCCGACGAGGAAGATGGCGGAGACGTCTCGAAGAGGCCCCTGCGGCGAAGAGGACGACGAAGGCAGCCACGAGGAAGGTCATCCGGATCGTCGGTCCTCCGAAGAGGAGTCTCTGTCAGTGTGCTCCCCCGAGGAGAAGGCGCACCCGCAGGAGAGACCGTGGGACTCAACTTCCCCTTCGAAGGATGTTCGGAAGGGGGAGCAGAGCCTTCAGCAACGTCCGCAACAGCAGTAGCAGCAGAGGTTTGACCAGACCCGTCGGAAGCCTCTGCCACAACCACGTCGACAATAGACAGAGGGTCTACCTCTGCTATCACCGGCGATTGTTTGACAGCAGCCCCCAACTGGATAAGGTCAAACAGGGCTTCCTTGGAGGGCAAGCCCTTAAGCCCCAAGGAAGCCCAGAGCTGAAAGAGATCATCATTAGACACAGCATGGTCATCATAATTAGAATCAAAATCCTCCCCCAGAGGAGGAGGGGGAGCCGGAACGCCCTCTCCCGCACCCCGAGATCGGGAAACAGAACAATGGTCTACGCTACCACTCTGCGGTCTCTCACGAGAGGCCGGCTGAGCGGGAGCTTCGGAGGAGGTTTGGGCGGCGGAAGAAGAGTCCTTGGAGCCTTCCTCTTTCAAGGCAACCCTTGAAAGAGAAAGGTCTCTCTTGGACTTCTTCTTACGCCGCCGGGCAAAGCTCTCCCACTGGGAGGTAGACCACTCACTACACGTTAAGTCCTTAGCACACCGTTGACCTCGACACTGCGGGCAAAGGGTGTGAGGATCCGTCTCGACCGTCGACATGAAGGTACCACAAGGGTGGCCGGAGAGTCCAGGGCATTTGCGCATAATTGCAAAGAAGGGCGAGGACAACTTCCAAACACACAAAGTCTGAGAAAAAGAAAAAAACAGATTAAGGCTGTCAAAAGCGAGGACAAAAGACAGACACGTCTGCACATCGTCCGAGCCAAAAGTGAAGTGAGACAATTCACCGGTGTGTGGAGGGGAGGGGTAGCAAGCTACCCCTTCCCCTACCCCCTTGCTAACTAGCCCGGGGGTAGTTAACCCTCGTTAAAAATCTATTGGCTCGTCATTTTCAGCTACGCCGAAAGTAAACCCAATGTAAATAGCGTGGTTTGTATTTCTGTTACGGAACAAATTTATTTTATAATGAAAATAAGATTTTGACAGTATTAGCAGGGAGAAAAGAAAATCCCCAATAACTGTTCTCTTCTTAGATTAGACTGGTCATTGACTAGGCCATTATTCCTTCCCATTTTCAGCAAGGAAGGGCGCAACCCAGAGCTCATGGTGTCGGGCGTAAGTACGTCCCTGCCATTCAGAAGATGCTGGTGTTAGAGGCAGGTGTATGGAGGTGCCAAATCACCTTCACAGCACACTATAGCTGTGTTCCTGCTTGTGCTGTTTTCTTCTACATAAACAACATACGTTTGTATAGTTACATAAAACACAAATTACTTTCAAATTTGTCATATTAGTGCAACTGAAAAGCAAGAAAGTGTTGACTACTGTATTCCCATTGGATGTTTAGAAAAGAAACACTAACAAAAGAGTAACCTTAGAATCCTTGGAAGGGTTACGAGCACATGTGCCCTATCATCAACCATTTTCCTATTACCCATTCACAAGAATGGTATCTCTCTCCTTTTCAACAAAGTGTAATGCCTGTAACAGTATCAGAGGTCTTTTCACTTCAATATTTCTAAGCCATCTTTCTGCCTTTCTATTGAGAAAACACAACACAAAAATGAAGAGGAGGAGGGAGGAAAGACTGTCTTGTCTTTCTTGACTTTGCTCTCCTCGCAGTAGGTATATGAACAGTTCCTGGTATACTGTAACACATGTACCAAAACAGTACCAGGAGTACCAAATTCAATGAAGGTGTATTACCTCTAGAAAACATGAGCAACAATGATTCTTTGACATACTTTGCTTGATCGTGCACTTCATACATTGTGCTCTAGTTCAACCAAAGAGCTTCTACCAACACAGATTCGTACTACAGACCTGGCACCTGTAAAAAAAAGGGGGGGGGAGAGAGAGAGAGAGAGAGAGAGAGAGAGAGAGAGAGAGAGAGAGAGAGAGAGAGAGAGAGAGAGCTAGCTAGCTTTTAAAGGATAGAATGGGGAATACAATAAAACTGTAATACCAAAAAAATATTGTCTTTGTCTTACAACCAATAACACACCATCACCAAGAATCATTACTAATACTGGAAACAATACTACCTGGGGACTTGGTTTGCACCCAGCCCTCATCTTTTCTTATTCAGCATAGTACTTGTATGTCCTCCTTCCCTCCACAAGTCTAGGGAGGAGAGAAGGTCTTGGGGACCAAAAGCACTTCCCAAAAATAGGTTATCACTGTGCCAAAACCTCTGGGGAAGGAGCTAGATGTCAGTTACAGTGCCTCTGCTAAGGAACCTGCTTAATGAGACCCCCTCTTCTACCTTGAAGGCTCTATTAAGTAAACGAGTACCATGCATGCATGTCGGACTCCTTGGATTTGTTTCGGGTAGCGACTTATGAACACCCTATGGTCAGACCAACCTATAAAACTTTAGATGTCCTGAAATTGTGTATCAAGAAAAATAAGAGGAAATTTTTATCACTTGGATTTTAGGAAGAGAGGGTCAACTTTTGATGAGGGAAGTCATTGGAGTACAGATAACCCCTGTAGAATGGAACTTCTTGGTCTGGGTGCTCAAGTAGAAGGGAACTTCTTGGGACCTGTGGATATACTCCCATAGGTAATAGGCAGAGAAGGTTGTCAGCTGTTATCTGACCCATGTCTTCAAGAACTGTGCCTTGACCAGTTCTTCCCAAGAGCTGGGATACATCCGATATATCTGATTTTGTGTGTTCATATACAGGATGGTTCATTCGTCTCGTCTGCAGGAAAAGCATGGCCGATTGTCTCCCAAAGCCAGAAAGAAAACCATTCTATGATCATTTCTCTTATTCCTTCTGTTGCTGAACAAAGAGTCATAGTGTCCTCCGGGACAAGAAGGCAAGTCATTGTGATTCCTTCTAGTCACTTCTTATTGGGAAGAAATGAAGGACAAATTCATGAACAGCTTGGTTCTAGGCCCTGGCCACAAATTCCTGAACCTAGGTGATGGAGAACGCCTATCCTTCAGAATGAACTGTGATACAAGCAAAGTTATGCTGTTTCCCACTTGCTTCATCAGGACTAGGCTAGTAGTGGACAGTCTCGAGGATTGAAGCCCTATCTGCCACCTGTCCCGCAAATTCAAGTGGGATTGTTTGAGAGACCTGCGAGCTCACGAAACGTTACGTGTACCTTTGGCTCCTCATGAATCTTGACAATTCTAATAGACACAGTGTCCAGACCGAAGTCCTAGTACAAAAAATTTGATTGATAGCGCAGTATCGTTCACCGTAAAGATTGACGAGCTTCCCAGCCAACAGTCGACAGAAAGCAGCTGATCTGGATACCAATCTGCATGTGGGCATTGGGGAGCAATCAAGGTCATGCTGACCCTTGATATCATCAACTGGCAAAATGGGAAAATAGGTAAAAAGGAGTAAGCATTTAGAATTCCTAGAAATGTTGGAAGGCATCCTCTAACAATGGACTGGGACTGGAGAGTGAATATTTCTTCAAGTTTCTTGTTCAACTTAATGACAAGCCAGTCAAGTGGTGAAAAAACCTGAAGTAAGAAGCCTTCCTATCACACAACAAAATAGGGATCACATTTAACCCCTACACAGTCTCTGTTGACCAAGTGTGTTTAGTTGAACAGTTCACCTGCCTGGATGGAGCCTTGCAAACAGCTCTACAGTGACGTCAACTTCCCAAGAGTACATCCGCTTGATAAGGGTCTCTGAAATAAGCTCATTTGTTGACCTGAGTCACGAACAGAAGCTTTCAAAGTAGCAAAGCTGCACGGATTACCAGTAGGTTAAAAACCAGGGGCATTTCTTTAATGGATTACATCCCAAAGATGGATAGGATACTCAGCTCAGCATCCCATCCCTCTCCTGATATGTATGTTGATAGCACTTTCTCCAGAGGTGAGCAGTTACCATGGGATTGCCTGGTATTCCTGCTCCAACAAAACTAGAAGGTAAGGGGAACGCTGGTTGCTGACTAGTAACCCTTCAGGAGCTACTGCAGCAATCGTTGAGAGCCACCCATGAGGAACTAGCCTCTCTATCAATGAAAGAAGTCTTGTCAACAACTCATGAACGTGTGCAAAGAGCTTGGTAATCATATACGATGTCTTGAAGATCTCTGGCTTCATAGGTAACTGACTAGTCTGGTCTCATTCTTCGAAGAACCTTTCCTTCTCCCTTCAAGACACTTGCCAGCCACGCCATAAACGGAACAAGTCATCCCCTGTAGAAGAAAAACAATTCTGGGCTGCTCTCCTTCCATGACTGAATGCTTCTGGCTCTTGTGCTCTTAGAAGTTAACCAGTGGCACTACAAGGCGCGTACCAATGTCATACAAGTGCCTGTTCTTAGTTGGCGAGGATCCTTACTGACAAACATGCGAACACACAGTGGCCCCTCAGCTCTTGTAAGAGTGCTTAGATTAGAACAGAGCTTCAATACCTATATGGTAAACAAGTTGGAAGATATAGTGTCTGGTAAAATTCCAGTGTGGGAAGATCTCATGTCCTAGACCAATCTCTGAACATGGGAAGATCTAGGTTGTAGAAAAATCTCTATGCCTTAGAAGATTTTAAGTACAGTATATTGAAAGATTCTGACGTGTTTGAAGACCGACCTCTTGGCTGGGAGCACTGAACAGGAAAAATTTTGTGTTGTAGTTCCCTGGTGCCTCGTAAGTAACATTCACCCAAAGAACAAGCACAAGTTCTGATCGTGCAATTCCTCCTGGTTGCATGGTCTCAGTGATGTGGTTCACAATTGTAGGGTTCCCAATTCCTGTTGGAAATGATAACCGTAGAGAATAAGTACAAGAAATCCTGTCGTATGAAGTGAGAAAACAATCGGAATGTTTATGTGAAGACAAAAATCATGGCACTCATGAAGGTAAGATCATGTAGCCGGTACAAATGATGAGACAATCATAGGTTCCTCTTGTTTAATCTCTTGTAGGCTGGCAAAGAAACACGAACAATGATAGGTCTCTTTAATAAGAGGCTACTATACAAATTGACGGCTAAACAGAGACTAACAATATTTGTTACATACATACAGAAGAAAGGTATTTACATAACTCTCACTTGTTTATTTACATTAGACACCAATTACCATTACAATATAATTTCAGAACAACCCATTACATAACTAGTAAACAAAATAAATACAGACATTTGGAGGTATATCACACACCTCCCCCTAAGACGTCTAGGGTAATATATAACTCCTAGCGTCTGAAGATCCTTCTTATCCATATGTATTTTTGTTCCATTTTACTTGTAGACGATCAGGTTCTTTCTTATGCCGCAAACTACGACGTGGAGCTGGTGTAGGCGAAACTGGTTGTTCAATAACCTCAGCAGTAGAATTATCTTGCAACCTCTCCCCATCCTTTGGTTTATTGGGAGTGTTAGTTGCATCAAGGCTTGATCCATATATTGGTAGAAAAGGTCGATGTGGTCTCAGGAACTTCCGGTTTCTCCACAGAATACGTCCACTGCCCAACTTTATAAGATAATCTCGCCTGGATCCAATGCCAACAACAACACCTGGACGATTCCAAAGTTTTGTGTTGTGATCTTGAACATCAACATAACTACCCATTTTCAAATGAGAAAGGGGTCTGGCAGTACTGTCGTACCGTTGCTTCGCCTGACTTCGCAAATACTCTGCCTTAACATCACATTCCTCTGCCTTCCTTTGCCACTCTTTGGCAAATGAGCGACGATGTGTTGGAATAAAAGACCTGAGGGGATGACCAAATAAAACTTGGGCTGGTGATCTGCCATCAGCACGGGGTGTGTTCCTAAGCTCTAACATTCCACGGGCGAATTCATCCGCATCCAGATTCCCATTCTTAGTAGTAGTCATTATCAGCTTCTTGATAATTTTCACAGATGCTTCTGCATGTCCATTTGCCTTCGGATTATATGGCGAAGTAATGCGATGTTCTACTCCCCAACGAGATAAAAAACGTCTCAAAGCTGATGCAGCAAACTGTGGTCCTCCATCAGTCTTCAACAACACAGGAACACCAGTATCTGAAAATATAGCCCTCAATGATCGGATTAGATTAGCTGCAGAAGCTATACCCTGACAGGAAGATATACAAGGCCACCCAGACAACCTATCAACATAAACAAGATAAGTTCGACCCATGGCATGAAAATAATCTGCAGATACAGATTCAAAAACTCTACTTGGTTGATCTTCTTCTTGCCATAAAGGTTCGTTCCTTTGATTTGGTAGAAGAGAACGGCATTTGATACAAGAAGAAACTATATTCTCAATATCTCTGTCAATTTTAGGCCAATAAACAGTTTGCCGTGCCCTCCTTTTAGTGCGGTCAATTCCTTGATGACCATCATGAAGACATTCAAGGGTTTCACGTCGAAGTCTCTTGGGTATAAGAAGTCTTGCTCCATAAACAATTAGGTCATCATCTACAGCAAGCATATCACGTATATTCCAGAAAGGTCTGAGTTCTACTTCCAAATTATGGCAGTGTTCAGGGAAACCTTTCATTATAATCTCCCGAAGAGCATTGTATTCTGCATCCAGTTCAGCAGCAGCACGTATCTTTTCCAGTGTTTTGTCCTTCAGAGGTGTTAGAAGTACGCCATCTTCATGCATGTCGAGGGTATTCACCATTGCAATATGCAAAGGATCAGTGGATCCATCGTCTTTCAAACAATTTTCTTCTGTAGGATCCTGAACTGGTGCACGTGATAAAGCATCCGGAATACAATGAGCACTTCCTTTCTGCCAGTGAACAGTAAAACTAAAATTACTTAGTTTCTCTCTCATGCGTTGAAGTCTTGGGTTTTCAATTTCACCAAGTGATTTACTGTTAAGAATTGGTATCAATGGTCTATGATCTATCACAACATCAAAATGAGGTAATCCAGCCAAGTAAGTATGACATTTCTTTATTGACCATAATACGGCTGTCATTTCCAGCTCTATCACAGAATATCTTGTTTCAACATCTGAAAGGAATCTTGAGCCACATTGCGTTAATTTCCAGTCCGTTCCATGCTTTTGAAGTAAAGCAAATCCCAGACCATACAGTCGTGACGCATCTGTCTGCAACATGGTTGGCAAAGTTGCATCAAAATGTGCAAGTACAGGGGGTGCAGTAAGTGCTTCCTTCACTCTCCTAAATGACAAATCATGTTGTGCAGTCCAACACCATTCATTACGCTGCTTCAGTAAATCTCTGAGTGGTTGTGCTTCACGTGCAATCACCGAAGAAAAACTTCCAAGCTGATTCACAAGTCCCATAAAAGATCGAAGATCTGTTATATTTTGTGGCACAGGAAAGTCTGCAATAGCCATCACTTTGCGAGAATCAACTGTGTATCCACGACTTGAGATTTTATATCCACAAAAATCAACAACACGTTTTGCAAAGCAAATTTTCTGATCATTAAGAGTTATCCCATATTCATCACATCTTTGCAAGATAGAAATAATATGGGCTAGGTGATCCTTATACGAATAATCATACGCAAGAATATCATCAACTATCTTCACAGTTTGTGGTATATCACCAAGAGCTTGGTCTCCTCTTCGATTGTATTCATCTCCTGAAGAAATAAGTCCCATTACTGCTCTCTTGAATTTATAGCGACCCCATGGGGTGATAAAACATGTGAGATCCTGGTCTTCTTCTGCAATTTTGATTTGGAAATATCCCATTTTCGCGTCTAGTGTAGAGAACCACATTGCTCCGGTGCTTATCGAAGCTACTGCATCATGTGGTGATCGTACAGGATAAGTGGGTCTACATACATACCTATTAAGCTTAGTGAGATCAATACACAATCTTACTCCATTTGGCTTTTTAGCAACAGGCACTATAGGATGACACCATTCTGTTGGATGCTCAACCTTACAGATAACATCCTTCTCCAAAAGTTCATCAAGCTGATCCTTTATTTCAGACCTCCAGGTGTATGGTATAGTGCGCAGGGCTGTCACAGCAAATGGTCTTGCATTTTCGGACAACTTTATATGCATAGGACCTCCATGCATCTCCCTCAGTATTTTTGTGGCACCAAATACCCGAGGAAATGCTGATATCAAAGCTGCAGCATGTTCTGCCCTTTCTCCTTCAGTTGGATCACGTTCATAAGGCCACCTTGGAAGTGCAACAGGAGAATGAACTTCCCTACAAGTAGAGTCTTCTTTCTCTTTGTAGTCCTTTAAGCGCTTTTCTTCATCTTGATTTACAGACAATCCTACGGGAAGAGAATTAATTTGAGCAGGAAAATCCTCCGGTAGAATTCCTAAAGCAATCGAATCAAACCAGCTCAATAAAGCTCCCTTTACTTCTTTCACCACAGTTATTTCAGCTTCAGTTTGTCGATCACCAAGCGAAAGGTGCGAAGTGAAAGCTCCTACACAATTAAGGGTCTGGTAACCTGCAGAACAAAGCTTTCCAATTTTAGAAGGTTCGAGCATATAGGGATATATGCCAAGAGATCTCGCTACATTGAGCCCCATGACTGTAGCTTCTGCTCCCGAATCCGGTGTCCATAGTATAGACGAGTTCCCTGCAGGATGAGTAATGTGAATCTGAACTTTCGGGGTTGCTTGAGAAATGGCACTGTTAACATACACATCACTTACGATCCTATGTACATCCCTGTTAAGTTTACTACCAGTTGATTTTAGCTTTGAATCTTTACTCTTTTTCAGCAAAGAAGAAGTTTCCTTCCCTGTTGACCTACACACAGCAGCAAAATGTCCAATCTTTCCGCATTGGGAACACTTTTTGTCCCTTGCCTTACAAACATTTATGTCAGAATGTCTTTCTCTTCCACATCTAAAGCATCTTTCCTTTATATATAAACTGTTGGGTGCTTTCTTGTATTGTAGCACTATTCTCATTAGCACTCTCAGAAGCTCGACAAATATCTACAGCCTTCTGCAGATTCAGGTCCTTCTTTTCAAGCATACGTTTTAGAGCTTGTTCATCACGAGTGCCAACAACAATACGGTCTCTCAATCTATTGTCCATACATGATGAACAAAAATCGCAGAATGCTGCAATTTCCCGGATACCACAAAGGAAATCGTCGAAACTCTCACCAGTTTCTTGTTTTCTGAGGTAAAATTCTCTCCTGTCGACGATTACATTCCGTTGACCTCGTAAGTGACTTTCCATGGCATTAAGTATTGTTTCAAGATCTGCATCAGCCGGAAAAGAGAGCCCATATCGCAATGTTCGTGTCCAGTCTTCATCTAAAACAGAAGCGAGAACCGACCTTTGCTCAGCAGGCGTTAATGATTTAATTCCAGTCAGCATTGCATAACCTTCAAATTTATGCCGCCAAGCATCGAACTCCTTCAAAGAGACTGACGATGACAGGTGAGGTGCAGGTGTAGCACTATGAGGAATTTTATACCGGCACTCATCATTTTGCGAAATTTCAGCACCTCCACTTCGTTGACGATTTTCGTTAACATTTCCATTTTGAGCACTCATCATAGTTTCTAACATCATAGCTAAACGTTCTTCCCTCTTCTGAGCCATATCCGCTTGCTTCGCCAGCAGCTCCGTCAATTGTTCTAGTTGCCCTTCCATCGTGTCACTCGAACCTTAAACTCTGAATCACTTCTGACTACGATCATTCCACCAGTAGAACAGATCCTACTCACTGCGCCATGTTTAATCTCTTGTAGGCTGGCAAAGAAACTCGAACAATGATAGGTCTCTTTAATAAGAGGCTACTATACAAATTGACGGCTAAACAGAGACTAACAATATTTGTTACATACATACAGAAGAAAGGTATTTACATAACTCTCACTTGTTTATTTACAGTAGACACCAATTACCATTACAATATAACTTCAGAACAACCCATTACATAACTAGTAAACAAAATAAATACAGACATTTGGAGGTATATCACACACCTCTTTCACTGGTAGCATAGACCAGAACAGCTGGAACAAAGAAAATACCAGAAGTTCTGTAACCCAAAAGTCACTGAAGAGCAGAAGCAAGAGATATAATCGTGAGGTGTCTGACTAAGTAGTGTCCAACAAGTGCAGAAAAAAAACTGATCCCATAGTGACTGGTCACAAGAAAACCCCTTAAGCAGTGACAGCTGGTGATCATGTTATGGAATCGGTAAGCTGGGATGAGACGGTACGCTAACATCATTACATCAGAGCTGCTTGCTGATCGTATGCTCCACTACGCTCATGCTGGGTTGTCTTCTCGGGAACTCTCCTAAGAGGGAAGGGGAGGAAGACACTGCCTGTCATCCTGCACTAGACTGCACGTGTTCGGTTTCTTACGAGACCAAGCAGTGATAGCAGGTGTGAACTTCTGTACCACTTATTGAAATGTTCTTTCCTGATATGAAACCTCTTGCTCACTTACAAGGAGAGAACATACTAGGATCGTTTTCATAAGTGGATATGTTCACTAGCGAGTCACTCAACATTCTTTCAAAGCATCCAAGGACTGGAGAGGGATGAGGGTGGTTGCCAACATCCTGCCTAGCACTGGGTACTGAAAGGTTTACTCAAGTTGAAGTTCTTTTGAAGTCTTAGTGTCAAAGAAGCATCCCAGGAATGTCCAGGACAGCTGCCAATATCTTGACTAGAAGTACTTGTGCTTAGTATCACATAAGACTTAGCACTGTTAGAAGTGTGAGCCCCTGTACCCCATACTGAACACCTTCCTGGGATGGATCAGGTTTTAGTACAGTCTGCCCTCCTTACGTATGGGGGTTAAGTAACAGAGACAGGCACGACAAGCGAGAATCTGTGAATACTAGCTGCCCTTTGGTGTATTAACTCCTAAAAAAGACAGGCACGACAAGCGAGAATCCGCGAATACAAAACTTGCTGCCCAAGTGTGTGTTAAATCCTAACAGAGACAGGCTGGACAAACAAGATTCCGCTAATACGGTAATTCCCTGCCCTTGGGTGTGTTAATTCCTAACAGAGCTATTTTCCCTCTTGGAGTCCCTGGGCTTTTCCAACTAGGGTTGTAGCTTAGCAAGTTATTATTATTATAATACAGTAATACTGAATGGTTATGAGTATCAATGAATTTTTGCTACAATGGGAATCTTTGGTCTAGTAAATAATTTAAAAACTTACCAATCACAACAAACTTGCAGGATCTTGGGGTATTTTCCGGCCATGGTTCAATGGGATCCACTTCATATAACTCCTGCACAGACTGCAGCATAACTCGACGAGGTTCACCCACCAATGACAACAAACCCTAGTTAAGAAAGATAATATTTACACTGTAATAATGATTTAAGGCATGATCAATCACTTACATTTAAACATTACTACAGTACTACTTAACTGATATCTCCAGCCTTTAGTTTCAAGATGTCTTGGTGTAAAACTACCATCATACAGCAATTTAAAAACATTGTGATATCCGCTAAATTAAATAACTTTTACAAAGTGCAGTACAGTATATAAATTACTGTATTTCAATTGCCAACATATACTGTATTTTGACTGCCAAAGTTTTATTCCATAAATTATTGAAATTTCATGGTCCAATATTTAACTTAGATAGTAAATTTGTTACTCCTATTCCAATACAGTACCTTTTATTTCTAAAAAAAAAAAAAAAAATATTAAACAGCCTAATTAATCCCATCAATTTATAATGCAGTAGTTTTGTAACATTCTTTCATAATTTGTTCACTTTATTCAAATTTCTTTTTCTCCACATACAGGAAGTACTGTATTGCTCAAGTCCCAGTCGAACTTCAAGAGTCTTTCAAGTAAAATCTTCAGATTCACCGTTGTTTTGTTTCTTGGTTATGAATTCAGTGGACTTTCTTTTGAGGATATTCAGAGCAAGAAGAATAAGTCGAATGCTATTATACTGTACATGTGTTCTGTGTGAAAGGCCCCTCTTTTGGAATTAATATTCTGTACAAGCTACATATGTAATAGTTAACTATTACACATATAAGCAACATATTTTCAAAGGTAAACCACAGGTTGAATTTTTAGATACAGGAAATTCTCAATAATTTAATGTTTATAAAACATCATGTGAGGAAGTAGCATTTGATAAACCTCAGTATTTTAGTTATTCCTTCTCACTTAAAGTAGAGTGCCTGTTATCATGATGTATAAAACTTATTCTAGTGTGTACACAGTAGATCACTTGTTCAATCACTGCAAATTAAGATATCCCTGTTTATAACATCACTACTGTACTCCTTTAAAGGGAGGTCTAAATACAATCATTAATATTTGATTTTGTAAAAACATCTCGACATGAATAAAGGCTTACTTCAACATAAAACAATTTTGTCAATAATCTCCATCCTTAATGGTGCAGAAAATTTTTAAAAAATCATAATATTTAACAATGAAGATTATTTAAGGCTAATGAACAAATTATAATTATCATATTCTACTATCATATACTCCTACACCTATAGGAGCAAAGGGCATCGTTTAGATTTCGCCAGTAGTTTCTATCTTGAGCTTTTAAATCAATACTTCTACATTCATCATCTACTTCACACTTCAATGACCTCAGCCATGTGGGCCTGAGTCTTCTAACTCTTCTAGTGCCTTGTGGAGCCCAGTTACAAGATTGGTGAACTAAAATCTCTCTTGGGGAGTGTAAAGAGCATGCCCAAACCATCTCCATCTACCCCACACCAAGTTCTCATCCACATATGGCACTCGAGTAATCTATCTTATAGTTTCATTTCTAATCCTGACCTGCCATTTAACACCCAATATTCTTCTGAGGGCTTTGCTATTAAATCTACAAAATCTGTTGGATATTGTTTCGTTGTCATACCACGACTATAAAAATTAACTTGAATCCTTTCCTCACTGGGCTATTTTCCCCTTTGGAGCTCTTGGGCTTATGGCAACCTGCTTTTCCAACTAGGGTTGTTACTTAGCTAATAATAATAATAATAATACATCAAGAATCATCATGAGCTCATAAAACATGGGTAATTACAACAAAAGGTAGTTTTCCTTACCTTCATTCTATAAACATTTACAGTTTCTCCTGCTGACGATGTTAGTGATTTCTCCCACAATAATGCTTCAACTAGGTTG
>NC_090759.1:77197343-77199843 GCF_036898095.1 Palaemon carinicauda
GAGGAGAGAACATGAACTTATTAGTTTTCATGAGACAGAGAGAGAGAAGGAGAGAACATGAACTTATTAGTTTTCATGAGACAGAGAGAGAGAAGGAGAGAACATGAACTTATTAGTTTTCATGAGAGAGAGAGAGAGAGGAGAGAACATGAACTTATTAGTTTTCATGAGAGACAGAGAGAGAGGGAGAGAACATGAACTTTTAGTTTTCATGAGAGACAGAGAGAGAGGGAGAGAACATGAACTTATTAGTTTTCATGAGACAGAGAGAGAGAGGGAGAGAACATGAACTTATTAGTTTTCATGAGACAGAGAGAGAGAGGAGAGAACATGAACTTATTAGTTTTCATGAGACAGAGAGAGAGAAGGAGAGAACATGAACTTATTAGTTTTCATGAGACAGAGAGAGAGAGGAAGAGAACATGAACTTATTAGTTTTCATGAGACAGAGAGAGAGAGGAGAGAACATGAACTTATTAGTTTTCATGAGAGACAGAGAGAGGAGAGAACATGAACTTATTAGTTTTCATGAGAGAGAGAGAGAAGGAGAGAACATGAACTTATTAGTTTTCATGAGAGACAGAGAGAGAGGAGAGAACATGAACTTATTAGTTTTCATGAGAGAGAGAGAGAGAGAGGAGAGAACATGAACTTATTAGTTTTCATGAGAGACAGAGAGAGAGAGAGGAGAGAACATGAACTTATTAGTTTTCATGAGAGACAGAGAGAGAAGGAGAGAACATGAACTTATTAGTTTTCATGAGAGACAGAGAGAGAGGAGAGAACATGAACTTATTAGTTTTCATGAGAGACAGAGAGAGAGGAAGAGAACATGAACTTTTTAGTTTTCATGAGAGACAGAGAGAGAGAAGGAGAGAACATGAACTTATTAGTTTTCATGAGAGACAGAGAGAGAGAGGAGAGAACATGAACTTATTAGTTTTCATGAGACAGAGAGAGAGAGGAGAGAACATGAACTTATTAGTTTTCATGAGACAGAGAGAGAGAAGGAGAGAACATGAACTTATTAGTTTTCATGAGACAGAGAGAGAGGAGAGAACATGAACTTATTAGTTTTCATGAGACAGAGAGAGAGAGAGGAGAGAACATGAACTTATTAGTTTTCATGAGACAGAGAGAGAGAAGGAGAGAACATGAACTTATTAGTTTTCATCAGAGAGAGAGGAGAGAACATGAACTTATTAGTTTTCATGAGAGAGAGAGGAGAGAACATGAACTTATTAGTTTTCATGAGAGACAGAGAGAGAGGGAGAGAACATGAACTTATTAGTTTTCATGAGAGAGAGAGAGAGAGAGGAGAGAACATGAACTTATTAGTTTTCATGAGAGACAGAGAGAGAGAAGGAGAGAACATGAACTTATTAGTTTTCATGAGACAAAGAGAGAGAAGGAGAGAACATGAACTTATTAGTTTTCATGAGAGACAGAGAGAGAGGAGAGAACATGAACTTATTAGTTTTCATGAGAGACAGAGAGAGAGGAAGAGAACATGAACTTTTTAGTTTTCATGAGAGACAGAGAGAGAGGGAGAGAACATGAACTTATTAGTTTTCATGAGAGAGAGAGAGAGAGAGAGAGGAAGAGAACATGAACTTTTTAGTTTTCATGAGAGACAGAGAGAGAGAAGGAGAGAACATGAACTTATTAGTTTTCATGAGACAAAGAGAGAGAAGGAGAGAACATGAACTTATTAGTTTTCATGAGAGACAGAGAGAGAGGAAGAGAACATGAACTTATTAGTTTTCATGAGAGACAGAGAGAGAGGAAGAGAACATGAACTTTTTAGTTTTCATGAGAGACAGAGAGAGAGAAGGAGAGAACATGAACTTATTAGTTTTCATGAGACAGAGAGAGGAGAAAACATGAACTTATTAGTTTTCATCAGAGACAGAGAGAGAACATGAACTTATTAGTTTTCATGAGAGAGAGAGAGAGAGAGAGAGAGAGAGAGAGAGAGAGAGAGAGAGAGAGAGAGAGAGAGAGAGAGAGAACATGAACTTTTTAGTTTTCATGAGAGACAGAGAGAGAGGGAGAGAACATGAACTTATTAGTTTTCATGAGAGACAGAGGGAAATCATGAACTTTTTCGTTTTCTAGAGAGAGAGAGAGAGAGAGAATGTTGGATGTTAGGGCTTCGAGGAGAGAGAGAGAGAGAGAGAGAGAGAGAGAGAGAGAGAGAGAGAATGTTGGAGGAGGAGGTTAGGGCCTCGAGGAGAAAACTTGTGAAAATGCCCTTCGTGGTTTGCTTGATGTCGTCTTGTGTTTTCATGATTAAATTTGCCGCAGTTCCTCCGGAAGACATCGGAGCAGCCACGCCCCAGCGAAGATGATCAAATTTGTCACCCCGCGTCGGTGATCACAAGAGATATGAGGAGGAGGAAATGGAAGGCCAGGTTGGTGTCGTGTACACACACAGACGAGTGCACACACGTACAAATTGCATATATGCATGCACGTGCATTTTGTGTATCAAATACAT
>NC_090759.1:77204843-77207343 GCF_036898095.1 Palaemon carinicauda
TTTATTACAATCTAATCAATCTGCTTAAGCCTAAATGCTGAGCCTCACTATCTGAATATTGTTCATTTATTACAATCTAATCAATCTGCTTAAGCCTAATGCTGAGCCTCACTATCTGAATATTGTTCATTTATTACAATCTAATAAATCTGCTTAAGCCTAAATGCTGAGCCTCACTATCTGAATATTGTTCATTTATTACAATCTAATAAATCTGCTTAAGCCTAATGCTGAGCCTCACTATCTGAATATTGTTCATTAATTACAATCTAATAAATCTGCTTAAGCCTAAATGCTGAGCCTCACTATCTGAATATTGTTCATTTATTACAATCTAATAAATTTGCTTAAGCCACCATCAAATCTATTGCTTGCGTATTCTTTCTTTTTTTACATTTAATTCCTTTTTCTTGCAAGACCAGACTCCACGAGCTCTTTGCTTCCAGGAAACGATTATTCAGATTACTTGTCCAGGGGTGAATATTAACAAGCATTGCAGAAATACCTTCATCCAAGATTATGACATATTCAGGTTAGTTGTACAGGGGAGGGGGGGGGGGGCATTAGAAAGACACCTTGTTAAAGTGATGAATATAAAAAAAAAAAAATTAAAAATTAAAATATATGATTTTTTATATGGAGCGAATATCACATACAGATACGACCATATCTGTTAAGATGTCAGCTTTTCAAATTAGCTAATAAGCAGTAAAAATCATTAAGCAAATAATGTATCTATATTGCTTTTCCCAACACTACATCACATTAAGAAAGTTACGAAGTTCTGCAGACTTCGAAACAAAGATTTTTTATATCGGGCGAATATCACATACAGACATAACCATATCTATAAAGATGTCAGCTCTTCAAATTACTTTTTTATTTTTCTTCAAATTACTTGATAAGCGGTAAAAACTTCAAATTACTTGATAAGCGGTAAAAATCATCACGAAACTTTCTATATTGCTTTTCCCAACACTACATCACATTAAGAAAGTTACGAAGTTCTGTAGACTTCGAAACAAAGGTTAATTTTCTCCTGAAATGAAGCTCAATGTGTTAACAATATCTCATTGACGCCGCATGCATAATTACGTGAAAATAAAAGGGAATCATACTTATGAATTATACTGAGTATGATGGAGGCTACTCACTTTAAGCTATAATTATTTAGGTCTATAGTTAACACCAACGTCTGGAGACTACTTATTTGGATATTGGTTAACACAATCCATTTCAAAGGCTCAATATAAAGAAACGTATGCAAAATACACCATAATATTAATGGTGACCTATACATGAACTCTCATTGCGTTGCAGCGTTAAGTAATTTTGAAGACTGACGACTGGATGGCAAAAGAAATCTAAATGATGGCGCAAATGTCGGTAAGTTACTGATATTGCAGAAGTTAAAAAATATGGAAATTTATGCTTTTATTTTGACAACGAAAGAATGTATATAAAAATGTCTGTACATGAGGTTGATTGCATAATAAAAACACCTTATACGAAAGCTTAATAATCACACATTAAATGACAGCATATACCTTCCCTTAAAAACGTAAACACAACATACGTGACCTTACGTTATGTGAAGGTCAACATACGGAATCTCAACATAAGGAGGTTGATTGTATAATAACCAGATCTACACGAAAGCTTATAATCAGACATTAAAGGTCATCATTAACCTTCCCTTAAAAACGTAAACACAACATACGTGACCTTACGTTATGTGAAGGTCAACATACGGAATCTCAACATAAGGTTGATTGCATAATAAAAACACCTTATACGAAAGCTTAATAATCACACATTAAATGACTGCATATATCTTCCCTTAAAAACGTAAACACAACATATGTGACCTTACGGTATGTGGAAAGGTCAACATACGGAATCTCAACATAAGGAGGTTGATTGCATAATAAAAAGACCCTATACGAAAGCTTAATAATCGCACATTAAATGTCATCATATACCTTCCACTTAAAAAAAAAAAAAAAAAAAAAAAAAAAAAAAAAAAAAAAAAAAAAGACCTTACGATGGAAAAGTCAACATACGGAAACTCACATAACCTGCATTCAGTCCGGCCTACCCAAGGTACTCTAATCTAGAGCCTACTGTAGAAAGAACCTGCACACTTACCTGACAAGGTCCGTCACGTCCTGTAATTTTTGTGGATCGACCAAGTCCGTTTTGTTGAGAATGAGGAGATCTGCTAGAGCCACCTGTCTGAAACAAACGTATGCCATATTTCATTAGTTTATATATTATTATTATTATTATTATTATTATTATTATTATTATTATTATTATTATTACTAATTTTTACAATTATTATTATTATTATTATTATTATCATTATTATTATTAATTATTACTATTATTAATCATTATCATTATCATTTTTATTATTATTAATTATTATTATTATCATTCTTTAGCATTATTTATTATTATTATTATTATTATTATTATTTATTATTATTATTAATCA
>NC_090759.1:77212343-77229843 GCF_036898095.1 Palaemon carinicauda
CCAGTGAGGAAAGGCAATAAGGAAATAAATAAATGAAGAGAACAAATTAACAATAAATCATTCTAAAATAAGTAACAACGTCAAAACAGACATGTCATATATAAACTATTAACAACATCAAAATCAAATATGTCATAAATTAACTATAAAAAGACTCATGTCCGCCTGGGTTTATGGGACTGGTGTTGCAATTATAGCGGTCTTCCTTGGGTTATGATGATTATTATTATTATTAAAAGAAGGAGTTTTACCAGCCCAATGAGTCAAGCTTGACTCTCACAGGGCTGACCCGAAAAAAAAATCGGGATATAAAGAATTATAAGATTATCAAAATTCAATTGATAAGGAAAAAAAATAAATAAATGAAATAAAAAATAATTATATATATGTATATACAGTATATACTTATAATCTTTAAATATTCTAAATATGGGTGCATAGATATCTTTATTGATTGGTTGATATGTGTAATGCAATGACGTTTCAGATGCAGTGGCTTCTCTTGGATGGTAATGATTTGATTGACTGTGCGTTTAGCGCTGGTGTGACAGTAATGTCAGACTCTCTTGGCTGGTAATAATCACATTGCAACTACAACGGTCAATAGTTTGTTGGGAATTAGAGAGATTTGATAGCAATTTCTACAAAATAACTGTTTACATATACACGTACTCTTCCTTAGAACTAAACACATTTCTATAAAATATACTCAAAACTGCCACTAGGTAAAAGAAATGTTTTTAAAATAAATGAAGGAATTCCACTAGGTAAAAGAAATGTTTTTGAAATAAATGAAGGATTGCCACTAGGTAAAAGAAATGTTTTTGAAATAAATGAAGGAATTCCACTAGGTAAAAGAAATTGTTTTGAAATAAATGAAGGATTGCCACTAGGTAAAAGAAATGGTTTTGAAATAAATGAAGGATAGGCACTAGCTAAAGGAAATGTTTTTAAAATAAATGAAGGAATTCCAATAGGTAAAAGAAATGTTTTTGAAATAAATGAAGGATTGCCACTAGGTAAAAGAAATGTTTTTGAAATAAATGAAGGATTGCCACTAGGTAAAAGAAATGTTTTTGAAATAAATGAAGGAATTCCACTAGGTAAAAGAAATTGTTTTGAAATAAACGAAGGATTGCCTCTAGGTAAAAGAAATGGTTTTGAAATAAATGAAGGATTGGCACTAGGTAAAGGAAATGTTTTGAAATAAACGAAGGATTGCCTCTAGGTAAAAGAAATGGTTTTGAAATAAATGAAGGATTGGCACTAGGTAAAGGAAATGTTTTTGAAATGAATGAAGGATTTCTAATAATTAACAATGATTTTTACTATAAATAATAAGCGGTGTTTTTTTTTTTAAATGCAAAAAAAAAAAAAAAAAAAAAAAAATTATACGCAATGAACAGACGAGCGACTTGTTTGAAATAAACTTATAAAGAAAAGCTAAAACTCAACCAGGGGAAAGCTTAAGTAATTACACAGAAAAAAAAGGTAAATAAAATAATGAGTAATACTTATGAAAAAAAATAACAAAATATAATACTAATAACATCTAACAAAAATTTTATTTTCTTCCAAATTTAAATAACATTAATTTTTGAAAATTTCAAATCATTGTTTTTACTTGTACATCATAATTCTAAACATAATTATAATACATTCAAACAACCTTAAGTGTAAAAAGAAAAAGAAAAAAACTAACAAATGCATCACAAAACCTAATGTTCAACATTACTTACTTTTTCAGCATACTTCGAATCGAGGACAGTAATTATTCCTGGAAAAAATATAAAATTTCAGTGGTTAATTACTTTGTTTTGCGTATACAAAGAATAACTAAAAATTAGTTTAAGTATCTAAAAGCTCACCAATAAACTAAATTCACTTAAAATGCATAAATATAAACACAAAAATTTATTAAGTAATATTTAATGAAATTAATGTGCAAATGTGATACACATTACTCTCATAAAACTAGATTTACTGAAAATACATAAATATAAACACCAATATTTATTAAGTAATATTTAATGAAATTAATGTGCAAATGTGATACACATTACTCTCATAAAACATTTGTTTTGAGGAAATACAGTAGGTTACTTGGCCGATAAGGAGAAAAAAATAATCTTTAAAATCCATTATATCATAATAATAGGGTTTGATTTACAACATTCAGTCGCCCTGTGTGTAGATAATGTGAAAATAAAATTACAGAAATATTAATGACACAAAAGCGGGCTTGTCAAGCACCTGAATCATAATACTAAAAAAAAAATGAAACCTTATAAAAAAAAAAACTTGCGGTTATTTAATTAATTTTTTAAATCAGGGTGTTTAATGGTCACTCATGAATGGCAGAGGAAGGGGTAGTGACAATGCCCCAGCAAGATAATGTCCTATACATATGGCCATTGCCAAAGCCCCCTTTCCACCCAAGCTAGGACCAGGGAAGCCAGGCAATGGCTCCTGTTAACTCAGTAGGTAGGTAGATCTATGGGTTTCCCCGAAACCCCACATCTTTAGCTCACAAGAATGGTGAGGTTGCAGACATTACAAGAAACTATCGAGCTTGACTGGGTCTCGAATCCCAGTCCACCACATCGCCAAGCATGGACATTTTTAAATAAGGTATGTCCCACACCGTCTTAGTTTTCAAAATAAAATTGGGTGTGTGCATGTCCTTCAATATTATTTAATTTTTTAAATCAGTGTGACAAATTATTATATCAAAATTTAGGATATCATTATTAGAAAGTATGACAAACGAGAGACAAGAGATAGGAGAATGATAAGTAGAATGAACTGTGTCCTAGAGTATTTGAAATCTTTTTAGGATATAAGGTGTGTCCCATTCCCTTTTTTACAAAATGGCGTTAAATATAAGAGTAGATTTTGCGCCATATATATATATATATATATATATATATATATATATATATATATATATATATGTATATATAAATATATATATATGTATATATATATGTATATATATATATATATATATATATATATATATATATCTATATATATATACATACATATATATATATATATATATATATATATATACATATATATTTATATATATATATATATATATATATATATATATATATATATATATATATATATATATATATATAAGTTTATAAAAGAATTTAAAGTAAACGTCCCAAGTGAGTTGTGTAATTAATTAAGGTGATGATTAATGAGCCGAGCGAGACTACGGTCAACCCCAAACCCAAAGCAAAGTCCTTCAAAAGCAGGTAACTGTGTTTACCACATTAAAAAAAAAAAAAAAAAAAAAAAAAAAAAAAAAAAAGATTCAAGTATCTATACTCATTTTTTTTTAATGAGGTACATTTGCACCGACTCACAGCGGTGCCCTTTTAGCTCGGAAAGTTTCCTGCTATCTGATTGGTCAGAATTATCTTGTCCAACCAATTAGCGATCAGGAATCCTTTCCGAGCTAAAGGGGCACCCCTGCAAGTCGGTGCAAATCTGCCTCACTAAAAAGAATTGACTTCAGTGTTTGACGAACAATAAGAAAAAGACTGGAAATATTTGATCATAAGACTTGGAAGTTTTATAGAGACAATAGCTGTCGACAGGTCGCCATTCTCCGATGTCAATATTACACATATCTATTTCTTGCGAGAAGAAATATATCACAATGTTAGAGAAAGAAAGAAGTTTGGTTACCTACATACAATTGTTCAAACTTGTATATCAAATAACAAAAAGGAATATTTTCTCCCCAGAAGCCTTAGGAGCAAAGAGCCGTAGGAATTCTACAAAGGTTCTACTTACATTTCTTTTTCCTTTATTATTTTTTTATTTAACTGCATTTTCTTATCTTCTAAAACTATAAAGTTTCTAAAATTCTAACTAATAAAAATAATTGAATGTGAATTCTTTCAGTTACACATTAAAAAAAAGTCATGTGAAGGTTTACATTATATCGTAATTTTAAGGCCTTCTATACAACATTCAGATGTCTCGTGTGTAAAAAAAAAATAATAAATAAATAAATAAAATTATAAGAATGTTGATAAGGACATCCAGTTGGGCATGTCAAGGACCAAAATCTGAGTATTACAAAAATTAACACTACGAAAAGAAATCAAAACACTGTTGCTGTCGGAGGTTAATATAAAAAGGGGGAGGCTGTTTACCGCTAAGATTTACAAGACCTTTGATTCTAACCTAAATTTAATCAGCATGACTAATCAAGTCAAAATAAACGAGTCTTCTTTACCAATACATTGGGAGAAAAGAAAAATTATTCCAGATATATTTTCTTAATGGCTCTGGATCTACCACATAATATCATAAAATAAAACATGTACACAAGTACATGGTTTCTTAAAATACAAAACAAATCTTGCAGACAAATAAGAGCCAAATATTGCTGACTCGTAAATACACTGGAATACCAGAGTAAATTTCACCGATACTCGTTATCGGGAAAAAAAATATTGCAAGATGTTTTGAAAGTTTCATAATGTTATATATAAACGTACTGGATTTTATTTGCCTTTTCAACAATTTTATTACATTTTTAGATTTTCATTCTATAACTACACTTAAAAATTTGCCGTGAAAAAAGCAGTAAAATATTGAAATAAATGTTGCCGGGCATTTGTCGTTTTAGAAACGGATATATTGACGTAAAAGAGTGATATTATGGTCACCAACCCGTAAAAGATAATAACTAGGTACGGTAGAAATTGCGGTCGACTGTATTTTACTGAAATACGGCTGAGAACAGTATATTTTTACGGAGAATTTCCTATTAAAATTACGATTTTTTTTAACAGTGTGGGTATGAAACCGGGTAGGTCCTTCACATTAGAAGGTTTATTTTGCACCTATAAGGTCTTACTTTTATCAGCACCGAAGAGATAAGATATACCTTATATACTTAATTCAAAAGGAAACTCTAAGTGTTCTTAAAATAAGGTTTTCGATACCAAAAGATCTACTGAATATCCAAATATGAAGCCTCGGGAAACATGACCTTACGATTGTTGTTAGACGTTACTTTACTAACTATACTCAATTTTTTTAATGAGGCGCATTTGCACCGACTCGAAGCGGTGCCCTTTTAGCTCGGAAAAATTTCCTGCTATCTGATTGGTTAGAATTATCTTGTCAAACCAATCAGCGATCAGGACACATTTCCGAGCTAAAGGGGCACCCATGCGAGTCGGTGCAAATCTGCCTCGCTAAAAAGAATTGACTATAGTAAATAAACAAGCTATTATTATAATTGGTTACTTGATAGGTTGGTTGCAAGCGGTCATGGTTGACAATGAGACCAGTGAGCCTCAGCAGTGAGTTAGAAATCTGAAGATCCTGTTTTGATGCAAAATCAAACCTGTTGCAGTGGCTTTAACCCCAAGAAACTAAAGTTGATTTATCTTTGATATTCATTCCTGCTTGTAAGTTAGTAAAATTCAAGTCAACTTATAAAAGCAGTAAATGATGATAGTCTACTTTGATAAAAGCAGTAAATGAAGATAGTTTACTTTGACAAAATCAGTAAATGAAGATAGTCTATTTAGACAAATTGACAAAAGCAGTAAATGAAGATAGTCTACTTTGACAAAAGCAGTAAATGAAGATAGTCTACTTTGACAAAATCAGTAAATGAAGATAGTCTATTTAGACAAATTGACAAAAGCAGTAAATGAAGATAGTCTGCTTTGACAAAAGCAGTAAATGAAGATAGTTTACTTTGACAAAATCAGTAAATGAAGATAGTCTATTTAGACAAATTGACAAAAGCAGTAAATGAAGATAGTCTACTTTGACAAAAGCAGTAAATGAAGATAGTCTACTTTGACAAAAGCAGTAAATGAAGATAGTCTACTTTGACAAAATCAGTAAATGAAGATAGTCTATTTAGACAAATTGACAAAAGCAGTAAATGAAGATAGTCTGCTTTGACAAAAGCAGTAAATGAAGATAGTTTACTTTGACAAAATCAGTAAATGAAGATAGTCTATTTAGACAAATTGACAAAAGCAGTAAATGAAGATAGTCTACTTTGACAAAAGCAGTAAATGAAGATAGTCTACTTTGACAAAAGCAGTAAATGAAGATAGTCTACTTTGACAAAATCAGTAAATGAAGATAGTCTATTTAGACAAATTGACAAAAGCAGTAAATGAAGATAGTCTATTTAGACAAATTGACAAAAGCAGTAAATGAAGATAGTCTACTTTGACAAAAGCAGTAAATGAAGATAGTCTACTTTGACAAAAGCAGTAAATGAAGATAGTCTACTTTGACAAAATCAGTAAATGAAGATAGTCTATTTAGACAAATTGACAAAAGCAGTAAATGAAGATAGTCTATTTAGACAAATTGACAAAAGCAGTAAATGAAGATAGTCTACTTTGACAAAAGCAGTAAATGAAGATAGTCTACTTTGACAAAAGCAGTAAATGAAGATAGTCTACTTTGACAAAATCAGTAAATGAAGATAGTCCTACTTTGACAAAATCAGTAAATGAAGATAGTCTATTTAGACAAATTGACAAAATCAGTAAATGAAGATAGTCTATTTAGACAAATTGACAAAAGCAGTAAATGAAGATAGTCTATTTAGACAAATTGACAAAAGCAGTAAATGAAGATAGTCTACTTTGACAAAATCAGTAATTGAAGATAGTCTACTTTGACAAAAATCAGTAAATGAAGATAGTCTATTTAGACAAATTGACAAAAGCAGTAAATGAAGATAGTCTACTTTGACAAAAGCAGTAAATGAAGATAGTCTACTTTGACAAAAGCAGTAAATGAAGATAGTCTACTTTGACAAAATCAGTAAATGAAGATAGTCTACTTTGACAAAAGCAGTAAATGAAGATAGTCTACTTTGACAAAATCAGTAAATGAAGATAGTCTATTTAGACAAGTTGACAAAAGCAGTAAATGAAGATAGTCCTTACTTTGACAAAATCAGTAAATGAAGATAGTCTTACTTTGACAAAATCAGTAAATGAAGATAGTCTATTTAGACAAATTGACAAAATCAGTAAATGAAGATAGTCTATTTAGACAAATTGACAAAAGCAGTAAATGAAGATAGTCTATTTAGACAAATTGACAAAAGCAGTAAATGAAGATAGTCTACTTTGACAAAAGCAGTAAATGAAGATAGTCTACTTTGACAAAAGCAGTAAATGAAGATAGTCTACTTTGACAAAATCAGTAAATGAAGATAGTCTATTTAGACAAATTGACAAAAGCAGTAAATGAAGATAGTCTATTTAGACAAATTGACAAAAGCAGTAAATGAAGATAGTCTACTTTGACAAAAGCAGTAAATGAAGATAGTCTACTTTGACAAAAGCAGTAAATGAAGATAGTCTACTTTGACAAAATCAGTAAATGAAGATAGTCTATTTAGACAAATTGACAAAAGCAGTAAATGAAGATAGTCTATTTAGACAAATTGACAAAAGCAGTAAATGAAGATAGTCTACTTTGACAAAAGCAGTAAATGAAGATAGTCTACTTTGACAAAAGCAGTAAATGAAGATAGGTCTACTTTGACAAAATCAGTAAATGAAGATAGTCTACTTTGACAAAATCAGTAAATGAAGATAGTCTATTTAGACAAATTGACAAAATCAGTAAATGAAGATAGTCTATTTAGACAAATTGACAAAAGCAGTAAATGAAGATAGTCTACTTTGACAAAAGCAGTAAATGAAGATAGTCTACTTTGACAAAATCAGTAAATGAAGATAGTCTATTTAGACAAATTGACAAAATCAGTAAATGAAGATAGTCTATTTAGACAAATTGACAAAAGCAGTAAATGAAGATAGTCTACTTTGACAAAAGCAGTAAATGAAGATAGTCTACTTTGACAAAAGCAGGTAAATGAAGATAGTCTACTTTGACAAAATCAGTAAATGAAGATAGTCTATTTAGACAAATTGACAAAAGCAGTAAATGAAGATAGTCTGCTTTGACAAAAAGCAGTAAATGAAGATAGTTTTACTTTGACAAAATCAGTAAATGAAGATAGTCTATTTAGACAAATTGACAAAAGCAGGTAAATGAAGATAGTCTACTTTGACAAAAGCAGTAAATGAAGATAGTCTACTTTGACAAAAGCAGTAAATGAAGATAGTCTACTTTGACAAATCAGTAAATGAAGATAGTCTATTTAGACAAATTGACAAAAGCAGTAAATGAAGATAGTCTACTTTGACAAAAGCAGTAAATGAAGATAGTCTACTTTGACAAAATCAGTAAATGAAGATAGTCTATTTAGACAAATTGACAAAAGCAGTAAATGAAGATAGTCTGCTTTGACAAAAGCAGTAAATGAAGATAGTTTACTTTGACAAAATCAGTAAATGAAGATAGTCTATTTAGACAAATTGACAAAAGCAGTAAATGAAGATAGTCTACTTTGACAAAAGCAGTAAATGAAGATAGTCTACTTTGACAAAAGCAGTAAATGAAGATCGTCTGCTTTGACAAAAGCAGTAAATGAAAATAATCTGCTTTGACAAAAGTAGTAAATGAATATAGTCTATTCAGACAAATTGACAAAAGCAGTAAATGAAGTTAGTCTATTTAGACAAATGCAGTAAATGAAGATCGTCTGCTTTGACAAAAGCAGTAAATGAAAATAATCTGCTTTGACAAAAGTAGTAAATGAAGATAGTCCTACTTTGACAAAAGCAGTAAATAAAAGATAGTCTACTTTGCTGAAGAATGAGCGAAGAAATTGCAGTTAGACGATAGATGTGACACATCTATTTTAACCTTGTAACTGATCTAAGATATCTTTTGTTAATTTTTTCATTACTTTTCATATAGTTTCCTTTCCTCACTGGGCTATTTTCTCCTGTGAGAGCCCTTGGGTTTGTAGCATCATGCTTTTCCAACTAGGGTGGTGGTAGTAGTAGTAGTAGTAGTAGTAGTAGTAACAATAACAACTAGAGGGGCACTTGGTTAGAGCGCAGATCTCCGCTGCTGCAGCTTAATTCTTGACCTTTTGCTCGACCTTGAACTTTTGGCCTTAAAATATATTAATTAGCGTGGATTTTCATACACTTAAATATGAATCAAGTTTGAAGTCTCTGTGACAACGAAGTCGAAATTTATGGCCTGATTACGTGAATTGGGCATTTTGCTTGACCGTGACCTTGACCTTTAACTTTGACCTTCCCAAATTAAATAATTTCCAGCTTTTTACATTAAAGTTAATCCTGTAAGCTTCATTACTCTGCGATTATAATTGTGGCCAGGAAGCTATTCACAAACAAAGAAATACAGAAAAAAAAAGGGGTAAAACATAACCTCCTTCCGACTTCGTTGGCGGAGGGTAAAAAAAAAGATGTGTTGTAGTCGAAGATGGAATAACGTTTAATTACTTAAATATTACATAATAAAAAACATCAAAATGGCCGACATATGCCCGTAATGTCGTTATATTCAAATGTGGCGATACACACCAATGCTTGATAAGGCTTAAATGACCGAAACTAAATAAATCCGTGGATTAAAATCGGATTACACGGCGTAATCTGGGCTTCCGCTGGACTTCGCATCTGGTCTATTATGCAAATTGTGATTTAAATGATGCAAGCCTTTTCGTCTCTACAGCCAAATCGAATTCTTTCTCTTTTCGCAGAGAAATGTTTTTCGCCGGTTTTTTTCCCCTATTTTGATTTTGTACTCTCTCTCTCTCTCTCTCTCTCCTCTCCTCTCTCCTCTCTCCCTCTCTCTCTCTCTCTCTCTCTCTCCTCTCTCTCTCTCTCTCTCTATATATATATATATATATAATATAATTCCTGCTCTCCTCTCTCTCTCCTCTCTCTCTCTCTCTCTCTCTCTCTCTCTCTCTCTCTCTCTCTCTCTCCTCTCTCTCTCTCTCTATATATATATATATATAATATATATATATGTATATATATGTAATATATATAATTCCTGCTCTCTCTCTCTCTCTCTCTCTCTCTCTCTCTCTCTCTCTCTCCTCTCTCTCTCTCTCTCTCTCTCTCTCTCTCTCTCTCTCTCTCTCCTCTATATATATATATATATATATATATATATATATATATATATATATGTATATATGTATATATATAATATATATAATTCCTGCTCTCTCTCTCTCTCTCTCTCTCTCTCTCTCTCTCTCTCTCTCTCTCTCTCTCTCTCTCTCTCTCTCTCTCTATATATATATATATATATATATATATATATATATATATATATATATATATATGTATATATGTATATATATAATATATATAATTCCTGCTCTCTCTCTCTCTCTCCTCTCTCTCTCTCTCTCTCTCTCTCTCTCTCTCTCTCTCTCTCTCTCTCTCATACAGCCCCCAGCGATGGGGTTAAGAAGACCATTCATACAAAAAGAGAGAAAGATTCCTAAGCTAAAATGACGATAACAACTTGGAATGTCCAAAGAAAAAGTTTGCTGTGAACTAAAATTCTAACAATACGAATTAAAAAACATAACATGTCAGAAGGCACCTGTTTTCAATTATTTTTTTTTTATTGTGATTTACACATTTACAATTTTACAATTTATAACATATATACATCATCGCATATTACATGAATATTTTTTCTTTTTTTTTCCTTTTTACAAATACTGTTTACAATTGCACTTTTTACTATTTATCTAAATATGTTTTTAAATGAAAAATATTTCGACTCGTGAATTGTGGGATTTTTGAAATTCAGTTACACTATGGTAAAGTTTTGGCTAACTGCCATCTACGACATTTCATGTAGAAGTTAAAACGTCCATCTTCTAAATACTTAAAATAGCAATGAAGAGAAATAATCCCATCTTTGTATTTAAGGATTTTAGGCCATATGGCTAAGGCGATGGGGCCGGGGTAGCCATTCACTTGAGCGTTGGACAGCAAGATGACAATCTATCTTTGACCTAGGGTTAAATCCAAATTATCCTTCATCATCATCATCATCATCTACGCCTATTGACGCAAAGGCTAGGTTAGATTTCGCCAGTCGTCTCTATCTTGAGCTTTTAAATAAATACTTCTCCATTCATCATCTCCCACTTTACGCTTCATAGCCCTCAGCCATGTAGGCCTTGGCCTTCTAACTTATAATGCCCTCTGAAGCCAGTTGAAAGTTTGGTGAACTAATCTCTCTTGGGGAGTGCGAAGAGCATGCCCGAACCATCTCCATCTACCCTTATAATAACCTAATTTGTTTTCGACCTCATTACGGCCTACTGGTATTTTCAAAGGACTGCATATGTCATTAAAGAAAATTACCGGGACACATAAAGATTTGAATGTTATGTCAGTGTAGCGTCTAAGATACCTTTTATAGTTAGAATTTTGAAACGATGAAAAAAAAAATATATACGAATGTTATTCTCACGGATTTATAAAAATAAATCTTTCAATGAAATTTTCATCTCAAACTTCCAACCGCTAGATGGAAATATATGATGATTTCTGTTACTTTTCTTGAATCTTTTTTCTTTCCTTTTTTATCATTAAACTTATATTTTCTAGTTTAACATTAAATCTATTATCAATTTAACAAACTCGTACATACTAAGATATACCACTGATATAAACGAGAATATATATACCTGTCATTACCAATTTGCGAGAGATAAATGACAACGACATATTCCTCCAAAATATCTCGTAAGAGCTTAAGTAGCCCCGAGCAACACAGATAACCCGATAAATGAGGTGTAATAAGAGAATGAGATCACGCTTGGTTGCATTTCGCCGCAGAGAAACCAAGGAGAAAGGAAGAAGGAGAGAGAGAGAGAGAGAGAGAGAGAGAGAGAGAGAGAGGAGAGAGAGAGAGAGAGAGAGAGAGAGAGAGAGAGAGAGCCACTCAAGGCGATGTAATTTCCCGCCAAACCCTGGAACACAATCACTTTGGCGCGTCTTTTTCTCGCGTTAATTTCTCCCCCCTCGCGAGCCTTTGCCAATATTGGCTGAAGACCGACCCGAAAGAACCACCTCACCACCTCCCCCACCCCCCCCCCTCCCCCTCCTTGCGTCTCATTCCCTGGCCCCTCCCAAACCCCTTTTTACCCCAATGCTAACTCGATTCAACACCTTCGGCTCTCAAAAGGAACGGATATCCGATGAAACAATCCAATATGTTCGCCTCGGAAAACTCACAAGATGCGATGGGGTTTAAACGAATTTTTTAAAACCGGTCGCCCCTCCCACTCATGCAAAGAGCGGCGGTTCGCTCAAGCGGGGTTACCACATATTTAATAAGGGAATCGCTTAATGCCTAGTTAATTCTGTAACCTGGGGGCATAATTAAAAAGTGTCACATTTTCGCTCCACAATAACGGCTGGATTCAAACCCTCCTGCTATCAGTCTCTTCATACATACGCACACACACATACACACGGAGGCGCGCACATACAAAATCTCAGCCGACTCACAGACGTATAATTTACACATACAAACGCACGCACATTCTACCCTCTTTTCCTCCCCTCAATCCCGACAGGCCACAAGAGACAAGGGGAGGAGCGTAGACATTACAACATGTTGCCAGAAAACAATGCTCGCTTTAAACGTCTTCGAATCAATACAAGAAATTGTTTTATTATCGACAATACCTAATTCGTGTATAGCGATTAACAGGGCGAGTGAAAGCAAAAGTATGGTTGGAAGTCCCTATCGAACTGGAAAGAATTTTCTCCTGGAAATTGAAAGAAACGCAAAATAAAAAGACATCTAGACGTTGCATACGACCTAACACCATCGTCAACAAAACAGCGGCGCACACAAGTGCGGCAAAATTCAAATCAAATTAGGAAGAAGGGCGCGGAATTCAAATGAATGGCGGGATTTTCAAATTAAGAGGGTTGTTCCACCCCAATAAACGCGCGGGACAGATTATTGGAGACACGGGCGATAGATTGCTCTCAATTCTCCTTTTTTTTTCCTATCTCTCTCTTCCTTTCCTTCTTTCTTTAGAAGCACAGGTTCAAAGAGGGCCGGATCTAAAACATTATAATGCCAAAGAACCTTTTATCCATCTGGGAGATATATTTTATTCAAATGCGACGAAGGAAAAGACTATAGGAGTGAATCTAAAGAGATATGTCTGGACGATACAAATATCTAGATTTCTAGATAGTCTCTTTTATTCATCTCTCTCTTTCTTGGCAGTTTGCGGGGAGGGAAAAAAACAACCGCTACCTGATTTACATTTTTCCGCTTGGACGCTCGCCAATCTTTAATCTGTTTTTCGAGCTCGGTGCCTCTATTCTAATTGGGCTGATAAATATGCTTCCCGCACGGTGTGAAAGAAAGACACATGTCACCAATGTTTTTAACCTGAGGCACGTAGAGAGAGAGAGAGAGAGAGAGAGAGAGAGAGAGAGAGAGAGAGAGAGAGAGAGAGAGAGAGAGAGAGAGAGAGAGTTAAAAAAGATTATCCAAGAATTTCTGAATTTCTCGAGACGGAAATTTCTAAATGATCGACTGACACTTATTAAATGTGTTCGGATATTTATTTTCCGAGGCTGTAATCTTTATCAAAAACATTAATGAAGGAAAGTTAGTAACATAATAAACAACTTATTAATGCTTATAAACTTGGGGTTGTGGTGGCCGAGGTGGTAACGTCCCTAACTGGTGAACGCCAGAATGCGGTTCGAAGCCCGCTCAAACTCGTTAGTTTCTTAGGTCGCTGCAACCTCACTATCTTTGTGAGCTAAGGATTGGAGGTTTCGGGAAGCCTATAGGTCTATCTGCTGAGTCATTACCAGCCATTGCCTGGAACTCCTTGGTCAAAGCTTGGGCAGAGAGGGGGCTTGGGCGCTGATCAAATATGGTCAGTCTCTAGGGCATTGTCCTGTTCGATAAGGCAATGTCAATATCCCTTGCATCAACCATTCATGAGTAGCCTTTAAACCTTTAAACTTATTTAGAAAGCTGGGATATACAATATTGGTTCATAGTGTGGTTCGTAGTGATTGGAACCAAAAATTCCAGAAATTAATTTTGTACCAGGACGGTGGCAAAAGATAAAGTTCCCGTTTCTGAATCAACTTCATCAAAACTCAAACACCCAATCGCCTCCATCTGATTTATTATGGTCGAGAATAACACGTTATCAATTAATCAAGCAATTTGAAGTTCATGCACAAACGTGGAGTACATAATATATTGACTTAAATAGAAATAAATTCCTACCTAGCATTGGGATTATTATTATTATTATTATTATTATTATTATTATTACTACCCTACAACCCTAGTTGGAAAGCAAGATGCTATAAACCCAAGGGCTCCAACAGGAAGAAGGGAGTACATATTATATTGTCCTAAATATGAATAAATTTCTACCTAGCATTGGGATTATTATTATTATTATTATTATTATTATTATTATTATTATTATTATTATTATTATTATTATTATTATTAATAGCTAAGCTACAACCCTAGTTGGAAAAGCAGGGGCTCCAACAGGGAAAAATTACTAAGTGAGGAAAGGAAATCAGGAAAGAAATAAACGATATGAGGAGTAATGAACAATTAAAATATTTTAAAAACAGTAACAACATCAAAACATATATTTCACGCCCCATATTTTTCACCATGCACTAATTTTAGCTAGATCAGTCGTGTCATCAGAGACCCTAAGAGAAGTCGGAACATAAGTGCTAACTGCATTTCAGGAATTACCCGGCGAAAAGACTTTCCTACACATCAAACTACGGATTGATCCTGAAATACAATTGGCAGTGGGATCCCAACATCTTAAATGGTTTCTGGTGACAGGATTGATAGCTACCTTGTTTCACATTTGAAGTCTAGGGTTCGATCCCAATGAATCAGTAGAACTTCAAAAGTTCAAAGTTGGAGCAAATGTTTTTATGTTGACCAGGCTGACATGTCTTTTTATAGTTTATATATGACTCATCTGTTTTGACGTTGTTACTGTTTGTAGAATGATTTACTGTTAATTTATTCTTATCATTCATTTATTTCCTTATTTCCTTTCCTCACAGGGATATTTTTCCCCGTTGGAGCCCTTGGCCTTGTAGCATCTTGCTTTTCCAACTAGGGTTGTAACTTAGCTAATAATAATAATAATAATAATAATAATAATAATAATAATAATAATAATAATAATAATAATAATAATGTAAAAATTTATTTCTACCGAACACTTCGCATAAGAGAGATTACTCGAGTGCCATTTGTAGATGAGATCATGGTGAGGGGTAGATGGAGATGGTTTGGGCATGCTCATCCCACTCCTCAAGAGAGATTAGTTCACCAGACTTTCAACTGAGCTCCTCAAGGCTCTACAAGAGTTGGAAGACCCAGACCTACATGACTGAGGACTATGAAGTGTGAAGTAGATGACAACGAATGGAGAAGTATTGATTTAAAAGCTCAAGACAGAGACGACTGGCGAAATCTAACTGAGACCTTTTAAGTCAATAGGCGTAGAAGGAGATGATTAACACCTCGCATAGGACAGTGAATACAATATCAACCTCTGTTGCTCAGCACCTTACAGGGCAATTTAGCATTTTAGCCTCAAAACGTCTCTTGAATTAATATGGACCTGCTCCCAAAACATGATCCAGGTGTCCTTAGCCTTGGAGTTCTGTGCATCACTATTTCAATGTTTAAAGGTCACTCATGAATGGCAGAGGCAAAGGGACAGGCTCAAAACCACATTGGCCGTACACGCCTAAGGCACCTCTCCATCAAGCAAGGACCAAGGAGGGCCAGGCAATGCCTGTTGATGACTCAGCAAGTAGACCTACAGGCTCCCCTGAACCATTAGTACATCTCATCAAGTCAGTGCATGTATTTGTGGGGGGAGGGACTTCAAAGCAATGCTTATAAGCTTTTTGTGTAAGTGTATTAAAAAGTTATGTTACTTGTCTGTACACTGTGTTTATCTGCGAAACAATTTAACATTTAAAATGTGGACAATGTTTGGGTTTTCTCTAAGAACCACCTAAGAGGGATCAGATAACAGTTAAATATATTTATTTATTAAATTATCTATATTTTTTATATTTCCATTCCCCTAGCACACCCTCAGAAAGGGATACCAAGTTGAGGTATCCCCACTCAGAAAGGGATACCAAGTTGAGGTATCCCCACTCAGAAATGGATACCAAGTTGAGGTATCCCCACTCAGAAAGGGATACCAAGTTGAGGTATCCCCACTCAGAAAGGGCTACCAAGTTAAGGTATCCCCACTCAAAAATGGATACATATACAGTATAGACACCTGTGTATAAATTAACAACACGGTCTGTCGTTCTACCTCATAAAAATATACTAAGCTAGGGTGCCAATTATATCATTTAGTGTATTGCATTTCAAAGATCCAAAACTACTTTTAACATAGTCACCCCTATTACGAAAATTTTCTATAATCTACCATTACGTTTTCTATGATCAAATTAAACTCGCAGGGGAAAGCTTATAAAAAATACAGAATAGTGTTTTTGTACATTACCGTAACAGAGAATACTCATGGAATTTTTTTGACTGGAGAGCAATAATCTATTGATTTTTTTTCCAATGTTAAGCCATGTTCAATTTGTCTTTGTCAAATTAATTTGCCGTTATTAGGAGAATAAAACCTTGCTAATCATTTGCTTAATATCAAGTAGAATTCCAAGAAAATATCTTGAACAAGACCCTAAAAAAAGTATATATATGCACACACACACACATACACACACACACACACACACACACACACACACACACACACACATATATATATATATATATATATATATATATATATATATATATATATATATATATATAATTACTAACAATAATTAATGCCACTAAAAACAATAATGCATATCCACCAATCCGAAATCGCTTCGATTTCGGATTGGTGGATATGCATTATTGTTTTTAGTGGCATTAATTATTGTTAGTAATTATATATATATATATATATATATATATATATATATATATATATATATATATATATATATGTGTGTGTGTGTGTGTGTGTGTGTGTGTGTGTATGTGTATGTGTGTGTGTGCATATATATACTTTTTTTAGGGTCTTGTTCAAGATATTTTCTTGGAATTCTACTTGATATTAAGCAAATGATTAGCAAGGTTTTATTCTCCTAATAACGGCAAATTAATTTGACAAAGACAAATTGAACATGGCTTAACAATGAAAAAAAAAAAAAAAAACCTTTTTAATGAGATTCAACAAAAAAATGCAGAGGAAACTATATTCGTAAATGAGGATAAGCAAGCTACCAATAAAAACAACTGTATACAGAAGGCATAAACTTCACCTAGAAAATCCCACCAGCAATTTGATTTTCCAAGACAAAATAATTATTCATCCCATAATAATACAGTAAAATTGAAAATGACGGAACAAGCAGTCCTCGGCATTATTTAGCTCATGTCTGGTGGATATCAGACGAACTACTACTACTAGTAC
>NC_090759.1:77234843-77237343 GCF_036898095.1 Palaemon carinicauda
AGGGGCCCCAAAAAGCTTAATTGCTCAGTGAGGAAAGGAAACAAAAGGAAAAATTAAATATTTAAGAAGAGTAAGAACATTTAAGTAAATATTTCGTATATAAACTAAGAAAAAATCTAACAAAACAATAGGAAGAGAAATTAGATAGAATAGTGTGCCCGATGGTACCCTCAAGCAAGAGAAATCTAACCCAAGACAGTGGAAGACCATGGTACAGAGGCTATGGCAATACCCAAGACTAGAGAACAATGGTTTGATTTTGGAGTGTGCTTCTCCCAGAAGAGCTGCTTACCATAGCTAAAGAGTCTCTTCTACCCTTACCAAGAGGAAAGTAGCCAGTGAACAATTACAGTGCAATAGTTAACCCCTTGAGTGAAGAAGAATTGTTTGGTAATTTCAATATTATCAGGTGTATGAGGACAGAGGAGAATCTTTAAAGAAAAGGCCACACTATTCGGTGTATATGTACGCAAAGGGAAAGAACCGTAACCGGAGAGAAGTATCCAATGCAGCACTGTCTAGCCAGTCAAAAGACCCCATAACTCTCCACTGGAGAGTTATGGGTCCTTTGACTGGTAGTATCTCAACGGGCGGCTGGTGCCCTGGCCAACCTACTACCTTAACAAATGTAAAAAAAACATGACTTTAAAATGTAACTCACAAATTGAAAAATTTTACTAAGTTCTTAAATATTAAAGCTAGTATCATTGAAAAAACTATCTCTCTCTCTCTCTCTCTCTCTCTCTCTCTCTCTCTCTCTCTCTCTCTCTCTCTCTCTCTCTCTCTCTCTCTCTCTCTCTCTCTCTCTCTCTCAAACTTAGAAATGTTACTGACACTATCCATAATTCAATGCTGGTATCATTACGAAAAAATATATATATAATCTCTCTCTCTCTCTCTCTCTCTCTCTCTCTCTCTCTCTCTCTCTCTCTCTCTCTCTCTCTCTCTCTCTCTCCTAGTCTACTTATCTATTTCTGCATACTAATCTCTCTCTCTCTCTCTCTCTCTCTCTCTCTCTCTCTCTCTCTCTCTCTCTCTCTCTCTCAAACTTAGAAATGTTACTGACACTATCCATAATTCAATGCAGGTATCATTACGAAAAAAATATATATATAATTCTCTCTCTCTCTCTCTCTCTCTCTCTCTCTCTCTCTCTCTCTCTCTCTCTCTCTCTCTCTCTCTCTCTCTCTCACCTTTGTCCTAAGAGAACAATTTCCTCCAACAGACCCAAACAGGAGGAAAAGGTAAAGTAATTAAAACATTCTCACCTGGGTAACCTAATGACACCCCCTTGGTCGCCATGACAACGCAACATCCATCAAAACACCTAGACAAAAAACATATATATCTCACGCTTCTCATTTTCCAAACTCATCACCACCTCACAATATAACAAACTCATTACCCACCTCACAATATAACAGTCGAGATTTTCGCTTTTCTTCTTTCTTTCCCTTTCTTGGGGACTAACACCCTCCCCCCACCTGGGGGTCCTTCATAACGATACCTATTCCCCTCACCCGTGCTCCCTGGAGGGGTATGCCCTCACACGGGCCCTCTGGAGGGTATGCCCTCACACGGGCCCTCTGGAGGGTATCCCCTCACTTCGGTTCCTGGTGAGGGGGTATCCCCCTCACTCGGGTCTCTGGAGGGGTATCCCCTTCACCCGGGCCCCTGGACTGGTATCCCCATAACCCGGGCCCCCTTGGCTGGTATACCCACACCAGGGGTATCCCCTTCCCAGACCCCCGGGGAGGAGTATCCCTTCCTCAGGGGGTATATCCTCATCAGGGGTATCCCCTCACCAGGGCCGCCCTAATAACGACACGTATCCCCCTCACCCGAGTTCCCTGGAGGGGTATCCCCTCATCCGGGTCCCCTGGTGAGGTATCCCCTCACCCGGGCCCCCTAGAGGGGTATCACCAACCGACATACCAGGGATCGTCACTAAAATCATTTGCATAATTCATTGGACAAAACTCTTTCCATTTCGTCTGAAATTTTTAGCATTTTTTTTTCAGGCCGAGTACGTACATTTCTACTCCAAGGACCATATTTTCGGCATTTTAAATACGGAGACTGACGGAACGGGCAATTCAATATACTTATGCAGATTAGGTTTTAAAAATAACAAATAAGAACCGTAATGCAAAAGGAAGCTATGAACTATAATTTCTAAATCAAATCGATTCTTTGAAAAGAGAATCGTAAGACATAGAAATAAAATACTTATTTGATTGATTGATTGATTTGAGGTTTTCTGGCATCCTGACATCTAAGGTCATTGACACCGATATGATTTATTATAAATAAAGAATAAAAAAAATATTCAATTAAAACCATAAAAGCAAAGTTGTCGTTTTAAAAGTTAAAGAGCTTTCATCCTGCTTCCGAAATAAAGCTAAAAATGCCACTAGCATAGTACGACACATTATGTCCAAGAATATTGGCAAGGATGAACCTGACACCCTCAGACAGATATCTTATTTCTTTCACTAAT
>NC_090759.1:77247343-77252343 GCF_036898095.1 Palaemon carinicauda
CCTGACGAGGGATTCAGCCAGGTTTGGCTGGTACTTCTAGGGTGCCACATCCCACCTTCTCCCATTATCCACCACAAATGAAGCTTCCTAAATTTATGGTAAATCCCCTACTGGCTGCTGATAATCTACAAAATGAGTAGCAAACACTAACTCTGGAGGCAAAGCACAAAATAGACACAGTTTTTGAAATATAGAATACGGCCAGTAGGTCGTAGTTACCATGATTTACATTTAGGGAAAATATCTTAGCCCTCGAAAGCTATGGACATAAGAGTAACAAAGTTCTAGCAATGAAATTATTAAATGCATAAGGTGATAATAACGCCTTCACTGAATAAACAACATGAATAAAACATTCTGAATGCATTCGTTAACTATGTTCTCCAATGATGTATAGTAAACAACGCCTGTAATTGAATATGTTTAGATCCTTCAGTGCAGAGTTACCTATACACAATAAATCATTGAGTGGAAGCTCTGTACGAAATCGGTAATTCTGTATTTTTCTTTTTCTTTTTTCAGCCACTTATTACACTACTTACTGATATGAGCTTGAGGGTACACTTGGACAAGCTGTTCTCTCTTGTTTCTCTTCCTCTTTTTTAATTAAGGTTCTTTATAGTTTATATGGGAAATATTTATTTCAATGTTGTTACTCTTCGTAAAGATTCTATTTTTACTTGTTTCCTTTCCTCACTGGACTATTTTCCATGTTGGGACCGCTGGGCTTATAGCATCCTGCTTTTCCAACAAGGGTTGTAGCTTAGCAAGTAATACTAATAATGATAATAATGTTCTAGTGATCTTTATAGCTTACAGGTTTCTATTTAAGAGAGGGCAACGAAAAATAAGAAATAAAAAAGCTACTAGGCGGAACGACCGACAATATAGTTCTTGGCTTAAAAAAAAAAAAAAAAAATACACCATCATTAACTTCGAAAATACAATTGAAAAATAGCGCAGTTTACAAAACCTATACTTACGATAACGTATTATGGTTAATATTTTGACATTATAATAAATCTCTCCCACAGATTGAGATCAAACCAGGACTCTTTCAATGAATGGTAAAGTAGCTACAAGTTTAGTTAGGAGAGTTCATTACACAGGTTGGAAACGATGCAATACTGCCCCTACAAATTTTACCTTGGGGTCAGGGTACTTCCCTACGTACATTATTATTATTATTATTATTATTATTATTATTATTATTATTATAAAAACAACAACAACAACAACAAAAACAACAACAGCAACAACAATAATAATAATAAAAATAATAATAATAATAATACCAAGAATAAAATGTTAATGAATAATAATAATAATAATAATAATAATAATAATAATAATAATAATAATGTTAATAATAATACCAAGACTAAAATGTTAATGTAATAATAATAATAATAAAAATATTAATAATAATACCAAGACTAAAATGTTAATGAACAATAATAATAATAATAATAATAATAATAATAAATAATAATAATGATAATAATAATAATAATAATAATAATAATAATACCAAGACTAAAATGTTAATGAATAATAATAATAATAATAATAATAATAATAATAATAATAATAATAATAATAATAATGAGATTCTCAAAAATACTCTTTCTGGATTTTGGTGCTTTCAAAAATTTTAAATTTTGTATGCATCTTGTTAAATAAAACTCAAATCCTAACTACACCAATAAGTTTAAATATTAAATTTTAGATACTATATAGTGACTACTTTAACTAATCATGAAAAAAAGTGTTCTCTAATGTTTATTTTTATCTTTCATTATATTAACTTAAATCTAAAAACTAACTCCTCTTAACCAATAGATTCTCTTTTAGCAGACTAATCATAAGGGCAATATTTCAGTCTATTTTACACTCCCAACAATCTATTATTTAGTTTTCTTGTACTTTATTTTTTTTTCTAGATACATTGACCTAGCATATAAAGCATTTACAAATGTTATTTTAGGTTCTAATTAATACTATAGTCAATTTTTTTAGCGAGACAGAGTTGCACCGACTCGCAACGGTGCCCTTTTAGCTCGGAAGAATTTCCTGATCGCTGATTGGTTAGAGTTATCTTGTCCAACCAATCAGCGATCAGGAAACTTTTCCGAGCTAAAAGGGCACCGCTGCGAGTCGGTGCAAATCTGTCTCGCTAAAAAAATTGACTTTAGATACTCTTCGTATTTCGCCCCATCGTGATTTATATTATACTAGTTTACGCGACCAGTCATATTTAATATTTAGACATGAACATACACGCCGGTTCAACCCTTCCCACTCGGCAGTTTCAGAAATTTGTGGGAGATTGTAATGTCCGAGTGTACCTCTAGGGGTAAACGGCGCAAACCCCCCCCCCCCCCCCCCACTCTCACCAAAATTATGACTACACCATCTTCCCCCTACAGGAGGGACGGAGAGAGACTGTGACGCTGTGCGTGACCGGAAACACTTAGCTTTTTTGGTCTGACACTTCCTTCGGATGTTATCTTTTTTCTAATCGAGAACTGTTCTAAAGTAACCATCCATTTTTAGTTATATCTTCCGCACGCTAAGACGCATTTAAGGGGTTTAAAAGTTTAAAGGCCGCCCATGAATGGCAGAGGCAATGGACAGTGAAATTGCCGTCTTAAGCAGGACAATGCCCTAGAGACTGACCAAATATACATATGCTCAGCTCCAAGGAGGGCTAGGCAATGGCTGCTGATGACACAGAACTATAGGCTCACCCAAACCCCCATCCTTAGCTCAAAAAGTTGGTGAGGTTGCACCGCCTAAAGAAACTAATGAGTTTGAACGGGACTCGAACCCCAGTCTGGCGTTCACCATTCAGGGATGTTACCACATCGGCCACCACAACCCTTTCCAAGATTCGCCATGGCCGCGGTAAAGCACACTTTGGATCCATAACCCAATTCTTCTGTATTCCTCCAATTTGTATATTTCTTAAAACTAAAGTTACGCTTTGCACTGAGTTTCCTTATACAATCCTTATTCTTCCTACACATCTTCACTTACATTGTCCATTCATTACCCTATATTATATTCAAAAGGCATCTCATCAGGTATATGGTCCACACTCCACATATCTTTTGAAGACAATATATTCTTAGAACAAAGCTCATTGTCTTTTGAAGATACATATTCTTTGAACACACCTTAATGCCTTTGAAGATACATATTCTTTGAGCATATCTTAATGTCTTGAAGATACATATTCTTGGGACATACCTTATTGTCTTTTGAAGATACATAATCTTGGAAAACATCTTAATGTCTTTTGATGATACATATTCTTTGAGCACATCTTAATGTATTTTGAAGCTACATATTCTTAGAACACACATTAATGTCTTTTGAAGATACATATTCTTTGAGCACATCTTAATGTCTTTTGAAGATAATATTCTTTGAACACACATTAATGTCTTTTGAAGATACATATTCTTTGAGCACATCTTAATGTCTTTTGACGATACATATTCTTTGAACACATCTTAATGTCTTTTGAAGATACATATTCTTTGAGCACATCTTAATGCCTTTGAAGATACATATTCTTTGAGCACATCTTAATGCCTTTGAAGATACATATTCTTTGAGCACATCTTAATGTCTTTTGACGATACATATTCTTTGAGCACATCTTAATGTCTTTTGAAGATACATATTCTTTGAACACACATTAATGTCTTTTGAAGATACATATTCTTTGAGCACATCTTAATGTCTTTTGAAGATACATATTCTTTGAACACACCTTAATGTCTTTTGAAGATACATATTCTTTGAGCACATCTTAATGTCTTTTGAAGATACATATTCTTAGAACACATCTTAATGTCTTTTGAAGATACATATTCTTGGAACACATCTTAATGTCTTTTGAAGATACATATTCTTTGAGCACATCTTAATGTCTTTTGAAGATACATATTCTTTGAGCACATCTTAATGCCTTTGAAGATACATATTCTTTGAGCACATCTTAATGTCTTTTGACGATACATATTCTTGGAACACATCTTAATGTCTTTTGCAGATACATATTCTTTGAACGCATCTTATTGTCTTTTGAAGCTACATATTCTTGGAACGCATCTTAATGTCTTTTGACGATACATATTCTTGGAACGCATCTTAATGTCTTTTGCAGATACATATTCTTTGAACACATCTTAATGTCTTTTGAAGCTACATAATCTTGGAACACATCTTGATGTCTTTTGAAGATACATATTCTTTGAACACATCTTATCATCATCCCTCTGAACATCACCAAGTCTGAGGGATCAGACATATTGCACGGTCATGCCACACAGGGGAGGGGTGGTAACTTGGGTGGTAAGAGAGAAGGGAAGGGGAAGGGGGGAGTCAAATGTGCATGGGACAGCCGAGGAAAGGGATGTGTCATTGGTGTCGAGGACGGTGGCATATCCTCATGCAACTAACCCCCTTCGACGGGACGCTGAGCAGGTCCGTCGATGGTCCTTACAGCTAGTCTCTTACGATTTTATTTTGGTGGGTCATTATTATTGGCGGCTATTTTTTTGGTGGGTCATTATTATTGGCGGCTATTTTTTTGGTGGGTCATTGTTATTGGCGGCTATTTTTTTTTGGTGGGTCATTATTATTGGCGGCTATTTTTTTGGTGGGTCATTATTATTGGTGGCTATTTTTTTGGTGGGTCATTATTATTGGCGGCTATTTTTTTGGTGGGTCATTATTATTGGCGGCTATTTTTTTTGGTGGGTCATTATTATTGGCGGCTATTTTTTTCCCAAGTTAATTCATCTATTCTCTAATTTACACGTCCTTTTTTATTATTATTATTATTATTATCATTATTATTATTATTATTATCTAAGCTATACAACCCTAGTTGGAAAAGCAAGATGCTATAAGCCCAAGGGCTCCAACAGGGAAAACTAGCCCAGTGCGGAAAGGAAATAAGGAAATAATTAAACGATATGAGAAAT
>NC_090759.1:77254843-77274843 GCF_036898095.1 Palaemon carinicauda
TACATATATACATATATACATATATACATATATATATATATATATATATATATATATATATATATATATATATATAATATGCGTGTGAAAGATAAATATACGAACTGATATAACAAAAGCATATGGCAAGTCTTCTAGAATATTCTAGAATACATGACATCAACTCTGTCAATGAAAGATTACAGAACAGTAGCTGGAAGTATAATAACCAAGAATAATAACAATATAAACACTTATATGAACCTAAAATATTGAGGTGCACAAATACATAAGGTCATCCTTGACCTTTGACCTTAACATGTATTAATTGGCGTGGATTTTCATACACCGATATATGAACCAGGTTTGAAGTATCTGTGACAACGATCTCCAAAACTATGGTCGATTACGTGATTTGAATATTTTGCTTGACCTTGACCTTTGACCTTGAACTTCCAAAATTTAATCATTTCGAGCTTTTTACATATCAGTTAATCCCTGCAAGTTTCATTACTCTACGATTAAAATTGTGGCCAGGAAGCTGTTCACAAGCAAACAAACACATACACATAAATTACAAACGCACAAAAAGGGGCTAAAACATAACCTCCTTCCAAATTCGTTGGCGGAGGTAAAAACACGAATAACACATCTAAACAACACCCGTATGCAAGAATCTAAATAAACCACAAAAAAATATAACAATTAACTTAATCAATTACATCCGGCCATAAGGACCCCTATACATGATAAAAAAAAAAAAAAAAAAAAAAAAAATAATAATAATAATAATAATAATAATAATAATGATAATAAAATTGATCCGACCCATGATCAAGTGGTCCTGCCTAGAGCAAGGTAGCTCTTCAATCACCCGTGACAACACGTGTCAATTTAGGGCATCAAGAGCTATAACCAATGGGTATGGGATGCCAACATTTAGTATTGGGGATACCCACAGGGCTAATGCATCCTTCATTGTGATGCCAGGGATGAAAATGGATCTAAATCGATTGAATTAAAAAGGATGTTGGTTAAAAGCTATGGGGTATGTATGGTAACACACATACATACATACACACATATACAGTATATATATATATATATATATATATATATATATATATATATATATATATATATATATATATATATATACAAATATATATATATATAAATATATACACACACACACACATATATATATATATATATATATATATATATATATATATATATCTTTCAAAGTGGGAATACCTTGACGTGGTGAAAAGGTATCAGCAAAGCTGCACTAGTCAGGACCACCCATACTAGTTGGTTTGCTGCGATCACTTGAAAATCTTCTCCCACCATCACCAATCCACAATAGCCACAAGTGATTTTAACTGGCCAAGCCCCAGCCATGAATTGACGTTTGAGGCCTTTGTTCTGCAGTGGACTAAAAACGTCTGCCTTCGTTATTGTTGTTGTTGTTGTTATTTTATTAATATATATATATATATATATATACATATATATATATACACATATATATTATATACAATACACACATACACATATGTATATACATATACATATATATACAGTATATATATATATATATATATATATGTACATTACATGTGTATATATATTTACACATTTATATAGGATATATATCTACATACAAACGTCAACTTATACTTGCGTGTATGTATTCCTGTATGTATGTATGTATGTATGACTTTTCTCAGTATAGAGCTCCAACCCCGACACCACTGACATTTGATAAGTTCCTTACCACGTAAATTAATTAAAATTGTCTTATTTGCCTTTTCCGGCAATCCAATAGAGTGAAAACGAAGTTGCCATTAACCTCTTGAGAAATGGCTCATCGGGAATTCATAGAAGTCCTTATGTTCGTTAAAAGGGAAGTTTGATACTGAAAGATGGTAAGTAATGAATATAATTGAGGGAACTATCAGCATGGTCTTTGGACTTAGTGAAAAGTTAATACAGAGAAAGGATGATGAAGAAATTGATCTCAGAACAGAAGATTCAATTGGAAATTGATCTCATAACAGAAGATTCAATTGGAAATTAATCTCAACAGATGACTCAATTGGAAATTGATCTCAGAACAGAAGATTCAATTGGAAATTTATCTCAGAACAGAAGAATCAATTGGAAATTGATCTCATAACAGAAGATTCAATTGGAAATTAATCTCAACAGATGACTCAATTGGAGATTGATCTCAAAACAGAAGAATCAATTGGAAATTGATCTCAGAACAGAAGAATCAATTGGAAATTGATCTCAGAACAGAAGATTCAATTGGAAATTGATCTCAGAACAGAAGATTCAAATGGAAATTGATCTCAGAACAGAAGATTCGATTGGAAATTGACCTCAGAACAGAAGATTCAATTGGAAATTGATCTCAGAACAGAAGATTCAATTGGAAATTCACCTCAGAACATAAGATTCAATTGGATATTGATCTCAGAACAGATGATTCAATTGGAAATTGATCTCAGAACAGAAGATTCAATTGGATATTGATCTCAGAACAGATGATTCAATTGGAAATTGATCTCAGAACAGACGATTCAATTGGAAATTGATCTCAGAACAGATGATTCAATTGGAAATTGATCTCAGAACAGAAGATTCAATTGGATATTGATCTCAGAACAGATGATTCTATTGGATATTGATCTCAGAACAGATGATTCAATTGGAAATTGATCTCAGAACAGATGATTCAATTGGATATTGATCTCAGAACAGATGATTCAATTGGAAATTGATCTCAGAACAGAAGATTCAATTGGAAATTGATCTCAGAACAGAAGATTCAATTGGAAATTGATCTCAGAACAGAAGATTCAATTGGAAATTAATCTCAGAACAGAAGATTCTATTGGATATTGATCTCAGAACAGATGATTCAATTGGAAATTGATCTCAGAACAGAAGATTCTATTGGATATTGATCTCAGAACAGATGATTCAATTGGAAATTGATCTCAGAACAGAAGATTCAAATGGAAATTGATCTCAGAACAGAAGATTCGATTGGAAATTGACCTCAGAACAGAAGATTCAATTGGAAATTGATCTCAGAACAGAAGATTCAATTGGAAATTGATCTCAGAACAGAAGATTCAATTGGAAATTTATCTCAGAACAGAAGATTCAAATGGAAATTGATCTCAGAACAGAAGATTCAATTGGAAATTGATCTCAGAACAGAAGAATCAATTGGAAATTGATCTCAGAACAGAAGATTCAATTGGAAATTCATCTCAGAACAGAAGAATCAATTGGAAATTGATCTCAGAACAGAAGATTCAATTGGAAATTGACCTCAGAACAGAAGATTCAATTGGAAATTGATCTCAGAACAGATGATTCAAATGGAAATTGATCTCAGAACAGAAGAATCAATTGGAAATTGATCTCAGATCAGAAGATTCAAATGGAAAGATACTACCTGGATTGAATAAGGTCCTGGTCGATACAATGAGTACCTGGTGTTGGTTGCATGGGAAGGATAGAGGCAAGAGACAGCTGATGTTGTAGTGGTGGAAGGAATTAAAGGTTTAAAGGTCACTCATGAATGGGAGAATCAAGGAAGAGGACAACACCCTGAGACAGGACAATGTCTTAGAGACTGACAATATATTAACATGATCTGCGCCCAAGCCCCTCTCCATCAAGCTAGGACCAGGGAGAACCAGGCAATGGCTGCTGATGACTAAGCAAATAGAGCTATAGACTCCCCCAAGCCCACCATCCCTAGCTCACAATAATGGTGAGGCAGCAGACACTACTCGAAACTATTAAGCTTGGGCTTGTCTCGAACTCCCGTCCAACAATTTGCCAGGCAGGGACGTTGCCAATTGCTTGAAATTACTAGGTAAAGCTGCTATCCCGAGGTGAGAAAGGCAATTGAGAGATTGAAGCCAAGACGCTGAATTATGATAGTGAAAATGGACGGACCTGACTTGATATGTGTGTTTGGATGACGGAAAATTTACAGATATTGATAAAAGGTAAAGAGACGGAAAATTTACAGATATTGATAAGAGGAAAAGAGACGGAAAATTTGCAGATATTGATAAGAGGAAAAGAGACGGAAAATTTACAGATATTGATAAGAGGAAAAGAGACGGAAAATTTACAGATATTGATAAGAGGAAAAGAGACGGAAAATTTACAGATATTGATAAGAGGAAAAGAGACGGAAAATTTACAGATATTGATAAGAGGAAAAGAGACGGAAAATTTACAGATATTGATAAGAGGAAAAGAGACGGAAAATTTACAGATATTGATAAGAGGAAAAGAGACGGAAAATTTAGATATTGATAAGAGGAAAAGAGACGGAAAATTTAGATATTGATAAGAGGAAAAGAGACGGAAAATTTACAGATATTGATAAGAGGAAAAGAGACGGAAAATTTAGATATTGATAAGAGGAAAAGAGACAGAAAATTTAGATATTGATAAGAGGAAAAGAGACGGAAAATTTTGATATTGATAAGAGGAAAAGAGACGGAAAATTTACAGATATTGATAAGAGGAAAAGAGACGGAAAATTTACAGATATTGATAAGAGGAAAAGAGACGGAAAATTTACAGATATTGATAAGAGGAAAAGAGACGGAAAATTTAGATATTGATAAGAGGAAAAGAGACGGAAAATTTAGATATTGATAAGAGGAAAAGAGACGGAAAATTTACAGATATTGATAAGAGGAAAAGAGACGGAAAATTTAGATATTGATAAGAGGAAAAGAGACAGAAAATTTAGATATTGATAAGAGGAAAAGAGACGGAAAATTTTGATATTGATAAGAGGAAAAGAGACGGAAAATTTACAGATATTGATAAGAGGAAAAGAGACGGAAAATTTACAGATATTGATAAGAGGAAAAGAGACGGAAAATTTACAGATATTGATAAGAGGAAAAGAGACGGAAAATTTACAGATATTGATAAGAGGAAAAGAGACGGAAAATTTAGATATTGATAAGAGGAAAAGAGACGGAAAATTTAGATATTGATAAGAGGAAAAGAGACGGAAAATTTACAGATATTGATAAGAGGAAAAGAGACGGAAAATTTAGATATTGATAAGAGGAAAAGAGACGGAAAATTTAGATATTGATAAGAGGAAAAGAGACGGAAAATTTACAGATATTGATAAGAGGAAAAGAGACGGAAAATTTTGATATTGATAAGAGGAAAAGAGACGGAAAATTTACAGATATTGATAAGAGGAAAAGAGACGGAAAATTTAGATATTGATAAGAGGAAAAGAGACAGAAAATTTAGATATTGATAAGAGGAAAAGAGACGGAAAATTTTGATATTGATAAGAGGAAAAGAGACGGAAAATTTACAGATATTGATAAGAGGAAAAGAGACGGAAAATTTACAGATATTGATAAGAGGAAAAGAGACGGAAAATTTACAGATATTGATAAGAGGAAAAGAGACGGAAAATTTAGATATTGATAAGAGGAAAAGAGACGGAAAATTTAGATATTGATAAGAGGAAAAGAGACGGAAAATTTACAGATATTGATAAGAGGAAAAGAGACGGAAAATTTAGATATTGATAAGAGGAAAAGAGACGGAAAATTTACAGATATTGATAAGAGGAAAAGAGACGGAAAATTTAGATATTGATAAGAGGAAAAGAGACAGAAAATTTAGATATTGATAAGAGGAAAAGAGACGGAAAATTTTGATATTGATAAGAGGAAAAGAGACGGAAAATTTACAGATATTGATAAGAGGAAAAGAGACGGAAAATTTACAGATATTGATAAGAGGAAAAGAGACGGAAAATTTACAGATATTGATAAGAGGAAAAGAGACGGAAAATTTAGATATTGATAAGAGGAAAAGAGACGGAAAATTTAGATATTGATAAGAGGAAAAGAGACGGAAAATTTACAGATATTGATAAGAGGAAAAGAGACGGAAAATTTAGATATTGATAAGAGGAAAAGAGACGGAAAATTTACAGATATTGATAAGAGGAAAAGAGACGGAAAATTTAGATATTGATAAGAGGAAAAGAGACAGAAAATTTAGATATTGATAAGAGGAAAAGAGACGGAAAATTTTGATATTGATAAGAGGAAAAGAGACGGAAAATTTACAGATATTGATAAGAGGAAAAGAGACGGAAAATTTACAGATATTGATAAGAGGAAAAGAGACGGAAAATTTACAGATATTGATAAGAGGAAAAGAGACGGAAAATTTACAGATATTGATAAGAGGAAAAGAGACGGAAAATTTAGATATTGATAAGAGGAAAAGAGACGGAAAATTTAGATATTGATAAGAGGAAAAGAGACGGAAAATTTACAGATATTGATAAGAGGAAAAGAGACGGAAAATTTAGATATTGATAAGAGGAAAAGAGACAGAAAATTTAGATATTGATAAGAGGAAAAGAGACGGAAAATTTTGATATTGATAAGAGGAAAAGAGACGGAAAATTTACAGATATTGATAAGAGGAAAAGAGACGGAAAATTTACAGATATTGATAAGAGGAAAAGAGACGGAAAATTTACAGATATTGATAAGAGGAAAAGAGACGGAAAATTTAGATATTGATAAGAGGAAAAGAGACGGAAAATTTAGATATTGATAAGAGGAAAAGAGACGGAAAATTTACAGATATTGATAAGAGGAAAAGAGACGGAAAATTTAGATATTGATAAGAGGAAAAGAGACGGAAAATTTTGATATTGATAAGAGGAAAAGAGACGGAAAATTTAGATATTGATAAGAGGAAAAGAGACGGAAAATTTAGATATTGATAAGAGGAAAAGAGACGGAAAATTTTGATATTGATAAGAGGAAAAGAGACGGAAAATTTACAGATATTGATAAGAGGAAAAGAGACGGAAAATTTACAGATATTGATAAGAGGAAAAGAGACGGAAAATTTACAGATATTGATAAGAGGAAAAGAGACGGAAAATTTACAGATATTGATAAGAGGAAAAGAGACGGAAAATTTACAGATATTGATAAGAGGAAAAGAGACAGAAAATTTAGATATTGATAAGAGGAAAAGAGACGGAAAATTTTGATATTGATAAGAGGAAAAGAGACGGAAAATTTACAGATATTGATAAGAGGAAAAGAGACGGAAAATTTACAGATATTGATAAGAGGAAAAGAGACGGAAAATTTACAGATATTGATAAGAGGAAAAGAGACGGAAAATTTACAGATATTGATAAGAGGAAAAGAGACGGAAAATTTACAGATATTGATAAGAGGAAAAGAGACGGAAAATTTACAGATATTGATAAGAGGAAAAGGTCCTAAGAGGTAACAGTGAAAAATAATATGGGTATAATGTTAGTACAGTACAACCATGAGGGATTATTAAAGTAACAATAAGACTAATAATAACATTACAAAATGTGAAGTTACGTAAAGTGACTAGCAGATTTGCGTGGGTGATAGAAAAACTGATTTTAACAACCACACTCAATGAAGAGACAAGAATAAAAGCACATATAACCATGGGTAACATGTAGAGAATAAGGACCGTGAAACTATCAGCAAATCTATCCTCGTCCATCATAGTGACAGATTTTAAAACACCAAAGAAGCAAGCGGGTAGCAGCAGAACAAAATAAGGGTCAAATAATGGTTCGCAGCCAACTTGAAATACATTACTGTATACGCCTAAATGTAAATAAACAGGGTAGCATATTTTTCATAAATATATATACAGTATATGTATGTGTATATATGTGTATATATATATATATATATATATGTGTGTGTGTATATATATATATATATATATATATATGTGTGTGTGTGTGTGTAACAAAAATGTATATATCCGATCATTCACCTCATTTTATACATATCGTATTAATCATAAATTTAAGAGTTTCATCAATACCCCCAAACAAAAACATCAATAAATAATAAGAAACAATATTTTTTTAAGCTCGACCGACAGAACTTTAAACAAAGACAGGAATAAGATGGCAGAGAGAGAGAGAGAGAGAGAGAGAGAGAGAGAGAGAGAGGCAGTGAGGGCACATTGTCTGGGTATAAAAGACCCGGACAATGCACACTCACCACAGAAGAATGAGAACATTACCTAGCTTGGCATGTCTGGGTCACTAAACAGAACGGTTGAAATGAGAATTACAATACTATTAAAATGACAGTTGGTTAAACTATAATGACAGTTGATCATACTATAATGCCAGATGGTCAAACTATCAAAATGACCGTCAAACTAATTTATAATGACAGATGGTCAAACTATCAAAATGACCGTCAAACTATAATGACAGTTGGTCAAACTATAATGACAGTTGGTCAAAGTATTAAAATGACAGTTGGTTAAAGTAGTTGGTCAAACTATAATGACAGTTGGTCAAACTACTACAATGACAGTTGGTCAACCTATTAAAATGATGGTCAAACTATCAAAATGACAGTTGGTCAAACTATTAAAATGACAGTTGGTCAAACTACTAAAATGACAGTTGGTCAAACTATTAAAATGATGGTCAAACTATCAAAAAGACAGTTGGTCAAACTAATAAAATGAGTTGTTAAACTATAATGACAGTTGGTCAAACTAATAAAATTACATTTTAAAACTATAATGACAGTTGGTCAAACTAACAAAATGACACTTTTAAACTATAATGACAGTTGGTCAAACTAATAAAATGACAGTTGTTAAACTATACTGACAGTTGGTCAAACTAATAAAATGACAGTTATTAAAGTATAATGACAGTTGGTCAACCTAATAAAATGACAGTTATTAAAGTATAATGACAGTTGGTCAAACTAATAAAATGATAGTTGTTAAACTATAATGACAGTTGGTCAAACTAATAAAATGACAGTTATTAAACTATAATGACAGTTGGTCAAACTAATAAAATGACAATTGTTACACTATAATGACAGTTGGTCAAACTAATACAATGACAATTGTTAAACTATAATGACAGTTGGTCAAACTATGACAGTTGGTCAAACTATTAAAATGATAGTTGGTCAAACTATCATAATGACAGTTGGTAAACTAAAATGACAGTTGGTCAAACTATGACAGTTGGTCAAACTATTAAAAGGACAGTTGGTCAAACTATCATAATGACAGTTAGTCAAACTATTATAATAAGAATAAATTAAAGCAGTTGTTTATTAAAAATTCGGTCAATATCAAATTAACAGTTGATTAAAAATTCAAATCCCGATTCGAAGAAAATAACAATCGTATGAAATAATTCTAAATTAATTTAACTGACAGCTGTTTAATTAAATTCTAAATTACTTTAACCTAAAGCTGTTTAACCAAATTCTAAATCAATTTAACCTAAATCTGTTTAACCAAATTCTAAATTAATTCAACCTACAGCTGTTTAACCAAATTCTACATCAGTTTAACCGAGAGCTGTTTAACCAAATTCTAAATCAATTTAACCAAAATCTAAATCAGTTTAAACGGGAGCTGTTTAACCAAATTCTAAATCAGTTTAACCGAGAGCTGTTTAACCAAATTATAAATAAATTTAACCTAAATCTGTTTAACCAAATTCTAAATCAGTTTAACCTAAATCTGTTTAACCAAATTCTAAATTAATCTAACCCAAAGCTGTTTAACCAAATTCTAAATCAGTTTAACCGGGAGCTGTTTAAACAAATTCTAAATAAATTTAAACGAAAACTGTTTAACCAAATTCCAATTCAGTTTAACCAAATTCTCAAGCAACTAAACTGACAGCTGTTAAACCAAATTCTAAATCAGTTTAACCAAATTCTAAATCAGTTTAACCAAGAGCTGTTTAACCAGATTCTAAATCAATTCAACTGACAGCTGTTTAACCAAATTCTGAATCAGTTTAACCAAAATCTTGATCAATTTAACCGAGAGGTGTTTAACCAAATTCTAAATCAGTTTAACCAAAATCTAGATCAATTAAACTGACAGCTGTTTAACCAAATTCTAAATCAAATAAACTGAGTCTATAAAAAAAATTGAAAGTATTAATAAATCTAAAAGGACTGATATGAATACGACACATACGACATAATCTCAGCGGTGAAAGTTGGTCTTAGAGAAAAGCTAAGATCAATAGAAAATTATAAACACTGTTTAGTAAAGTAGATATTCTTACGATTTAAAGAGAGCCGGAACAGAGGTAAGGCATTCGGATAATAAGTAGGCGCTTAAACTCTTTTAAGTAGTTCCTTCAATAGTCTGGGGTTCGAGTCAGTGGCTCCTAAGCTAATGAGAAAATAAAATGTGAAGGAAAATTATAAACAATGTTTAGTAAAGTAGATATTCTCACGATTTAAAGAGAGCCGGAACAGAGGTAAGGCATTCGAATAAAAAGTAGGTGCTTAAACTCTTTTAAGTAGTTCCTTCAATAGTCTGGGGTTCGAGTCAGTGGCTCCTAGGCTAATCTGGCCAACTGGCATTGATTTAGTACAAGTTTCATTAAATGGGAGTCGGAGATTTACGAGGAGAGGTCGACGGCTCGGGGTCACTAAATCAAGAGTGGAAGTCTGGCAGAATAGCCCTGCTATTGAGAATGGCAGTATCGAGAATGACGGTATTAAGAATGATAGTATCAAAAATGGCAGTATTAAGAATGATAGTATCAAGAATGGCAGTATCGAGAATGATAGTATCAAGAATGGCAGTATCAAGAATGATAGTATCAAAAATGGCAGTATCGAGAATGATGGTATCGAGAATGACAGTATTAAGAATGATAGTATTAAGAATGACAGTATTAAGAATGATAGTATCAAGAATGGCAGTATCGAGAATGATAGTACTGTATTGAGAAGGACACTATTGAGAATGACAGTCTTGAGAATGGCAGTATTAAGAATGATAGTATCAAGAATGGCAGTATCGAGAATGGTAGTATTGGAAAGGACACTATTGAGAATGACAGTCTTGAGAATGATGGTCTCGAGAATGATAGTATTCAGAATGAGAAGTGTTGAGAATGATGGTATCGAGAATGACAGTATCGAGAATGATGGTATCGAGAATGACAGTATTAAGAATGATAGTATCAAGAATGGCAGTATCGAGAATGATAGTATTGAGGACACTATTGAGAATGTCAGGTCTTAAGAATGATGGTATCGAGAATGATAGTATTCAGAATGACAGTATCGAGAATGATAGTATCGAGAATGATAGTATTGAGAAGGACACTATTGAGAATGTCAGTCTTGAGAATGATGGTATCGAGAATGAGAGTATTGAGAATGAGAGTATTGAGAATGACAGTATTGAGAACGATGGTCTTGAGAATAATAGTATCGTGAATGATAGTATTGAGAATGACAGTATCGAGAATGACAGTATTGAGAACGATGGTCTTGAGAATGATAGTATCGAGAATGACAGTATTGAGGATTTATAGTATCCACAATGATGGAATCGAGAATGACAGTGCTGATAATGAATACAAATGCAATACCAATCCCACTGTCTTTACGATTATAACAATATATAATATAGATTAACAAAGATAATCAATGCCAGATTAACAAGAGAATTCAAAAAGATTGGAGGATCTAAAATTAGAATCACAATTCTATGAAATATGACATTAATAAAATAAACTATAGGGGAACTCAGTAGAGGGAAGACCTCCACCACGGCAGCTTATTTCTCGACATTTTCCTCGACTTTTGTGGGCGGAGCTTCATTGTCCACAAACCTTATACATATGTGACGGATTCCACCTCTTCGAACAGTTTCGCAAGCAGGTTCGAAAACCCGGTTCGACGAACAGTTCGACCGTGTAAAGTCCGCTTTAGAATAACACTTAATGAGAGAAACATCGGGTCAAGTAAAGCAGTATTTACACGATCGAACGGTTCGTCGAACCGGGTTGACGAACCTGCTTGTCAAACGGTTCGAAAAAGGGGAGGCAGCCACAACTGCATAAGGTTTGAAGACAATGAAGCGCCGCCCACAAAAGTCAGGCGAGAACAGACTTTCTTCGAACCGTTCGACGAACGTGTTCGACAACCAAATACCCAGTTCACATGGTCGAACATCACTTCAAACACTTGCCTGTCGAACCACGTTCGATGAACCGTGCTTTGGGTGTTATTGGTACAAAAAAAAAATAAAATAAAAAAAAAACTTAATTTCATCGAAATTCTCCGTAAAAATATACTGTCCTAAAAAAGAGAGAGAGAGAGAGAGAGAGAGAGAGAGAGAGAGAGAGAGAGAGAGATAAAAAAATCATAATTTTATCGAAATTCTCCGTAAAAATATACTATTCCCAGCCGTATTTCAGTAAAATACAGGCGACCGTAATTTTTACCCTAGATTATTATTATCTTTTATGGATTGGTGAGCGTAATATCACTCCTTTACGACAATATATCCGTTTTTAAAACGTTTAAACAGGCATTAACAAAGGCTCAAGGTCAACGCCATCAGTGATATAATAGCTTAGAACATCAGGATATGGTGGCGAGTTACAAGCTTTATCCTTATGGTGAGTGGCAGGATCAGGATATATAATCAATCCTCGTGTGAAATACGAATCCCGAAACGGATGTGATGAGAGAGAGAGAGAGAGAGAGAGAGATGTAAGCTATGATTTGCAAATTTTCAGAGGTATAATTTTACAAATATTTAGGAAGATATGATTACAATTATTCCTAGAGAGAGAGAGAGAGAGAGAGAGAGAGAGAGAGAGAGAGAACTGTGAATCTTCAGAGATAGAATATTCCAAATATTTAGAGGAATATTATTACAACTTCTCCTAATGAGGGATAAACAAAAATCAATATTTCACAGCGAGACAAAATAAATATATACAGTAAATTTTCGAGAGAGAGAGAGAGAGAGAGAGAGAGAGAGAGAGAGAGAGAGAATTATAAATTTTTATTGGGACAATATGAAGATATACGGTAATAAAAATAAATTTTCGAGAAAGAGAGGGAGAGAGAGAGAGAGAGAGGGGGGGGGCTTAAAATTACAAATTCTAAGAATATATGAATACAACAAATTTTTGAGAGAGAGAGAGAGAGAGAGAGAGAGAGAGAGAGAGAGAGAGAGATTACATTTATACCTATCTTCCAATTACCCAATGACACAATGCCCCGCACACACCTTGTTAAAGCAAAGCTTCACAAATTTTTCAAATAAGTTGCAAACGTTCAATGTCACAATATCCACTCCACCACCACTACCCCCGTCCCCGTCACCTACAGCATGTTTCTATGGAAACCGCAAACCAAGAATCATACTTATTTCAAGCGTCAATTCTTGCGGGAAAAAATATAGAATGTTCAGTCCAAAAATCGGGATATGATGAATCTGAACATTAGTTTGGGGATTATTTAATGTATAGAATTATGTATTTATGTAATATACTGTATTATTGAAATCAGCATGATGAATGATTTAGAGTATCATTATCATCATCTCTTTATTATTATTATTATTATTATTATTATTATTGTTATTATTATTATTATTATTATTATCATTACAAGCTACGCTACAACCCTAGTTGGAAAAGCAAGATGCTATAAGCCCAAGGGCTCCAACAGTTAAAAATAGTCCAGTGAGGAAAGGAAACAAGGAAATAAACTAGAAGAGAAGTGATGAACAAACAAAATAAAAACATTTTAAGAACAGTAACACCATTAAATTAGATATCGGAGTTACAAACACGTTCTTGGTTACAAACAGAACTTGAGGGATAAATCTAATGGATCAACAACAGCATTATTATTATTATTATTATTATTATTATTATTATTATTATTATTATTATTATTATTATTACAAGCTAAGCTACAACCCTAGTTGGAAAAGCAGGATGCTATAAGCCCAGGGGCCCCAACAGGGATAATAGCCCAATGAAGAAAGGAAACAAGGAAAAATCAAATATTTTAAGAACGGTATTATTAAAATATATATCTCCTATATAAACTATAAAAAATTTAACAAAACAAGAGGAAGAGAAATAAAATAGAATAGTGTGCCCGAGTGTACCCTCAAGCAAGAGAACTCATATGATCAACGCCCAAGCCCCTTCTTCACCTAAGCTCTGACCAGGGAAGACCAGGCAATGGCAACTGATTACTCAACAGGTAGACCCCAACTCCAATTGATTATTCTACAGGTCTATCTAATCCCTATCTATCTAAAATATAAAAAATTAGGTCAACAACAAATCAAGCAAATATCACTGTTTGTGTATCGCTACCACAAAATAATGAAAGGCTTAATGACCCTATATTGTGTATATATACTCAACAGTAACACAACAACAACATCACCAAAAATAATGTGGCCTTATTGGCTACGTCTCAGCATGGTGATCGCCAGACGGGGGTTCGAGTCCCACTCAAACTCGTTAGTTCCTTTAGTGTCTGCAACTTCACCCTCCGTGTGAGCTTAAGATGGTCTATCTGCTGAGTTATCAGCAGCCATTACCTGGCCCTCTTTGGTTCTAGCTTGGGTGGAGGGGCTTGGGGGCTGATCATATGATATATGGTCAGTCTCTAGGGCAAGGTCACTATCCCTTGTCTCTGCCCTTCATGAGCAGCCTTTAAACCTTTAAGAGAAACTTAGTCACATCAATAGCACTTGCATCTCCAAGGCAGACTAAATATTACTTCTATCAGAGCGCCAAAAAAAAAAAAATACTCTTGCTTAAGGCAAGGTCACTGTCCCTTGCCTCTGCCCTTCATGAGCGGCCTTTAAACCTTTAAGAGAAACTTCCGTCACATCAATAGCCCTTGAATCTCCAACACAGACTAAATATTATTTCCATCAGAGCGCCAAAAAAAAAAAACTCTTGCTCAAGTCAAGGTCACTGTCCCTTGTCTCTGCCATTCATGAGCGGCCTTTAAACCTTTAAGAGAAACTTGGTCACATCAACAGCACTTGCATCTCCAACAGAGACTAAATATTACTTCCATCAGAGCGCCAAAAAAAAAAAAAAAAAAAAAAAAACTGCGTCCGGGTCCTCTCAAAACTTGAATGAAAGCTCAAGGCCAAGTGGAAGGCCTCCCTCAGGATATCTTCAACATTCAGTCCCAGATTGTTTAGTTTCTCAGCTCAAGTGTAAAATAATAATTGGGATGACTACCACAATTTCTTTTATGGTAAAATCAATTAAAAATTAACTGGGAAAGGATAAAATTGCTTGTATGGAATTATATATTTGACAAAAAATTTCAAAACTCTCGAATTGACATGAAATAGTAAAATCAATTAAAATGTTCTTAAGTTAAAAAAAATACATAATGTATATATAAACAGTATACTATAAATATATATATATATATATACATACATATATATATATATATATATATACATATACAGTATATTTGTATATATATATATACATATATATATATATACTGTATATATATACATATACAGTATATGTGTATATATATATGTATGTATATACATATACAGTATATGTGTATATATATATGTATGTATATACATATATACGTATATATATATATATATATATACAAATATATATATATATATATATATGTATATATATATATATATATATATTTATCTGTATGTATATATATATATATATATATTTATCTGTATGTATCTATATATATATATATATATATACTGTGTATATATATCAATATACATACATATATATATATATATATATACATATATATATATATATATATATACATACATATGCTCACACAAACAGACATAGATCCACCGTCCGACAACCTAACAGTACAAAATTTCGCCAAAATTTCGCCGACAAGTATGGCCCGACCAAACTACAGATGGCGTTGAACTTACAAAAGCAAACGATCTTCGGTCTGCGTGTAAACCGAATCGAGACCACCTGACACGTCTCCAAGCAGGAAACGTGAGTGTTTGCGAAACAATAAACAAGAAATGAACAAGAATCATTCTTTTACCGAGAAGAAACTCGAGTGGGAGAGGATGCTGAACTGGATTGCTTGGATTGAGAATTTTGAGTTTGGCAAATATAGTTGCTGGGGCCTGGGAGATCATTCAGCACCGAGGTGCGACTCGGGAAATACTCAACAGCTGCTTTATGAAAGTAGAGGGGCATATTAGAGCGCAAACCTCCGTCGCGCCAGCTTAATTCTTGACCCTGACCTTGACCTTTGACCTTACTGTGTATTAATTGACGTGGATTTTCATACAATCAATTATGAACCAAGTTTGATGTCCCTGTGACAAAGATGTCCAAACTCATGGCTGATTACGTGAATTGGACATTTTGCTTGACTGTGACATTGACCTTTGACGTTGACCTTCCAAAATTTAATCATTTCCGGATTGTTACATAACACTTAACCGCCGCGGGATTCATTACTCTAAGATTAAAATTGTGGGCAGGAAGCTGTTCACAAACAAACACACAAACAGGGGCGAAAACATAACCTCCTTCCAACTTCATTGGCGGAGGTAATAGAAGTCGAATGGGTTAGGATAGTTTGAAGAAAAGACTAAAAGGTAGGTGGCCTATTGGAAACGTCCCTGGCTGGCGATCTGCCGGACTGGGGTTCGAGTTCCGCTAAAGCTCGATAGCTTCTTGTAGTGTCTGGAACCTTTATCTTTGTGAGCTAAGAATGTAGCTGGGATTGAGGGCGCATATAGATCTACCTGCTGAGTCATCAGCAGCCATTGCCTGACCCTCCCTGGTGCTAACTTGGGTAGAGGGGGCTTGACTTGGGTTAGTGTCTATGGCTTTTTCCTGCTTGGGCATTGTCAGTCCCTTGTCTGTCATTCATGAGTGACCTTTAAACTTTAAACAAGGAGTCACAGTGACGCTGTACAACCCCTTATGCATTACCTACAGTGCACAACGAAAGGTACACTGACGGCACTTAGCCTCCTTTGTGGCAATTCGTGAAGAATCAAAACAATTGTTTTGTTTTTGCACTGATATCTTTAACAATAATACTTTGAAATTCATAAAAACACGGTGATGTTATTTTGCCAATATTCACAAATTGTAATTTAAACTTAAAAATTTGCATTAAAAAACGGTAATGTTATTTTGCCAATATTCACAAATTATGATTTGCACTGTTAAAAATTTGCATTAAAAAAACGGTAAAAATCCTTGAATAAATTATGCCAAACATTTACTATTTTAAAAACGGATATATTGACGTAAAGGGGTGATATTACGGTCACCAACCCGTAAAAGATTATAACTAAGTATGGTAAAATTACGGTCGCTTTTATTTTACTGAAATACGGCTGAGAACAGTATATTTTTACGGAGAATTTCCGATTCAAATTACGGAGGTAAATGCGTGATATTACGGTCACCAACCCGTAAAAGATTAAAAGATAGTATGGTAAAATTACGGTCGCCTGTATTTTACTGAAATACGGCTGAGAACAGTATTATTATTATTATTATTATTATTATTATTATTATTATTATTATTATTATCATTATATTTTTTTATTATTATTATTATCATTATTATTGTTAATAAATTTAAAATTATTATTATTATTATTATTAATAATTTTAAAATAATAATAATTATTATTATTATTATTATTATTATTATTATTATTACTTTATTATTATTAATATTATTATTATTATTATTATAAATTATTTTTATTATTATTATTATTATTATTATTATTATTATTATTATTATTATTATTATTATTATTATCATTATAATTACGATTAAAATTACGATTTTTTTCAGCATTGTAGTTATGGCATACCCGACGCCAGAGAGATGACCTTGTCATCTTGTATTTCAGAGCTGCAAATGTTTAGGAATAGATCCTCTTGTATTGCAGTTCTATAAATCTTCCCACATGGAGATGAACGGACTCGTGATCAAGGCTTTGTTTTATTGGTAATTTGACAATTTTGGGAATTTCAAAAAAAAAAAAAATGGTATTTCATAACAATTTTGGGAATTTCATAACAATTTTTGGAAATCTGAGGAGTGAATAAATTTTGAGAATATTTAGAAATGGTTAAAAGTTGCAATTTTTCTTTTTTTACTGATGAATGAATTTTGAACAAAACTTACAAATGGATATATTTTGCGAATTTTACTAAAGGACGAATTCTGTACAAAATTTAAGAAGATAAATTTTGCGAATTTTTACCAATGGGTGAATCTTGTACAAATTTTAGAAATTCATAAAATTTGCAATTTTTACTAATGAATGAATTTCGTATAAAACTTACGAATGGATAAACTTGCGAATTTTACTGATGGACGAATTTTATACAAAATTTAAAGGGATGAATTTTGCGAATTTTTACTAATGGGTGAATTTTGTAAAATATTTAGCAATTCATAAATTTTGCAATTACTTTTGCTGATGAATGAATTTGGTACAAAACTTAAAAATTGATAAATTTTGCGAATTTTTACTAATGGATGAATTTTCTACAAAATTTGGAAATTTAAAAAATTTGTAAAGTAATGATGCTATAATCTTTTTTTTTTTATTATCATCCAATGTCTAAATTTTCACAAATTTCAGGATTGGGTAAACTTCAAGAATTAAAAAAAGATATATATATATATATATATATATATATATATAGTTTGCAAATATCTAAGAATGGGAAAAAATGAAAACCGAGGAGAAAACTTATGGAAATATCACAATTATGATTATTTTTTAAATACCTAGAAATAAAAAAAAATTGCTACTGTTTGGGGAGCGAAATTCTGTATATATAGTTTAATTGATAAATTTTGCGAGAATTAAGAAAAGTATTTCAAATGTTAAGAATTCTTGCGAATTAATAAATTTTACAAATAATAAAGAATGGATGAATTTTTTAAATATATATACAGTATATATATATATATATATATATATATTGTATATATACTTACACATATACTGTATATATTATATATGCATAGATATAAAGTATATATATATATATATATATATATATACTGTGCATATATATAATCTATATACTATTAATAACAATAACTACTGTTACAATGGATTTATAAATTTGGAATATATAGCCCAGCACTGAGGCTCGCGAAGTCATTCAACGCCCAATTATAACTCACGGAAAACAAACAATTCCAATATAAGGTAAAAATTCAGATAAGGTTGGAAGGCAAGAAACAAGAAAGGAAGTAAGAAGTAGAGGGATAAAAAGCAGGTGCAGCTAGTGGCTGAAAGGACAGCTGCCAAGGCCATTAAGTAGAGCCTACAGTGCACAGCGCGAGGAGCACTGGAGGCGCTACCACCCTGAAGAGAGTGATGGTTTTATAAAATTTCCAGGTGAAGATGATTTAAGTTCTGGAGTTGGTTTCTTATTTTGATAAACTTAGATTAATATCTCGTTTCTCATTCCTCTTGTTATTGATTAAACAGCTCAAGATAGAGACGACGGGCGAAATCTAACCGAGGCCCTTTGCGTCAATAGGCGTAGGAGATGATGATGATCCTCTTATTCATTTAAGTTTTTATAGTTTATATGTGAAAGATTTATTTTAATGTTATTATTATTCTTAAAGTTCTCTTGTAGTTTATTTCCTTATTTCCTTTCCTCACTGTGCTATTTTCCCTGTTGGGGCCATTGGGCTTATGGCATTCAGCTTTTCCAAAAAGGGTTGTAGCTTAGATAATAATAATAATAATAATAATAATAATAATAATAATAATAATAATAATAATAATAACAAAACAGTCCGCAATTAAATCTACTACACAAAACCCCATACGGGAAATTGAATTCAGTGTTAATAACAAAAGGAGGAAACAGGTGTTTTAAGAGAGAGAGAGAGAGAGAGAGAGAGAGAGAGAGAGAGAGAGAATGTATTTTGTTATATGCCTACAACAATCAAGCCTGAAAATGTCTCAAAACAGTTGAGAGACAACTAAAAAGAAATTGAGAGAGAGAGAGAGAGAGAGAGAGAGAGAGAGAGAGAATGTATTTTGTTATA
>NC_090759.1:77282343-77347343 GCF_036898095.1 Palaemon carinicauda
ATATATATATATATAGAGAGAGAGAGAGAGAGAGAGAGAGAGAGAGAGAGAGAGAGAGAGAGAAAGTGTGTGTGTGTGTGTGTGTTTCCTCATGTTACATCTTCACCAATTCCTTTCATGAAGGCAGAAAAATTAAATCCCCCAGAGAATTGATCAAAAATTGATTAAGTGGATAATGGAAATGATCCACGCGAATCAATGGACTGCTGATTGATAGTTGATTAAGTAGATAATTGGATAATGGACGGAGATGTGATATTTAACCCTATGATAGAGTACACGACAAGTCAACTTTATATGCTTACAGAATTGTAAAATAAATCTTCACAGTTTTCCCTCTTTGCACAAGTTCACATTAGTGAAAACTACAAAAACGTTCTTTGCAAAAACAAATTCAAGGTGACGCAGTTCCGGTAGGCCCTGCTGCTTCCTCCGGTGACTTAGATGACCGCGGAGGTAGCAGCAGTAGGGGATTCAGCATTATGAAGCTTCATCTGTGGTGGATAATGTGGGAGGTTGGGCTGTGGCACCCTAGCAGTACCAGCTGAACTCGGTTGAGTCCCTGGTTAGGCTGGAGGAACGTAGAGAGTAGAGGTCCCCTTTTTTGTTTTGTTTCATTGTTGATGTTGGCTACCCCCCAAATTGGGGGAAGTGCCTTTGGTATATGATGTACAAAAATGTTCTTTGCAAAAACAAATTCAAGGAACTGACTATTTTTCCAAACAGAATAACAAAGCAAAATGGAATTTATTCTTATCATGAGAGAGAAAGCAAAAATAAAATAAATATAAAATAGTCATAGACCAGTTTTGACAAGAGGAAGAAAATTTAAACACAGCCTTGCAAGATCAATATGTAGAGGCCTCTTTTTCTAAGTTAACAAAACAAATGCAGGAGCTCTATGCATTCCAGATTGAAAGTACCTGATCCACAACACATGGAGAAGATATCTTATATTTTATATCTATGTGGTAACCAGATGTATCATAGAATGTAAAAATAACTCATGAGTTTCATAGAAATCTCAAAACACATGCCTTTATAACTTCATGGTTGTATCTATGCCATATCATGTTCATTTATAGGCATCTCAACTGTTTCATTACTAACTGGCCTATATCTAGTCCGAATTAGAAATGGTAGAAGTTATTTTAAAATTAAGTATATTAAGTGGACAAAGGAAGCGAAAATGGTTAGTGGAAATATAGCATTCAGTTTAACTGGCGAGGCATCTTTCCAAACACTTTGAAACTCCTAAGTAATTTCTGGAGAACTAAAACCACCCAAAGTTCACTATACAAGCTGCCTTTTCTCATTGAATAAATTATTACCAATAAAACTATTAGTGTTAAGAGTGGCAGTGAACATACATTGTGAGATTCCCCACGTTTTAGAAAGGAAACATTCTATGAAGTTTCATATACCTAACTGACAACAACACCAACTATTCTCTGAAAGAAATAGGATAGTTTTGGCTAAATACAACTCTCAACAACTAAGTACATGATGTCATATCCAATTCAATATGAGAAAAGAGTTGGTTTTAATGTATCAGTATCAATACAAACCAACAAGAACATCAATTCATGTTGATAGATTCTAAAATTATTATTCTTAAATCAAATTTGAAAATGGAACACAGCCAAATTCAAGTTCAGTAGTACGATACCTAAACGAAGAGACTAAAGGGAACAAATAAAAAGTACAAGGCAAGAAACAATGAAGTTAGGGGTTGGAAAGATTATGTAGATTACTTTTAGCAGGGCACAATGTAAGCTGCAGAGGTCTTAATGTACTATATGAACTAAAAGGAGATAAAAGTGGAAGATATTAGAGTAAACATTTGCATTGTAATACCAGCCATGAAAACTGTTCATTGCTCAACATAACTGTGACAAGACTGCTTCTCATGCAATGAGCTAAAAAAGAGAAGAAAACATTCAACAAGATAAAAAAAGATTACAGATAGAAGACCTTTGTTATGAGGATAATTCAGATAAAATATTTGGCAAAGTCTGCCGTACATATACTATGTCCAAAGCCGAAATTTGGTTGCATTACTACTTGTTAATACAATTGTCTGGTCACTATAGCCTTTTATTTTGATTCCACATACTGTATATCTATATTAAAACACTTGGTGTAATGTCATATATGTAATATCAAATGAAAATTAAATTACATATTATAAGCAGTAATATTTTTGTTGTTATCATTTTCCATATCTTTTAGATAATTACAAGAATTAATACTCCTCTCTGTTATCTATTTTTCTATGTCTTTAAACTAATTACAAGAATTAATATTTTGTTACTGTTTTCTTTATATTTTTCAACTAATTACAAGAATTAATATTCTTTTTGTTATCTGTTTTTCAAATTTTCAACTAATTACAAGAATTAATATTGTTATTGTTATCTGTTTTTTCCCATACATTTCAACTAATTACAAGAATTAATATTCTTTATATTATGTTCTTTTTTCATATATTTCAACTAATTACAAGAATTAAGGATAAAACAGAGAATGCAATCTTAGAAGTACAGGGTGGTTTTAAAAGAGGTAGGGGTTGTATGAATCAGATTTTTACAGTTAGGCAGATATGCGAGAAATATTTAGCAAAAGGTAAGGAGGTGTATGTTGCGTTTATGGATCTGGAGAAAGCATATGATAGAGTTGATAGGGAAGCAATGTGGAATGTGATGAGGTTATATGGAGTTGGTGGAAGGTTGTTGCAAGCAGTGAAAAGTTTCTACAAAGGCAGTAAAGCATGTGTTAGGATAGGAAATGAAGTGAGTGATTGGTTTCCAGTGAGAGTGGGGCTGAGACAGGGATGTGTGATGTCGCCCTGGTTGTTTAACTTGTATGTTGATGGGGTGGTGAGAGAGGTGAATGCTTGAGTGCTTAGACGAGGATTAAAACTGGTAGACGAGAATGACCATGAATGGGAGGTAAATCAGTTGTTGTTTGCGGATGATACTGTAATGGTTACAGACACAGAAGAGAAGCTTGGCCGATTAGTGACAGAATTTGGAAGGGTGTGTGAGAGAAGGAAGTCGAGTGTTAATGTGGGTAAGAGTAAGGTTATGAGATGTACGAGAAGGGAAGGTGGCGCAAGGTTGAATGTCATGCTGAATGGAGAGTTACTTGAGGAGGTGGATCAGTTTACAGTAAGTACTTGGGGTCTGTTGTTGCAGCAAATGGTGGAGTGGAAGCAGATGTATGTCAGTGAGTGAATGAAGGTTGCAAAGTGTTAGGGGCAGTTAAGGGAGTAGTAAAAAATAGAAGGTTGGGCATGAATGTAAAGAGAGTTCTATATGAGAAAGTGGTTGTACCAACTGTGATGTATGGATCGGAGTTGAGGGAGTAGTAAAAAATAGAGGGTTGGGCATGAATGTAAAGAGAGTTCTATATGAGAAGGTGATTGTACCAACTGTGATGTATGGATCGGAGTTGTGGGGAGTGAAAGTGATGGAGAGACAGAAATTGAATGTGTTTGAGATGAAGTGTCTAAGGAGTATGGCTGGTGTATCTCGAGTAGATAGGGTTAGGAACGAAGTGGTGAGGGTGAGAACGGGTGTAAGAAATGAGTTAGCAGCTAGAGTGGATATGAATGCGTTGAGGTGGTTTGGCCAGGTTGAGAGAATGGAAAATGGCTGTCTGCTAAAGAAGGTGATGAATGCAAGAATTGATTGGAGAAGTACAAGAGGAAGGCCAAGGTTTGAATGGATGGATAGAGTGAAGAAAGCTCTGGGTGATAGGAGGATAGATGTGAGAGAGGCAAGGAGAGTGCTAGAAATAGGAATGAATGGCGAGCGATTGTGACGCAGTTCCGGTAGGCCCTGCTGCTTCCTCCGGTGCCTTAGATGACCGCGGAGGTAGCAGTAGTAGGGGATTCAGCGTTATGAAGCTTCATCTGTGGTGGATGACGGGGGAGGGTGGGCTGTGGCACCCTAGCAGTACCAGCTGAACTCGGTTGAGTCCCTTGTCAGGATGGGAGGAACGTAGAGAGTAGAGGTCCCCTTTTTGTTTTGTTTCATTTGTTGATGTCGGCTATCCCCCAAAGTTGGGGGAGGTGCCTTGATATATGTGCTTGAGGGTACACTCGGGCACACTATTCAATCCTATTTCTCTTCCTCTTGTTTTGTTAAAGTTTTCATAGTTTATATTGGAGATATTTTTTTAGTGTTACTGGTCTTTTAAGTATTTTATTTTTCCTTGTTTCCTTTCCTCACTGGGCTATTTTCCCTGTTGGAGCCCCTGGGCTTATAGCATTCTGCTTTTCCAACTAGGGTTGTAGCTTAGCAATTAATGATAATAATAATAATGTACAAGAATTAATATTCTGTGTTATCTGGTTTTCTATATTTTCTACTAATAACAACAGTAACATTCTTTTAGTTATATGTTTTTCCAAATCTTTCAACTATTTTTCCAGATACCAACCTAAAAAACAAAACTAATAATTCATGATTTATTCCACAGAACTGCAGCCCTCTTAGTCTACTTATCCCTCCTGTTGCTGACAACTGAAGCCACAAGACGACACCACAATAACCTCAGCATTGATGCACATGACTCAATCCAAGAGAAGGAATTAGAGCAAAACCTAAACAACCTCCAACATGAGCAACTGTTTCTACCAAAGGAAAGTCATTTATCAAGTCTATATTCTGAGCTCAATAAAGACAAATTGGAATGGATAACTTTACCAAAAATGAACCCTTCAACGCACAAGGTTAAATTACTTGAACAAACAAAGATTCCGTCAAAACAGCACCCTTCCATGAACAATGGTAATAAGGAAGATGAGCAGCCTTTCCCGCTAAAGAAGAATAATTCAAGTCAGCATTCTAGGATCGATAAAGGAAAAGCAGAATGGGCGACTTTAGCCAGAATGAATCCTTCAAAGCGAAGAAGCAAACCTCACAAGAAGAATCAAACAAGACCACATCACCCTAGCAACAAAGACCATTCAAGGAGGATGAAATTGGGTGACATGCAGTCAAACGGAAGACGCGCTGCAAGGGGCTTTAGTGGAGTGCCCAACCAAATGAAGAAAGATTCCAAAAATAAACTCCAACGCCAACTGCATCCTACAACACCAAAAAATAGAAAGATTTCAAGATTCCAAATGAGAAGACACAAAGGTGCCAAACGAGGACAGGATCAGTCCAAGGAAGCTCCCTCAATGAAAACAAAAACAAGGACACACATGAAAATGGGAAGATACCTTAAAGACCTTCCAGTAAACCTGCATAGGCTAGACCTGGGTTCTCAACATAATCTTAAACAAAAAGGTTAGTTAATTAATATTTAATATATTGCTAATAACATATAGCTAATATATACAACAGTGTGGAACTTCAAAAGTTCAAACTTGCAGCAAATGTTATGTTGAAAAGGCTGACATAAGTCTCTTTTTATTGCTTATATATGAAAAAATCTGTATTATTATTATTACAGTGCTTAAAATATTTTATTTAAATTGTTCATTACTTCTAGTAAAGTTTTATTTTCTTATTTCCTTTCCTCAATGGGCTATTTTTCCCCATTGGAGCCTTTGGGCTTATAGCATCAAGCTTTTCCAACTAAGGTTGTAGCTTAGCTAGTAATAGCAATAATAATCATGTTAATACTATACAAATCACCCTGATCTCAAACACAACTATTGACTTGATTCCTTCCCTCTCCACCTAGGTCGACAGAGAAGTGAAAGAAGCAGCTGTACAGATGGTAAAGTCTGGAGGAGGGGTCAGTGCCGATGTCCATCCCTATCAAACTGGGACGAGGAAAAATCAGAATGTGTTTGCATCTATGGAACATACAAAGATGCTCTCGGCAATTGTCGATCATTCATCTAATTCCACTGGTGTGAAATGAGCAGAATCAACAAGATTGCACAGCTTTTGTAGTGTATAGCATACTGTACAATTATCTAATTGTGGGGTATTAGGGTTTTTTCACTATAAAGCATCTTGCACATTTACCTTTAACTATGTCCAATACAATTCTAGTGTATAATGAAAACTATCCCAATGTCTTTCCAATCTATCAAGATTATCACAAAATATTTGCAAAATATTATATATATGAATTAAACATCAGAATAAGACATCTAATGCCTACGACTCTACCTTAAAAATAACTACCGTATTAGCACCAATTCATCTCTGCTATGGAACAAATTAAAAAAAATGCATAAGAAAGCTATAAGCTATATGTTTTATTATCTTTAAATTGCATATGACAAAAGTACATACAGTATTATGTCTGTTCTTTCAGGAGAATTTAATGAACGAGGAAGATAACTTAAAATAAAATTATTTAAGAAACCATGAAACAGATACAAAATTCCAAAACTATCGTATTTGTATTTTTCTTTACTGAAAATATGCAAATTTTTGTTTTCATTTTTATATTCAAAGCGGTTTTAAAAGTACAGTATATAAGTTCCCAATAATAATGTTACCTTCGAAAATAAAGAAAGAGAGAGAAAGGCATAAACGTTTCCCGCTGTTAACCCTTTTACCCCCAAAGGACGTACTAGTACGTTTCACAAAACTCATCCCTTTACCCCCATGGACGTACCGGTACGTTCTTGCAAAAAAACTGCTATTTAAATTTGTTTTTGCATATTTTTGATAATTTTTTGAGAAACTTTGGACATTTTCCAAGAGAATGAGACCAACCTGACCTCTCTATAACAAAAATTAAGGCTGTTAGAGCAATTTAAAAAATATATACTGCAAAATGTGCTTGAAAAAAAAAAATAACCCCTGGGGGTTAAGGGTTGGAAATTTCCAAATAGCCTTGGGGTTAAAGGGATAAGAATTACATGTCAATGCACAACTAAAGTATTTGTGTAAATCTAGAATATCTTTAAAAAGAGGATTCACAACATAAAAAATCCCTTCAAATCTTCAATAAGCGTGGTTCGTAATTAATGATTACTGTGTGATCTATTGCATCGGCTCTATCTAGAGTTTTTCAAAGCAAATACCTAAAGGCAGTCCCTTCTAACTCTAGACAAACTCAATTGTCTAAAGATAACTGAGGAGTTCTACTTGTACCATGAGGGTAAGGACATTAAATGTTACACCTTTCTGACAAACACTCTTGCAGTAGTAAATATGTCAAAATATTTTTTTTTTTATATTTACTACAATGCTAAAGCTAATTTCAAATATTGTGATTATTACTAGCATTCTTCTATAAGATAAATTAAATATTTCAGTCACCCACAATAACTATTTCCATAAATATAAATTGAATAATTATACAGAATCCTAACAGTACTCAAACGGAGGGCTTTCAAAATAGTTTATAAGCTTTTCCCCTATATGTTACGCAGGTATACTAACTTCCTTGTCCAAAACACAAGCTTTTCCCCTAAATGTTACGCAGGTATAGTAACTTCCTTGTCCAAAACACAAGCTTTTCCCCTAAATGTTACGCAGATACAGTAACTTCCTTGTCCAAAACACAGGCTTTTCCCCTAAATGTTACGCAGGTACAGTAACTTCCTTGTCCAAAACACAAGCTTTCCCCGTAAATGTTACGCAGGTATAGTAACTTCCTTGTCAAAAACACAAGCTTTCCCCCTAAATGTTACGCAGGTATAGTAACATTCATGTCAAAAACACAAGCTTTTCCCCTAAATGTTACGCAGGTATAGTAACTTCCTTGTCCAAAACACAGCAGTGAAATAGCCAAAGGTATGGTAGGAGATAATCATTGAAAATTACTGTATCTTGTACCATCATTGTGAATGAAGAATGGTAATACTGACGCTAACCTGATTTGCAAAAAAATAAAAAACTTATCAATAACACAAACTTCTGTGAAACTACCCACCAGATACTGCATGTAAATGTGTATAACCCAGTAGCAGCTTTGGTAAAAAATATACATACAGTGCGAGTCAAGTACTATACACTTCTCCTTTTATTTCATTTACTGACTGTAAAATACCACACCATATCAACAAAAATAAAAGCCCTATGCTATATTACATCTTATTTCCCTTATTCAAAATAGTGTCATTTGAATGGAACAGGAAGAGAAAAATAACTAATTCCAGATCACCGATGTTATGGAAGACAATATTATTATTACTTATTAGGTAATGTTACCAATATCACCGAGTTAAAATACCGAATTCTTATGTTGGTAAGTGTATTGTACTAGTAAAAGTACCTCTATTTTACTACATTAAACTTATTTCAATAAGTTCACAAAATAAAATCACCTGTAATGTAAATACAATGCTTAATCGCTGGCATTACTTCAGCCTAGTTAACTTTATAATACTGTACCTAATCAACTTATGCTGTACTGAATATCTGACCTTCGTGATTTTGTTAAATAGACTTTTAACAATAACATCCTCTGTGATATCTAATACCATTAAAATAATTTCAACGACTTGTAAATCAAAACCCTATCAACACCTCAATTTCAAACCAAGAGGTAAACAATTTGCAAGGAAGAAAATATGACAACATTCAGTTGTTGCAATGTAGATATAAAAAGTAACTAAAAGCAAATGAATCAACAAGGAGAATTAGAGCAGCATATCCTTTGCATTCACGAAATAGGATCATAGGGTAGTAATCTATAGAAAACAAATTAATGGTTGTTGTATCATCTAAAAGAAGAAAAAGTTGCGCCCACCTAATACAAATTTCCATTTACTCAAAGGGAAGATTTAAAGGATTCCTTCTCATAGGAGAAACTGGACATCCCTTTTATTTATATGTCTAAAAAAAGAAACAGGTGAACTTTGAATGACATTCAAAATCCAATACATGTCAAATTATGTAAGGGCAGGATGCTTGTAAATTGAAAGGCACTCATAACCAGTAAATCAAATGGTTGAAATGTAGAAACAAAATACTAATGTGCAGCATACATTAATTACACTATGACTATTATTATAAAAGAAGCTAAAACCCTAATTGGAAAAGTCCAAGGACTCCACAATGAAAGCAGCCCAGTGCAAGAAGGAAATAAGGAAGTAATGATGGAATTATATATATGAAAAATAGCATTAAACATAACTTATATACAGAATAAACGATGAAACGACACCCATGTCAACCTGTCCAACAAAAAAGCATTTGTTAGAAGTTTGTAACTTCTGAAGTTCCACTGCTTCAACTCCCATACTAGGAAGATCATTCTACAATCTGGTCACAGCTGGAATAAAACTTCTAGAATGCTCTGTAGAATTGAACTTCATGAGGGAGAAGGCAAGACTATTAGAATTAACGACACACCTAATTCTACAATCTAGATGGTACAGTCTCAGAAGATCTGCATGCAAAGGATGATCAGAATTATGATAATATATTATGCAACATGCACAAAGAACTGACTGAACAACAGTAACAAAGAATAACATCCAGAATTTTATAGACTGCAAGTTTCTTTTTTTCAACAAATTAAGACGAGAGGCTGCAGAAAAACAAAGTTGAAAACGTGATAGAATGAAAAACCTACTCATGATAGATTGATTACCAAAAATCTTAAAAGATTTTCTCTGACATTTTTATGTAAAACTGAAGGAGATACAGACAGGATGCATTTCTCAAACTAACTATCATTTGATTCACAAGAAGCTATCACAATATGTTTATTCCTGAAGGAGGGAACCTCTCCTTGTCTTTAAACTACTTTCTTTTAAATACAAATGGAAAAGAATTTGATAATCAGTCAACAGATTATTTTTAGGCACAATGGAATTACAAAGACCTGGAACCAGGAACTAGAAGCAGTCTAAGGCCTTCAATAAGTTCACTTTCACTACCTCCAATGGAATCACAATACTGTTGTCGTTCTTTACACACACACACAGGTAAGGGAGAGAAATCGAAGATTGATTTACGATCTCTCAACACTTGTGAAAAGAGAATGAGAGGAAAATTATCAGAAAACTGCTGTCAACACAAAATTGGATTTACAAACTGGAGATTTCCAAAAAGAAAAACAGATAAAAGTATACTTATCCTAGTAGACAACAGAAAACCTTACAGTATATCATTTAAAATAACTAAATATCTAAAAGGTAAAATTCTTAGGAATAATTTTCTGTTAAAATATACGCCAGAGCTTTGAAGGATCAATAATGAACCAAGATTTTGAGTTGCTTATACAAAAATTATCCTGTTACATAAAAGTACAGTACATGAAATAACTGCTAAGTGAAGGCAAGAGTAATTTCTCACTATCATTTGGTAATATCCTATCGAACATACGTATTATGTACCTCAAAATTAGCTTACACACTTCAACATAACTCTTTCATAAGATGCACAGTATTACAGAATTCATATACACATTCATGCTTAAATAGGATACTTCATAATGTACGAGACCTGTGCTACCTTCAAAATATGTAGCACATTCAAAAGAGAAAAGAAAGTTGAATCCATTGTGACAGGAGTTTCATTCTACCAGATCAGTTTTATTTATCAATTTGCAATGAGCATCTTTACAAACCTAGATTACAGGCAACACTAAGCTTTTCCAGCAATTGGAGTCAGTAAAGAATGTTCAAATACAAAACACACACCTTGCGACTTCATGAATAAACCTTAAGCTCATTATAACTGCTTAACTTAGGAATACATACATAAAGTGCATTGCATAAAGTATTCTAGTAATGATATACTGTACTGTACGTTAGCACTGAGAGGACTGAAACTTTGGCCAAGTTGTCAGGATAACAACCTAATAAAATGCATGATATGACATATTTACATCACAAATTCCTAAAGTAATTTGTATTTTTCTTAACTATACAAATCTGAATCCTATACTGTAATAGGATTATGATTTCTGCGAAGCTGGATACGTTAGTTAAAAACTAACAAAGTGGTGGGTATGCCAAGTCCAACCAATAGGACATTGAGCTCCTCCTTTGACCTTAAACATAGGACTTGAGGGGTAGTTGAAGTGTATGGTGTACCTTACAGGACAAAGTTTTGTAGAGTTGAAAAAATATAAATTATGATTTACTCCTAAATGAATACAAGCCCTCAACCTTTAATACGAGACTACTCTTAGGAGGGAGGATGTCCCTATAACCAAACTGGCTGTTTTACTAACCAAGGAAATATCAAAGCACTTTGGTCCTGTACAGGAGCAAAAGAGATGACTCCAGTCAATATCCTAAATCCTAGACGTGAAGATGAGGCAAATATTAAGCTAGGTCACTACCGGGGACTGCTAGATGATCAAGGAAAAACCTATATCCATGTGGAGGATAAGTTGTTTGAACATATGGTCATTTATAAGAAACGGGTTTGCATACATTTGCCCATCCTTCACCTCATCTATGAGGGTAAGAGAGACACTCCTAAACAAAACTTGCTGTTAAGAAAAGCTGCTCTTGCGGCCGATCCACAAATAATGGAGTGACTTCTGCACCCAAAGGAAAGGGAAGAAAAAAGAGGTAAAAGTGCCAGTTGATCTTACCTCTCATTCTTGAACGCTATCTTAGATGAGATGTTTCTTGTCCCATAAAGGAGCTACAATCTGTACTACAACTAGGACAAGGATGCAAGTATCCAGGAACCTGTGTGTACACTCTTGTAGATAATAAGCTGAGAAGGTTGTCTGTCATTGCCCCACTCATCTTTAAGAACTGTGGCCCTCACAGGTTCTTCTTGAGAATTGGGATATATCAGATATGTTTGACTTCATGCGCTCAAATCTGGGATGGTCGTTTTGTCTCCTTGCTCCAGGAAAAGCACGTCTGATTGTCCCATGAAGCCAGATAAAAGCAATTCTAGGAGCTTTCCTCTTATTCCTTTGGTTGTTGTAGAAAGAGTTGCAATGTCCTCCTAGGATGAGAAGGCAAATCATCCTGGTCCCCGCTAGTCACTCACTTCTTGTAGGGAAGAGATGGAGGACTTGAAGTTGTGAATGGCTGGGTTCTAGGTCCTAGTCACAAACTCCTGAACCACGCTGATAGAGATCTTCTATCCTTCTGAATGACTTATGACACAACCAGACTTATGCTGTTTCCTATTTGCTTTAGCGGGGCTAGTATAAAAGAGGACACAATAGAGGGTTAAAAGCGCTATCTGTTCCCGTTCTATGGGTTCGAACGTGATCGTTTGATTGACTTGCAAAGTAATGTAAACCCACAATATATTCCATGTAGCTTGAATTCCTTGGGAGTTCCCCAGAAGTCTTGATTATTCTCACAGAGTCCACACGTAAGTCCTAGTTGAAAAACTTGGATCAATGGCTGAGCAGTATCCATCACTACGAAGATTGAAGAGCTTTCCCAAAAAAGGAAGATAGAAAACAGCTGATCTGGATAACCCTCGGCGTGTGGCCGCTTGGGAGCGATCAGGGTCATGCCAAACCTCAGTCACCACCCAACTGTGAGTAATCAGCAAAACTGGAAAATGGGTGAAAGGGAGTAAGCGGCTAGAAATTCTAGCAATGTTGGAAGGCATCCTTGACTGCTGCTGATGTGCTGGAACTTGGGAGTACAGTATAATACTGGAACTTCTTGTTCAAGTGAATGGTGAACTGCTTGAGCAATGGTGAAAACCTGAAGGAAGGATTACAATTGACCCTTACACAGTCTCTATTGGCTGATTGTGTTTGTTCTAACAGTGCTCCGGCCTGGATGAGCCCTGCAAACAGCTCTACCATGTTGTAGATTTCCCAAGAGCATACCGGCTTGAAAAGAGTCTGTGAAAAAGATCCCTTTTGTTGACGAAAGTCACAAATGGAAGCATTGCCATTCATCAATACTACCGAGTGCTTTACCAATATCTTTGGAAATTTTGTAAAGTAGCAATGCTGCAGGTGTTACTAATAAGTTGAAAAGCAGATACATTTTTTTTCTGTGGATCATATCCCCAAAATGGACAGGATACTTGGTTGGTCATTCCATCCCTTTCCCAGACACGTCTGTGGGCAGCAGATTTCTCAGAAGTGAGGAGTTCAGACAATGAGGATTGTCATGCATCTACCAGGATAGATCATCCCATATTCATACTCCAACAAAGCCAGAAGGTAAAGGGAATACTAGTTGCTGCCTACTGTACTAACACTATAGGAACTACCAAAGCAATTGCTGGGAGGCCCCCATGGGAAACTAGCCTTTCAGTTAACGATAGAAGCAAGTCTCATCAACAACTCACAAACAAGTGTAAAGACTTTCGTAGTCTTAGACCAAGTCTTGAAGATTTTTGCCTTTATAGTTAAAGGACTTGAGTTAGATACCATACAGTCGCTGATTCTCTCGACATTCTTTGAAGAATTCTTTTTTCTTCTATAACATTAACCCAGCGGTCCGAGATTGGTACGGGGCATTCCCCTATGGAGGAAGAGGGGAGGAATGAGTGTAGGCTGGTCTACTTTAATGACTAAACTGCTTCTGGCTCTAACGCACTCAGAGGCTAAGGGAAAATAAGTGCTTTAGCCTTAGGAATGCGCGGCACAATGCAACGTGTAGCAGAGCCTCTCCCTGGTTGGCAAGGATCCATGCCAACAACAATGCAAGCATAATGTGGCATCTGAGTGCTAGTAGAAGTAATGAGATCGGACTTGATAAGTCACCTGTTCCTATCCACATCACGCGTACGAGTTGGAAGATCTTGGTGTCTGGTAAAATCTCTGAGTGTGGGAAAATCTCATGTCTTGGACTGGTCTCTGAGCCTGAGAAGATCTAAATCGAGAAACAGTTTTGGCACGTCAGAAGATCTCAAGCTTTGAAAGATTCCTACATGTTGGCAGACCTTTGAGCTTGGAGCCCTGAGAAGGGACAGATTATGGGTGGAAAATGTATTAGTTCCCTGGTGACTTAAAAGTAATGATCACCAGAAAAATTAGCATAAATTCCAATTACATGGTTCAATATCGTATTGTTCCAGATCACGTAATTCCCAATCATGCTGCATGACTAATCCCGTGGGAAACGACAATCGAAGAGAACAAGCTCAAGGAATCATATCTCTTCAGGGGAGAGAACATAAATGAATGTTCCCATGAAGACAAAACACGAAGGGCAAAAGACCACAAGGAAGCCTCTGCGCTCGTGAAGGGAAGCTCTTGTACCTGTACAAGCAATGAAAATGATCATAGGTTTCTCTTTCAGCAGTATCGTAGATTGGAAAAGATAAAATGAAGCAGATGCCACAGTTTCTGTAAAGTGAATGTCACTGAAGGACAAGCGCTTGGGATCCAATTATATGGAGTCCAACAAACACATAGAAAACCGATCCTGAAATGATCTGTCACACCGAGGAGACTAATGTGGTGACGTAGCGCATAGAGACAGGTGACGATATAGAAGGCCAGCTTGTAAAGATCGTAAGCGTGGTGACTGCATCGTGGAGCCAGGCAGCTGGGATGAGATGGTCTGCTAATATTACATATGCACCACTCGTTGATAGTACACTCCACCACGCTCCTTCTGCTGGGTTGTCATCTCTGGAACTCTCCAAAAAGAGAATGGGAGGATGGCAGAACCTATCATCCTGCTCAAAAGTGAGCATGTTCAGTCTTGTAAAAGACTGAGCTGCAATAGCAGGCATGTACACACTTGCATCTCGTACCAAAACGTATGCTTTGGGAAGGAAACGTCTGATACGAAACCTCTTGCCTCTCGTATGAGGTGAGTGCATACTAGGATCATTTTCAATAGTGGATACGTGCCCAGTATGTCCTGGTGAATCTTTTGACGTTCTTTAAAGCGTTAGAGATAGTGAAGTGCCATGGGGCAAGAGAAAGAAGAGTGGCTACCAACGTCCTGACCAGCACCGTCAGGAGAAGGTACTGTTCCCAAAAAAGTAATCTCTCCCGCCTCGCGTACCAAGCAAGCATGTACCAGGATTGCCTTCTCAAGTGGACACGTACTCGGTACATATCAGTGGTTCTCCTGACTTTCTTCAAGGCTTTGGCACCTCCAAAACATTCCTAGGAATGTCCCAGCAACAGCAGTGCTTGAGCACTGCTTCTACTACGAAAAGATACAGAAGACTTGGTCAATATCTTGTCAGACTTGACCTGATCAGTTGTCCCTGTGCTTCAGTCACATCCAAATGCTTGGCAACTGTCAAGGAAGAAGATAAAGGAATAGGTGATATGATAGGGGAAGCCAAACACATATGCTTTGGTTCCTCTGTTGGTTGTCAAGGATAGTGGAAAGGGCAGTGCCCTTTATCCCCACCGCCTGTGAGCATGCTTGTACCAGAAGTAGTAGGAAGTACTGAAACTTCTTCCTGCAGGGAATGATAGCACATAAGCAATGTGCAATATAAATGATCATAAGAGTGTTCAAAGTTTAGTGAAGTCACCTGCTTCAACTCAAACATGAGGACGAGTGGGAAGGTCCCATGTTGTTGTCTGGTCTCAGGGTGTGAGGGGATCTTATGCTATAGACCGGTTTCTGAGTGTAGGTAGATCTTGATACGTCAGCGAAGAACACTGAAAAGAAGCAGGTGATAAGTACTCTGTGACTCGAATGTTACGATCTTTTAAGTGTAAGCGCGAAGAGCCTGAGAGTATGGAGTCCTATCGCGAAGATGCACGATGGTATGGATATCAATGAGCTCTTTGATCCCAGGTGCGAGCCCACTCTGAGTGCGAGTGGATCCCAGGTATGTGGAGGGTTCACTCAGCAGGAAAACAGTAAGGAAGAAGTCTATGATGAGATGGTCCACCAACATCATCACATTCCTTGTCTATGCTACCCCACTTGTGTTCGTAGATCGAGGAAAACTAAAGTGTGGATCCCAGATGTGTGGAAGGTCAGTTAGTGGAAGACAGATGGTCTATAGATGTCATCACACTTATGCTCGTTGATCATGGAGACCAAGTGCATGGACCTCATGTACATGCATGGATATTTCAAGTACACGTGAAAACTTACATATTCACAGAAAGGCAGTATGTTCTGAGTCTAAGTGATGAGAACTTGCGTGTGGAGTGAGTAAGCGTAGAGCCGGTGTGTGTTGAGAATAGGAGCGTGGAGACTGTGCAAGTGGAATCCTTGAGTGTGATATCCTTTTACATGTGGAACCGTGCTGTGGGTGGAACCTTTGTACATGGAGCGTGGTAGGGCAATGTGTATGGATGCATTGCGTATGGAGAGTTGTCTCATTGACTTGTGTCTAGACGTTTGGTTTACATACGCATGCTGCTCGTATGATGGTTAGTTCACCATAATCTTGTTGGAAGAAGTATGGGAAAGAGAGCCATGCCCTTTGTCCTGATCGAAGGGGAGTGCTGGTGACAGGTGTCTGTGCACTTCTATCACATACTGCTCGATGCAGGGTATGATCTTAGTACATACTGCTCCTCCTGGTACATTTGCAGGAAGAATTCATTGGAGAAACACAGCTACGTTGATTAACCATCTTGGACGTCTTCTTTTTTGGATGCAGTAGCAATACTTGGTTAAAGGCACTGCATTCGGTATGAGACCAAACAAACGTTCAGAAATGGCGAGTACCTATTTATTCCTATGCGGATACAAACTTCCGAGTAATTTATATCGGTTTACTTCTAAGTCTACCTAAACTCATATAAATGACTCAGGTTTGTATGGCTTGGAAAAATACAAATTGTATTAAAAGTAGGATTTCTTCCCATTAAGAGACATCTCTTTGCACGCACCAATTCCCTCCCTCTCCCAAACGAAAGAGAGATTGTCCAGGAAAGGGGCAGAAGGGCAGCCCCCTTCATCCCAGCCAACAGTACATGTGCTCAGCTACATACGTGAGTAGAGTGTAACAATGCTTCTTCCCCCTTGAAGACTAAGCACATGAAAAAGATGTGTAAACACCTATACCAATTACACACACCTCTCCAGAGTTAAGTGCACCGACATTCTTTTCCGCTATGTGACAACTTTTAGCGCTTACTCAAGATGTGAGGTGCCTGGTACCAAACTGTCTCTCACGTGGAGAGAAACAGTAGGAGTCACGCATAAGGGACCCCTAACGATCAGTCGTCCCGGATATCCTCAATGATGTCTTAAAAATTTGTTCTCCTCTAGAAGTATCAACAAGGGCTCTATCACAAAGACGAGGCAAAGAAGAAGGAAGAACTTGAAGTACACCTTTTACTGGGCCATACAGGCCAATGATGGTACTCTTATGGGGGAAGAAACCAAAGGAACTCTATGGGAAGACAGCAAAACCAGGTGTAATATCCTCAGCATCTGTCTGGGGTTGGGAAGAGACTGAAGGTAAGAGGAAGGGTGGCTCCCTTCCAATTCACACTCCGTGACAGCAAAACTTTCTTCCTCCAGTGGAGCACAGCAATATTTAAGGATTGCCAACCTCCTTAAGATTAAGTTGCCAATGTCGTTACATTGAAGAGGGAATAAACAGTAAACAGGAATGCTGTCTAACAGGTAAAAAATGTGGATACCAGCAGGTTTGCACAGAGCTGTAACAAAACTAAAGTTATCAGATAACAACTGCAAATCCTAAATTCTTCCTTCCTTCTGAAAATCTCTTGCACAAGAACTGCCAACTCATTTATCTAAAACAAAAAGCAAAAGAATAAAACAGCCACATGAGAATGCCGATAGTACGTCTGTACTAGCCAGCATCTGAAAAAAAGATGGGAGCTCAGTGGCTTGTTGGGTGGACGGACCACTCTCCAGCTAACTACCATCACCTCATTAAGTTTAAACAGCCGTATCCAGGTTCATTGAAACATACTACTATTAAGGGACGAAGGTTTATGTTTAATAATGACTGAATTTTCTTTCACGATGACCTGCAAAATATGTGGAAATATAAAATTTCATATTTAGCAAATAATTTTAGGTGTCCTTTTAATCTCTAATTAAGATGCCTAATTATCATAATTCCAAGAAGAAGTATTTCTTTTCCATAATAATTCATGTTTCTGTTTATATATAAAGACTTTATCATCACAAACTATTCCATGGGAAAATATAGATTTTGTGGCATCTTATCTGAATTAAAGCTCTCTTATAACTATGCTACACAATTGTCCCTTCCTCCTATTAAGACAGATTTCCAGACAGAACACACTTACTCAGCACAATTCTTTCTACACTTGCTTAATTAAAAGACCTTTCATTTACTATACCTTTACATCGGATTTAAATCAAAACACATGGCTAGTAGAGAGTACAGTACTAAAAATACATAAATGACAGGGAAAATGTTTGATAAAGGCAATGAGGAAATGGTTTTAAATGATACTATGAATTACTATCTATTTCTACTAAAACCAATTGGATAACTTACTTTACAGAGCAGCACAAGCAACCATTTCGAAGCTCCAGCCATTCTTCAAAAAGATCACCACCTTGTCCGATATTTAGACTTTTTTCCATGGCACTCCCTAAAAAGCAAACATAGTAAATAACTCATAAAAACTTTCAATGCTACAAAAAGAATTATCATATTTGAACATTAGCTCCATTCAAATTAGATCACGCTACAAAATGCTTTTAAAAATTAGTGGCATTTCATCAGAGTAACTTGTTAAATTTATAGCAGACTTTTAATTACAGGTAACAGCAAAGGACGGTAAGGGTTTGTGTGAGGCTTTACATTATTTCAAATTGAAATGAAGACCTTAACAATGACATTTTGATTAATCAAATTCAAAGTGTTAATTCCTTCTGGAATAAAGTGGGGCACCCTTAAGTAACTGTTCTCTTGCATCGAAGTTCAAACATATTACGTGTCGACAAAAAAGGCCCCAACATAATTACAATATGACAAACCACTTTCAAATCCATCAAATCCAAAAAAAATTTTGCATCCTAGAGTAAATGTTCTTTAATTTCAACCATTATAAAATGATAAACAATAAGTAATCAGAATTCTATAAAATACCCAATGTAACGAGAAAAAGAGAATCCATCAAAAAATTTTAATCCTTAAATTAATTTGTAATTAAAAAGAATACAAATCTGACTAGCTTTTTCTTTAGAGAACACTTGAATTCAAACCAGACTTAAACGGGAAAATAGATAAAAATTAGTCACAAATCTTCCATGAACACATCAGTACAAATAAAATATGGAAAGAAAAAAGGCCTGCGAAGCCAATTTTACTATATTCTAAGCCAACAAATTGCCAAAATGTTTAATTCTTGCCACATATTCCCTACTTGTGAGCATACAGTAATACCGTATAGTACCTGTAAAAGGAAAATACAGTAACATATCTTACTGTAATAACACTAACTCTTTATTTCTCAACGTACAAATCAATGCTTTACCTCAATCTTCAATTGACTTGGAGACATGATACAATCAAAATTATTGAAAAAAAAAAATGGTATATATAAAAGTAACCTAGCCAGATCACCACCAGGCTGCAATGACTTACAACCAACACAAATGAAGTCATTTTTGTGTGATAAGAAGGGGCATTTAGAACTGGAACTATACTTTTAAACCACTATAACTTTGTTAAGTATGAATCCAAGAAGAATTAATGTTATAGACATAAACATCTGGGTTGTTCCATGAACAAAGCTCAAACATAGATGTATATCCTTATAATGTTTGATTGTCCTGATTATGACATTTTTGTTTCTGTCATCAATTCCCTGTAATTCACTTGTGTGGGTCAAGGAAAAAGTGGTTCCCTGTATATTTTATTAACAAAGAATCTAAAAGGAGGAATCACAGAGCTGGTAATCTCAATACTGTACAATATACAGTAATTAATTCAAGGTACTTTTCTTGACTGATACCTCACATTCTTTAACTAAAACCAACTCCTGGAAAATCTGGAGAAACTTGTCTCCTGTCTTTAGCTCCCAAGGTATGGCAATTTTTTCTTCCAAGCTCAACTTTTCCTTTTCTTGAATTTCATCATCCAGTCTCCTTAAACCTTCGAACTTATATCCCTGAACAGTAGGTCCTATAACATTTGAAGCTACATAGGGACCCCTCGGAAAATTATTTGATGCCTTGTCCTTAACATTTTGAGCATGGTTTGTCAGAGGACCCTCCTACTGGTTGTCTCTTGTGATGACTGTACTAGTTTAAGAATACAAAATCAAGAGAGTGATCTCCTGAAAGCTGTTTACTCTCTTCTCACCCAAGAGTATATATAAATCATGGGAGAGATCAGGTGCTCACTTGCCATAATCATTAATGAAAAAACTTCTTCGGGAAAGGAGTATCCCTCAAAATAATGAGTTGTTCCTTAATATTTACTACTACAGTATACACTGGTCGACTAAAGATCTCACATTGGATTTGAATAGACTGGGCCATAAAAAAACTAAAGCTAAAAGTTTAATAAGCTACAGGAGTGTATTATGACATACAAAATAAATGGACTTAACTGACAGACTATCTTCATGCAAACCATAAGTATTTCCTTAACCCTTTTACCCCCAGGCTCTTTGGAAATTTCCAACCCTTAACCCCCAGGGGGTTATTTTTTTCCCAGCACATTTTGCAGTATATTTTTTTTAAATTGCTCCAACAGCCTTAATTTTTGTCATAGAGAGGTCAGGTTGGTCTCATTCTCTTGGAAAATGCCTGAATTTTCTAAAAAAAATTATCAAAAATATGAAAAAAAAATTTTATAGCATTTTTTGCAAGGATGTACCGGTACGTCCATGGGGGTAAAGGGATGGCTTTTGTGAAACGTACCAGTACGTCCTTTGGGGGTAAAAGGGTTAAGCTGTGACAAAGAAGCAGAAATAAAACACCCTCTCTGCTTTTTGGAAGCCTAAATAAAAATTTCCTGATAGAGCAGAGGAATGGTACCTCGGCTTCTTAACTAAAAGAAGCCAATTATTACATGAAAATTAACCCTTTTACCCCAAAAGGACGTACTGGTACATTTCACAAAAGCCATCCCTTTACCCCCATGGACGTACCGGTACGTCCTTGCAAAAAAATGCTATAAAAATTATTTTTTTCATATTTTTGATAATTTTTTGAGAAAATTCAGGCATTTTCCAAGAGAATGAGACCAACCTGACCTCTCTATGACAGAAATTAAGGCTGTTAGAGCAATTAAAAAAAAAATATACAGTACTGTACTGCAAAATGTGCTGTGAAAAAAATAACCCCCTGGGGGTTAAGGGTTGGAAATTTCCAAATAGCCTGGGGGTAAAAGGGTTAAGCATTCCAATAATTACTTGAGATTCATGTGCTACTTATTAAAAAAAGGAAGAGCTTAACCATTATCAGATTAAAGATATCACACGCTATCAATGCGATACAGGTCTGTGATGGACTTCTCACATGGCTTTCTGGACGAAAAGTGTTGCCGTATTACAGTCAGGGCACCTCTCTCTAACAATGAATGTCATATCCCTTCATACCCTCCCCTGAATCCAAATATGACAGATCCACTCCTGCATGACTCGATGAAGAGTGATAAGCATGATTCAAAAATGAGTTTGCATGGTAGAAAGGGACTATTTCTTCTCAAGACTACCATAACGTTCTCATTCTCATCTCCCAAGAATAAGGTGAGCCAAATACAAAGAGGCCACGGCATTTACCAGTAACTCGCAGCTTAGTCTTCTGCATTACAGCAAAGTGAAACAATGAGATCCAAAAGCAGGAGATGAATAGCATCAATATGGGATTATAGAAAAGTATAGTTATTTTGAATAATGTAATGGTTTTATTTTCAACACATCCTAAAATGTAGGGAAAAATTTTTTTGGTAAATTTATAACCCTTTAACTCCCAGGGTATTTGGAACTTTCCAACCCTTAACCCCCAGGGGTTATTTTTTTTCAAGCACATTTTGCAGTATATTTTTTCTAAATTGTTCTAACAGCCTTAATTTTCGTCATAGAGAGGTCAGGTTGGTCTCATTCTCTTGGAAAATGCCTGAAGTTTTTCAAAAAATTATCAAAAATATGCAAAAAAAAAAAATATAAATAGCAGTTTTTTGCAAAGACGTACCGGTACGTCCATGGGGGTAAAGGGGTGAGTTTTGTGAAACGTACCAGTACGTCCTTTGGGGGTAAAAGGGTTAATGTGAAATCTCCCGTGCTTCTAAAGAAGCAGCAGAAAAGAGAGAGAACCCGAAAAGGAAACTTGTCCAGCTTTATTATGGAAAGGAATTCCCCTTACAAAGAATAACACCTTATTACAGGCAGAGTGAAGTTAGTTTCTTTTATATAATCTATCTATAGAGCTTCTTTCTAAGGTTTGTTTCAATATGAGTTCATGCATGTAAGTACTGCAAATTTTTTGTATGAATGTTTGAAAATTAGTTATTTTTTTGGTGTAGAACAGTTTAAGCCCCTTTTCTTTATTTCTTATGGATAAAATTCATGTGGCATTTGAACGAATTAATGTTAAAATGACCTTCCCGAACAAATCAAGTTCGATCTATGGGGTACCTTTGTATAAGAATTCTACTATTGTACTTGGAGTTTCATTTGTAAGTTACTTGTGAGTTTTGAAATTCCACTGCTTTCTGTTAGCCCAGTCCGCCACTGCAAACGAGTCCCACCACTAAACCGTCAATCAAAGGTGGGAGATAGGAGAAGGAAAAAGGCTATCATCCATTTAAATCTCAGGGCCCAACATTTATGTGACTAAAAGGTAGGGTTACAGCATCATCAAATGGTATAAGACCTACCCTGAACTGATTTTGACATAAAAACTTAAGCATATGCTTTAATCAATTCTTAATATAAACACTTAAGCTCCCGCTTTAATCAATTCGTAATAACTTGATTAGCTTTCTTGAAATAAAATCTTAAGACTTAGGATAACTGTCAGGTAGTCAGTTTAAATTCCCTCCGACCCCATATAATCATCAAACCTTTCAACACTTAACTACCGATAAAAAAAACACAACTTATCTCTTCAAGTACTAAATACACCATTAATAAGAATGAAGTCACTGTTATAAATCAGTCCCAAGCCCGTAACCAGAAGACGAGACCATCCACCATGATTAAAGCCAGGGTGAATGGATCCTGACCCATCTGTCTTCCTTTCAAGTGGTTGCAGTTCCCTCCAAATAAATACGTAATTATCCATGACCCAAAGCACTCATTGTAAGTCTATGACCTAGCAACCACTGCATGATGGTTATTGAGCTACAAGAGACAATGACAACACCTCAGCCAAGTTATGAACACAATATATGAGAAGCAGTGCTCAATGGAACGAGTCATTATTTCAATGATAACTTTCAAGAATAAAACCAAATTACTATGACAAAACATATGTAAAAGCTTTCTTTATACAAATATATAAACTTTAGCCCCAAATACTGTATTTTTACCCAATGTACCACTGTATTGTTAATAGTTTACTGTACTTTAAATTAGATGGTAACTCAGACCAGTGTGAGAAACTTGGCTTAATTTTTCCAGAACCTGAAGGGATCCGGGTACTCCTGTGCCCAATATTCATGTGTCCAGCCAGACCCCTGAAATCTGTTTCATATTTCCTCTTCACTTAAGGAGCGCCAAATGGCAAGACCTCATTCATCTACAATCTTAAACTAAAATTCTAAACTGATACTGATATCACTTGTCTACCAAAAGTATACAGTAATGCCTTCAGAAAATAATATAAAAAGAACATATACAAGTGTAATAAGTTCAAACCTTTCAATATGTAGTATCCAATTATTTGAATAAAGAAAATTTTCAAACTTCATAGCGTTTAAGAATACATTAAATGGGATTTTAGGTTTATGTAAAATACAGGGCTGTATTTGACATTTGAACACTTTCCTCTAGGAGTCTAGGAAATAATGTGATTCAATGACAAAACAAATTTTAAGTACATTTGTATTTTTCCTAACTATACAACCCTGAGTACTTTAATAGGAGTATAATTTCAGCAAAGCTGGAAAACTAGGCTGTTATAATTACAACAAGGTGTTGGTAGCTGCTGGTAGGAGGTGGGGAAGCTACGTCCCACTGCCGGCTCACCGAGTGGCAATTTGGCCTTCACCTAAGGCTTATGGGATGGATAAGGTGGTAATTATAACTTAAAGGACTCAACTTTGTATAGTTACAAAAAACAAATTACTTTTCAAACTTGTGATTTGTTCCAACACAAATACAAACCATTCTCCTTTAATAGGAGACTTATCCTAAAATAGGAGGAAGTCACTATCACCAAACATGACAAATTCGTAGATAATTTGTATTTTTCCTAACTATACAAACCTTAGCTATTTAATAGGGGTTATTACTTTCGGCATAGCTGAAATGACTAGCCATTAGAATTTTAACGTGGGTCTACTACCCCACCGCTAGTTAGCGGGGGGTAGGGAGGGTTGCTTGCTAGCCCCCCCTCACACACCTGTGCTTGAGCTCACTTTGCTTAGAGGTAGGACTTCAAGGGGGATAGGGCTGGCGGGCAAGTTTGATTAAATAGCTAAGGTTTGTATAGTTAGGAAAAATACAAATTATCTACGAATTTGTCATTTGCTCCGTAACTGACATACAAACCACGCTATTTAATAGGGGTAACTCACCCATTAGGAAGGGTGGAAAGTCCCGGCCAGTACTGGCTTTTGGCTTTGCCCGGGGACTCAATATTTGAGTGTGTCAGCACTCAACAATAAGGAGTCCCTGCACCTCGCTAGAACCTTGCTACGCAAGGACTGCAGCCTATGTAATCTGTGTGTGAAGGTATAATAAAGTGTGACTCGTCCTAGGAAGTTGACCTGTAGTCCTTTAGATGGAAACTTTAGGCTAGGACTCTCCCAATACCACCTCGTCAGGGAATGGGGACGTGACCATATTAGCTTAATACTAAGAACACAAGGAAACATGGTTTACCTGCAGTGGTTTGAAGTCAGCTGTGCAGAGAACCCAGGATGCTGCTTTCCCCAAGAAAGGGGAAGATGAAGAAAAGAATAAGGGCCAGACAAACCTTTTCATTCATGCAGACTAAGATCGGGTAACAATGCCCTCAACCTTCTGCTACTTGTCCACTAAGGAGCCTGAGGTTTTAAACCAGCAGTTGTGCAGCCACCATAGGGCCAATAGCAAACGTATCGTGCCTCCTATGGGTCACGTCTTGCAGGTAAGGGGCTGTGAAGGTCGTCTGACGCTTCCACACCCCAGCTTGAAGAACCTGCGTCACTGAGAAATTTCTCTTGAATACCAGGGATGTAGCTACACCCCTGAAATCATGTGCTCTAGGGCGACGTGACGGAGGAGGGTCTGGATTCAGGGACAGATGAATTACCCTACGAATCCATGCAGAGATGGTGTTCTTGGTGACCCTCCTCTTAGTCCTCCCAGTGTTCACAAACAAAGCCTGCACCTGGGGACGGACTGCAGCCATTCTTTTGAGATATAGCCTCAGACTCCTTACTGGGCACAGTAGGAGATGGTCTGAGTCATCTGTTACAGAACGAAGACTCGAAATCTGGAAGGAGTCGAACCGAGGGTCCGGAACCCCCGGATTTTGAGTCTTGGCAATAAACTCGGGGACGAATTTGAACGTTACCTTCCCCCATCCCCTTGAATGGGCGATGTCATATGAGAGACCATGAAGTTCACTGACTCGCTTGGCCGAGGCCAAAGCTAGTAGGAACACTGTCTTCCAAGTCAGGTGGCGATCTGAAGCCTGGCGTAATGGTTCATAGGGAGGTCTCTTAAGAGACCTGAGAACTCGAACCACGTTCCATGGAGGAGGTCTCACTTCCGACTGAGGGCAGGCAAGTTCATAACTTCGTATGAGTAGGGAAAGTTCCAGCGAGGAAGAAATGTCCATTCCTTTGAGCCTGAAGGCTACACTTAAGGCTGAGCGATAGCCTTTCACCGCCGAGACTGAAAGGTGCATTTCTTCCCGCAAATATACGAGGAAATCCGCTATTGCTGGAATAGTGGCATCGAGTGGAGAGATACCCCTTTCACGACACCAACCACAGAAGACTTTCCACTTTGCCTAGTAGACAGATGTGGATAACTTTCGCAGAAGTCCAGACATCTTAATCGCAACTTGTTGCGAAAATCCTCTCTCAGCGAGGAGATGCTGGATAGTCTCCAGGCGTGAAGTTGTAGCGAAGCTACGGCTTTGTGGAAGATGTTGGCATGTGGTTGTCTGAGTAGCTCGTGTCGCGGAGGGAGTTCTCTCGGAAGTTCCGTTAGGAGTTGCAGAAGGTCCGGAAACCATTCCGCGTGATGCCATAGCGGAGCTATCAGGGTCATTGAAAGATTGACCGATATTCTGGTCTTGTTGAGCACCCTCCTCATCAGACAGAACGGGGGAAAGGCGTACACGTCGATGTTGTCCCACCGTTGTTGGAAGGCATCTTGCCAGAGTGCCTTGACATCCGGGACTGGGGAGAAATACAGCGGAAGCTTGAAGTTCAACGCTGTCGCGAACAGATCCACAGTCGGGGAACCCCACAAAGTCAGGATTTTGTTGGCTACTAAATGATCCAAAGACCACTCGGTACTCACTATCTGAGACGCTCTGCTCAGATTGTCGGCGAGCACATTCCTCTTGCCTGGAATGAAATGTGCCGATAGTGGAATCGAGTGGACTTCAGTCCATCTCAGTATCTCTACTGAGAGATGGGATAGCTGCTTCGGAAAGGTACCTCCTTGCTTGTTGATGTAAGCCACTACTGTGGTGTTGTCGCTTATCACCACCACAGAGTGACCCGCCAGGTATTGTTGGAACTGTTGAAGAGCCAGGAAGACAGCCTTCATCTCTAGAAGATTTATATAGAGGCACTTTTCTGATTCTGACCACAGGCCTGAGGTCCTGTGGTGCAGAACGTGGGGCCCCCACCCTTTCTTTGAGGCGTCCGAAAACAGCATCAAATCCGGGGGGAGGACGAGAAGATCCACTCCTCTTCGTAGGTTCTCGTCTGTCACCCACCACTGGAGGTCTGTCCGTTCCGCAGGTCACATAGGGATCATGACGTCCGGGGAATTGTAACCTTGATTGCACCAAGAATTGTCGCCACTGGAGGGATCTCATCTTGAGGCGACCGGTGGGAACTAGACGAGCCAAAGATGAGAGGTGACCGAGGAGACGTAACCACGATTGGGCTGGAAGTTCTTCTCATCTGAGGAAAGGGCTTGCGACCCTCCTTAGCCTTGCTATCCTGTCGTCTGATGAGAAGGCTTTGTGGAGATTGGTGTCTATGCTCATGCCTAGGTATACCAGTCTTTGAGTGGGAAGCAGAGAGGAATTCTCGAGATTTACCATGATCCCCAGATCCTGGCAAAGTCCCAGAAGTTTGTCTCGGTGTTGAAGAAGGGATGACTCCGAGTCTGCTAGGATCAGCCAGTCGTCCAGATAACGGAGGAGACGAATGCCGATCCTGTGTGCCCACGAAGATATTAGGGTGAACACTCTGTTGAAAACCTGCGGTGCTGTGGAGAGACCGAAACACAGCACCTTGAACTGGTAAACCTTGTTGTCTAGGCTGAATCTTAAGTACTTCCTTGAAGACGGATGGACTGGGATCTGGAAGTACGCGTCCATCAGATCCAGTGTACACATGAAGTCTTGCGGTCTCACAGCAAGTCTGACCGTGTCTGCGGTCTCCATGCTGAACGGAGTTTTTGACAAACTTGTTCAGAGCTGAGAGGTCGATGACTGGTCTCCAGCCTCCAGACGCCTTCTTTACAAGAAAGAGTCGACTGAGGAAGCCTGGTGACCTTGCTGCACGATGTCCTGCAGCCTCGCGCGTGGGAGGGTATTGGCGATCGCGCTGGCGCGATGGGGAATACCCGGGGTCGCGCGCGGGAGACTATTGTCGCCCGCATGCGGGCGAATGTTGGTACGCATGCGCGTGGGTGAGCGATGGCGCGTAGGAGCACGTGCCGGAGACACCAGAGGGTGCGCAGAAGGTAGATTGCGCCCTTCCACGCGCAAGGGTGAATGTTCGCGCGCGCGGGCGCGCAGGATCATGGTGAAGAGCCCGCGCAGGCGATGATACCGTTGGGCGTGCGCGAGCAAGAGAGACATCTCTTGCGCGCAGGCACACGTGTGCACACATCAGGCAGGGGAGATGGGCGTGGGCGCATGTGAGTGACTGCGCGCGAATGCGTGCTGGCGAGGGATGCCACACAGGTGGAGATCGACGGCGCGTTGGCGAGCGCTGACATGTAGGGGAAGCCTTCAACTTCCCTACTGCGCTCAGATCGGAAAATCGTGGGTGCGCAGGCGAGCGCTGGCGAGAACTGGCGCACAGGAGAACAAGAGCGCGCAGAAGGTTGATGACGAGACTCCTCTGCGGCGGACTGCAATGGTGACGTTGAACCGAAGAGGCGCCTCCTCACACCCTTGTGAGGTGAAGGAAGGCCTCTCCGGCGAAGAGGAAGGCGACCTTTACGCCGTATGCGCCCTCTGGAGGCCGTTGGGTCAGCGAGCTGACCGTCAGCAGTCCTCTGAAGAGGAGTCTCTGTGAGTGAACTCCCCCGAGGGGGAGAATCACCCGCGGGAGACTGTTGGACTTAGTTCCTCCCTCGAAGGTTGAGCAGAGGGAGAAACTAAGCTTTCAGCTACAGCAGGTTGAGCAGTTGCAGAGGTCGAAGATAACGCATCGGAAGCCTCTGCCACCACAATGTCGACGATAGACAGAGGATCAACCTCTGCCAAAGTCGGCGATTGCTTGACAGCGGCACCCAACCGGATCATGTCAAACAAGGCTTCCTTGGAGGGCGAACCTTCAAGCCCCAAGGAAGACCAAAGCTGGAATAAATCATTAGTACTCACATTAGTATTTAATTCCTCCCCCGGGGGAGGAGGTGGAGCTGCCTCACTAGGGGAGGCAACGCCATCTCCCGAACCCCGAGGTCGGGAAACAGTACCATGGACTACGCTACCACTGGACGGTTTCCCGGAGGGACGGTTTCCCAGAGGAAACCGATCGAGCGGGAGCTTCGGAGGAGGTTTGGGCAACGGAAGAAGAGTCCTTGGGATTTTCTCTTTTCAAAGAAACCTTTGAAGGAGAAATATCCCGCCTGGACTTCTTCTTCCGTCGCCGAGAAAACCTCTCCCACTGGGAGGTAGACCACTCCCTACACTCACCACACTTATTAGTTCTATCACACCGTTGGCCCCTACAATAAGGACAAAGGGTGTGAGGGTTCGTCTTGACCGCCCACATAAACGTACCACAAGGGCGGTCAGGTAATCCAGGACACTTGCGCATGATAGCAGAGGCCAACTTCACAAACACACCTGTAGGAGAGAAAGCAAAAAGGCATTAATGGCTGTCAGAGAGGCGAGGGTGAGAGCGGACATGTCCGACTACCACCCAAGCCGAGAGCAAAGTGAGCTCAAGCACAGATGTGTGTGAGGGGGGGGAGCAAGCTACCCTCCCTACCCCCCGCTAACTAGCGGTGGGGTAGTAAACCCTCGTTAAAATTCTAATGGCTCGTCATTTCAGCTACGCCGAAAGTAATAACCCCTATTAAATAGCGTGGTTTGTATGTCACTTATGGAACAAAGGATGGTTAAAACCCCGGGATGTCTAAGTACTCAGACTAATTGGGATGAGAGTGATAACTCTAATCCCCTTTCTATGGAACTTTTTTAGGCTATAGGTTCGGCACTGTCTAATGACAGGCAGTCATAGACCTTGTATCCTTGCAGAATACCATGTCTATAATGGAAGACAATAGTAAACTGTTGGGTTTACATCAATATCCATCCTTCACCTCATTACAAGGATGAACAGTTAGTTTGCTCACAACATAAGATTACCTGCAATAACATCCATTCCAGGGACATAACTTTGCAAGTGCTGCAACCCACGGAAAGAGAAGGTAAAGAGGAAGAAGGCCAGACCGGCCACACATTCTCCCTCTCATCCAAGACTGATGGCACAAACACTATCTTAGATGCCTTGCTTCCTGTCATGCGAGGAAACTAGGTTCACTACACTACCTGTTGAGCAAATTCCACAGGTCCTACGGTAAAAGGCATCCACTGACTTATAAGTACATTCCCATAAGTAATGGACTGTGGAGGTAACCTGACATCTCCCAAGTTCTTTGAAAAGGTTAGAGTTACTCCCACTCCCCTTATCTCATCCCTGTGCTGGTCCCTCTGGGTCACCTTGTTCTGAAGATAGAACTCTGTTAATGACCTCCCAAAGCCAGAAAGAGATGGGTTTTTTTATGGAAATATTCTCTTGCTTTCCCAAGATATTGAACAAGTTTTGTTACCTTGGTCTAGCTGGTTGAGTCCTTTGAAGGTAGCATCTTAGCACCCTCACAAGGCAAAGAAGCAAATCCTCTGGATTGTCAGTCACCTTCCTCAGGGAAGAGATAGTAAAAAATCAAAATCTGAATCATAAATAGCAGGGTTCTAAGTGTTTTCTACAAACTTTGGTACAGAGGAGAAAGAGATCTGCCTCCAATGCTCGTAATGGGAAACCAAATAAGACAAGACATGTAATTCACCAACACATTTAGACAAAGCCAAAGCAAGTAAGAGCACAGTCTTGAGTGTCACATCCTTGTCTGACACATGTTTTAATGGTTACATTCCAAGTGGGATACAGTGCCTTGCAAAAAGCATCTTGCTCTGAGGAGATGCTAGATAGGCTCCACCTGTTATGTAACGGTTATGTCTCTGAATCGTGGTATCTATGTTCTGGAATAATATCCGATATTTACGCTTCCTTTCAGGAATCTAAGGAGAATTTAGTGCAATCGTTCTACCCTGGCTACGATGATCACACGCTCACCGTATCAATCGCTCTATTCTCCCTACGAGAGCACCCTAGTTCTCTTTCGTCTTTTGTTACCTGTCGATACCAGCTTAGTTGTGTTCTTAGCAACTGGGCACAAGTGTATGTACTGGCAAAACACAGCATGCTTAAAGTCTTGTGTATGGTAATGTGTTAAGGACCTCTCCGAGAAGGGAGAAAGAAGTCTTGAGGTCATTCGCTAATGAGATCACGTGGTCATGGCACAAACATTCTTGTGAATGTTCGCTTAAAGCAAATTCTCAGGGGTGCTGGTAAACACGCATATCTGAGGAATCCCCAGAAGTGTAAGTTCGTATAACAGGAGCTTCATGTTCGTCATAAGATGCCAATTTACATCTCTTCCATTCAGGTGATGAAAGATCGAGTCAAGAACATAGTTCTTCCACAAGTTCCTAGAACTTTGGGCAGAGGCAAAGACTTTCTTCTTACGTCCGGAGGGACAGACAACTCCCGAGAATGGTCATGCCGGGTAATCAAGGTCCTCATACACAAGAGTGCTGTTCAAAGATGCATATAGAGTGGCCACCTCTTTCCATGAGCTGGCAAGAGCCAACATCAGTCCTTGCTTGGAAGGAGTACCTTACAATAGTCATAACGTCCACAGGGCGACTTACCAGGGTCAACATCTGGAAAGAATTTAAGGGACTCACTCTAAGAAGAAAATCCACCAGTATCTTTAGATGAAACGGTTAGTACTTCCCCCTTTCGAGCTTTACTTGAACTAAGATTAAGATTCACCCTTCCTAGCACAGCCAAGAGGAGGCCGACGGGGAAGGATCGAGGGCAGAGCACTATGGGTAGGAAGATGAGATCTAGCCAACTTCCTAGACTTTGAGGAAGACTCAGAAGAAGAGGAGTCTCGCTTAGACTTCTTTCTTTTCCTGTTATACACCTGCTACTTGGAGAGTGGCCATTTGTACATTCCTCACAAGGAGATCTTTGTGAACAATTATGCCCCTTGTGAGATGGACACAAGGAATAGGGATTAACCAGCTACGATTGGTAACTCCAGAGCAGGTCCGCAGGTCTTCTTTTGGTTTCTCAATCGCTCATAAACTTCACAGATCTGAAAGGAAAATGTAAAGAAAACTGATTCAGCCACATTTGGGTTAAGATGCTGAAAGTACGTCAGTACGCTTTGGCGGCTGAAATTGAAGTGGCCACTCGGTGATCCACTAGGGAGGCGGAGCTTCTCCACAACCTGCCATTAACTACTGATACCTAGTTATAATTTTAACAGCAAAGATTTCAGCTTTACTGAAATCATAAATTATTTCTATTAATGGACAAAAGCTTGTATGCGGACAGGAACAACTTGAAACTTATGGGTTGCAATAGAAATAAAATCAAAAGATAAATAGTATCATGCAAATTATTAAGGGAACATCATGATCTACTAATGTACTCCACGCTCCAGTAATAATATTCAGCGTGAAGAATTTTAAGAGTTTTGAACATAAACAAGATCTCTGATACCACCTATTAAGTATGCACAGTATTGAAACATTCCAAACTTGTCGTAAAAAGTATACATATCAAATACAGAACGTATAGATTGCAATTCTTGAAATCCTTACCTTCACCAAACTCGTTCAATATAACAGCTATTTTTTTGTTATGCTCTTGCGTAAGAATGTAGTTCAGGAGAGTCGACTTCCCAGCACCCAGATAACCAGTCAGAATGGTGACTGGCACACGCTGAGCGCTTTCCACTAACACTAGATCAGGTACTTCTGAATCCCTTACATGTTCCAGTTGATCTACTAACATTGGTATATCCTCTTCCTCTGACATCTTTGACGATGATAAAGACAGTACTGAAAAATCAAACATAATTAATATCAAAACAACAGTTTTCTACTGGCTTCTTCATTAGCATGGTTGAGCAGACTAAAAGGTTTCTCTACTCTTTACAGTAAGAATTCTAATCGGTTCCAGTTTTCTAGATGCTCCCATTATTCAGTGTCTTCATTCGTCTATTAAATTATATAAACATTTCAGGAGTAAACAAACTAATAAACACTACAATTTTATCCCAATTAATAACCACCTAAGCTCTTTATGGTGCTAAATTTGTAACTTTTAAATCTGAATAAGATACTGAAAAGGAATAAAGGTGGTTTATTAAAGATTTTCAGTGTGAGTCGGTTAGGATTGGGAATGGGAGGAGGTACTAAAGGCAAAGGGAAATATTATCCATAAAGCTGACGTCCAGGGGGCCATGTAAATTTCTTTTATTCTTTTAGTGTTACATATTAAAGCTAAGGATAATTTGCTTAATTTGTAATATTAATATAATAAATCATAGGAAAGGAGAGCATAAAGCTCGGAGCCTAGGGGGCCTTGCCATGAGTTAATATGGCACTGAACAGAGAGGGCCGAAGAAAGTACTTGGCACCCTAGGTTAGGATTTATAATTTTGGGCCATCACGACCAACACTAGGGCCTACACCCTAGGTTAGGTTAGGAGGGTGTAGTTAGGCTAAATATATCCTTATGCTATATATGAAGTAAGTTTCCAAACTAAGAAAGCAAAGTTTCCTGCTTTAGTCCCACCTCGTACATGATCTTCAAATGAGTCTTGTATTTTTTAAACCAATTATTTCCAATAAAAAAAATGAAGGTTAGATTAATCTGTAACACTAATATGTAGAAAGGCAGATGCACCCGATAACTAGTCCAAGTAAAGGTAACAAGGTTGGGAAGACACTGTAGCGTTTGTAGATCAGTGGACACAGGCTCAGACATAGGACAATGGAAATTTAATTTTATATTAGAAAATCAAAGAATTATGGCCTAACCTATAATAACCCAGCCTACTCTTATCTACATCGGTGTGTCTTTAGCAGGAGGCTTGGCGCACCCAACAACCATCCAAATAACTCCAATAGTTGTTGGTGGGCGAGTTCGCTGTTCTACAAACCACCCTGGACACCAGTTTTGGACATTTCTCCTTGACTTAGTAGAATAAGGTTGTAGACTTCCCTTTATCTTTACTACAAAGACTCGCATCCCTCAACCTACAAACCACCCATTAATAAGTGGAACCTTGGTCTTATTATGTAAATTTACCGTCGTCTCTCAATAATTGAACATCTTAGTATCTTAAAATGAAAAAGGAATCTGACACACTGCCCTAAGTGCTATAAAGCCTTGGAGCCTTTGTATAACGATGGACCGCACATCCTGTGTGCATAGAATACCACTTAACCTACAAGCCGTGTTTTTACCTACTTACCTAACAGGGAGGAGGCGTTCTCCCTTAGACTGCCGCATTCTTAGCAATAGGGCTGAAAATTAGGGACTTAAGAGGCATGGCTGCTATCAAACAGACATCTGAAAGCCTTTAACCTCCAAGGTTTCTTTTCCGTAAATTAGACCATGACATCTCAGGCTAGTCTATCGACCCTGCAAAACTCTGCCTGGTAAAATTATAGTTGCGGACGGAAAAACATTTTGGACAAACAAAATAGTTTTCCCCGTAGTAAATAATGTGCTTTCACTGAATTTGACCTTCATTTCAACAGCAAATATACCGAAAACTTGTTAGACCTAAGAACAGGAATATTTTTTTAGAAACCTAAAGTTTTAGGTAATTTTGTATTGTATTACAGGGTGAGATTTCGAACAGAAAATATATGTTTTCCTATAGTAAATAACATGAATTAACCGAATTTGATGTTCATTTCAATCGGAAACAAACAGATCAACCAATTCGGCTAACTTTGAGTTGCACGGTGTCACTTCTCTTACGAATGTACTGCGAACGATAACATTAGCAACGTTACCAATAATACACATTGTTATCAACGATGCGTATGGTACACAGAGTTATCAATGGCACTCTGACATTACTAACGATAGTAATGATAGATATTTCCATACGTACTTTAAATAATTTCTCCATATAAGTTTTACTCAATATATAAAAAGTACAAAAAGGGCACAGAACCTAACAAATCCACCTAACCTAGCCTAGTAGTATGACAGGTCACAAAATAACATTTGATCTACATCGGACGTTAGCAGCACTGCTTACTGTATTTTTTCATGACACAATCTTTGCAACGGTGCCTCCAAAGTTTATCCAGATATACTGTTTTGTATTTTCCTCCGGTTATAATAATTTCAAGAAGGTAATGTATAGAGAAGAAAAGGCTTGTTTTACGTTTATATATCGATTCCCCAGTATGTTTTCCCCACCCAAAACCCCGAGTTCCCACTGGGGGTCCCCCATTATCGGAGGATATAGATGTATATATATTTCTGAAACTATTCATTTGCGACGGGAACGAGTGTCATTTTCGAAGAGAGCGTAATTTTTTCTATAAGAAAAAGTAGTTTTCCTAGGTTACATTGCCCTGTAATACACTACAATGAAACCAAGTTTTATTCTCTGCCGTGCGCTTGTGGAAAAAGAAAAACATCAAGCACATATGTACTGGCAAGTGGTACACGCTGAGCTGGGCACGTTAACCCCATTGACAATCAATTCTTAGATAATAAAGTTTTTTTTAGCTGTGAAAATAAATAATCTTAGAAGAAAACAGATGTTTTTCTATAGGAAACACCTGTCATTGATTAAAAGAAAAATTCTCCTTCCGTTACTATAATAAAACCATCTGCCTAACCTAAGGGTTTCGATAATGTGGATTTGGCAATTAACTTCAATACACTGAGGTATACTGTAAATACTTAAAAAATGTATAAAACAACATAAAATTAGGTAAAAAATTATAGGTCCTATAGAGCACATGGTTTCCTTATGTAACAAACCCACGAAAAGACCCCTCAAAGTAAAGCATGACAGTCAATAGCTGAAATATGATCTATGAAACCTCTTATTTCTACGTGACATATTTAACAATTCATAAATTCCGTTTTCTAACCGAGTGTAAATGCTCAAGTTTATCAAAGACACACCATAAACTTACACAGAAATGTTAAGTTGATTTTATAATGAATTTCAGGCAGTCGGCAATCTTGACACACTGGGTCTATTTACGGAAATGAAAGTTGTTCTGTTTAGCTATCGTTGGAAGGGCGTTGTGTGAACATTTTGTGGTGATTCTCAGAAAAGAAGCATTTCGAGTGATGTTGGTTCTCAGTATTTTTTTTTTTTTTTTGGTCACCGTTGGGAAATGCAATAAATGAATAATTTTAAGTTATCCGGAGACGTAAGTACAATGGTTATTAACGCAGATATCAATTAAAAGATTGTTTCATCTAATTCAAATTTCAATAATAAAAACAATTAAAAACTTTTTGACCAGAGGAATGCAAAACTGTTCTTGTCTCGTTTGCTAAATAACTCACAAATGTAAGAAGTTAAGTACTTTTGTTACATTGTACCATCAAATATTACATTTGTATGTTAATATTGTCTTGAACGTTATTATCATTATAAAGATACTCGGATCTATTAGTTTTATTAAACTCGAGATTGTTTTAGATTCATCAAAATCTGTTCGCTAACTTTTGCAGGGGTGACTACGAAAAATCTTTAAAAGAAACAGTTGATAATTATCCACTAGGCTATTTTCCCTGTTGGGGCCCTTGGGCTTAAAGCATCCTGCTTTTCCAACTAGGGTTGTAGCTTAACAGTTAATAATAATAATAATAATAATAATAATAATAATAATAATAATAATAATAATAATAATAATAATAATAATAATAATAATAATAATAATACATAGAGGAGTTCCTCCCCCAAAGATGTCACAACTCGTAACTTGAGTTACTGAACTCTTTTTCCCTGAATACAGAGTAAGAACTTGTGAAAAAACTGTATACTACGCAATAATAAGCGAAGAAATTGTAAACAACTACATAGCTTATGACAATACAGTGAACATAGTTCTGGATCGATTGAAAAAGTAGGCTACTGTGAATATGTAGTAGAGTTCGCGACCTAGGTCTAGGTGTATCACTTGACTGTAGTTTGTCTTTGTGGTCAAGTAAATAATGTAGTAAGAATAGTTGGATAATAGCGTAGAAACGTTGTTTTTTCAAAGAAGTATCTAAATGAGTATTCTTTTTTAAATTTTGATTAGCTGTGCTATTGCTAGAATTGACTACTGTAACGCCGTCTAATAAAATCTACCCAAAATTCGATTTAGGAAATTACAAAATATATTAAACAGAAGAGAAAGAACCCGATATAGGGTTACTCCTACACTAATTTGATTACACTATCTAGTAGCTGCTTAATAAAGCCAGAATATAGTAAAATATGTGCAATGACTCATCAAGTTATCAGAACCAGACCGACGTCTAAAATATTTAATTGCTACATATTATGCAGCCAACAAATCGTATCGTCACGAGAATAGTTACATGTGGTTTCAAGTTATTGGAGCCAAGATGCATGTCTACTGTAGGCTCTAGACCAGTGGTTCCCAACCTGGGGGAAATTTGAAGCTACCAGGGGGGAAATAATTACACTACCTAGCCTACTAACTAAAAAAATATCAGATGCCAAACCGAGCCTTGATATCGATACACTGGTGCACAAGAAGCAGCCTCAACCTTCTCACTAATTCAATTTTGAGGTAGAAGAATAAACAAAAGTCTTTTCATTTTGCTACTAGCCGCTCTCCATATACTGATAAACAAATAGTTACAGAGTAAAATGGATAGAGAGCGGTTAGTTGTTACTAACCGCTCTCTATCCAATTTACTCTGTAACTATTTGTTTATCAATATATTTGTATAATGCAAAAAATAAATTAGTAAGTCGTCATAGTGTGTTTCAACTACTCTTTCCCTCATACACATGAAGGGGGAAATCTGGAGGGTTGCAATGGCTGCAGGGGGAAATGACAGGAAAAAGGTTGGGAACCACTGCTCTAGACTCTAGAGAGTCTAGAGCTTTCGATGCGGCCCCAAGACTATGTAACGGGCTCCCATCAGACATCTGAAAGTCTGAAGATATTAAGGCTTTTTGTTTTCTAGGAGCCTCGTTAATGTGGATTTGTAAATTAACGTAGAATGCGCTGCATCATATTTTGAATACCTAACAATGCAGATGACGATCAGATGTTTTAGTCCTGTAAGGCACACGGTTTTCATGTGTGATAAGACCGGGAAAACAGCCCTTACTTTTATTCTAGGTTCCTTATTTCCTTTCCGCACTGGACTACTTTCCCTGTTGGAGCCCTCGGGCTTATAGCATTCTGCTTTTGCAACTAGGGTTGTAGCTCAGCAAGTAATAATGATAATAAAGTAAGTAAAGTCAGCAAGAAGAGCTAAATGACTTGAAATTGAAAGAGGTTAGCGTCAGTATAAGCATGCTTCTGTATGTAATTATTGAAACAAGAAGAAAAATTAAGACACCTTGATCTGATGAGAATATTAAGAAAATGCTGTGATACAATGACAGAACTGTGGTTGAGTAGCTGAAAAAGGGTATACGAGGTGTCTGTTAGAAGAAAATGTACCAAAGGAAAAAAATGAAATGAATAATTGCGTCTCTGCCAATTGGGTGCCAGAGGAGCCTTTAAGAATCTGAAATATTATGTCTACCAAGAAAGGTTTGTGGTAGGATCACGATCTAAAAAGAAAGTTCTTTGTATTATATTCAGCACAATAATATCTAATAGCTGGTGTTCTTCAGGGTAGTATCCTTGGCCCATTACTGTTCTTGCTATATACGCATGAGAGAGAGAGAGAGAGAGAGAGAGAGAGAGAGAGAGAGAGAGAGAGAGAGAGAGAGAGAGAGAGAGAGAGATAGAGATCAACATTATGTAGCTTTTTAAAGATTTAGCAGAATCATAAACAACAGAAACATGGCAAGTAGCATGTTTTGGAAAAGAGCTTCATTAACGTGGCATAAAATCTGTTTTTTTTTTTTCTCGACCTACCTCCTCATCTACGAGATAGAGTCTATTGATAGTCCCAGGTCATGGTATCAATATAATTGTAATGATGGTTAGGAAGAGGATTTTAGGAATATAAATAAAGGAACTTTATGGTGTCATTTAAAGTTTTGGCGGGAAAATAAATCGATGCCAGTCCCTTGAGAGAGAGAGAGAGAGAGAGAGAGAGAGAGAGAGAGAGAGAGAGAGAGAGAGAGAGAGAGAGAGAGAGAGAGTATATGTACGCACTTTGTCATTTAAAGTTTTGGAGGGAAAATGATTGAATCAATGCCAGTCATATAAGAAGAGAGAGAGAGAGAGAGAGAGAGAGAGAGAGAGAGAGAGAGAGAGAGAGAGAGAGAGAGAGGGTATGTGTGTGTGTGTGTGTGTGTACGCAAGCATTTTCAAGGACATGCTATATAAGATATAAACACGCTAGATTTACGTGTACTTTAATAACTGTTTATTCAACGACAAATATCACCTTTGAAAAACGAACTTAGAGAAAAACGTCTAACGATAAAAATATTCTTGAAAAAGAGATTAATCTAATACTGGTAGCAGATGTGGTAACGCCCCTGACTGGTGAACGCCAGACTGTGGTTTGAGTCCTGCTGAAACTATTTAGTTTCTTTGGTCTGTGCAATCTCACCATCCTTGTGAGCTAAGGTGGGGGGGGGGAGCCTATAGGTCTATTTAGTGAATCATGAGCAGCCATTGCCTGGCCCTCCTTGGTCCTAGCTTGGGTGGAGAGGGGGCTTTGGCGCTGATCATATGCATATATGGTCAGTCTCCAGGGAATTGTCATGCTCGATAGGGCAATGTCACTGTCCCTTGCCTCTGCCATTCATGAGTGGTCTTTAAACTTTTAAAAGGGAAAATACAACCAAGAACTGGCCACCGCTACATTTGTCAATGACATCACTATAGTATTTTGTATATCACAAGATAGTTAATTGAATTGTGAACATTTTGCCCCTAAATTCATCCAAATCAGATAAAAATTGGCCACAATATGGCAAATGACGTTTTTAATCTTTTCGTGACCTTGACCTTGACTTTTGACCCAATCTCTCCCACAAAAATAGTAAAATTGTCCTTGGATCATGGCCAATCATACCACAAAATTTCATGAGATTCGATGAAAGATTTTTTGGGTTATGAAAACCACAAACGCACAGACAAACAAACAAACAAATACCTATTATTATTATTAGTATTATTATTATTATTATTATTACTTGCTAAGCCACAACCCTAATTGGAAAAGCAAGATGCCAATAGGTAATGAGTCATGAAGAAAAAAGAATTCAGTTTGTGGTGGAACTTGGAAGGTGTTAAGGGTATGCGATATCGAACGCATGATGATGTCTAATGTTTAGCTGGTTGTCATGGAGGAGGAGGGACATTCAAGCGGCTGAATGGAACCGGACAGGGGGGGGGGGGGAGAGGGTGAGCCGTTGTATAGGTAAAGCGCGCGCGGCCGAATTCCGATTCCCGAACAGTGTTGCCAGATGGGTTAGTATAAAAATTCCCAAAACTCATAAAATATCCCCAAAACAACCTAAAAATCCCCATTTCCACAAATATGTTCTCCTCTGTCTTGATCACGCAGGCTTTACTAAAATAGAAATTACTCAATATACTTCATATAAGCGCAAGCAAATTAATTGCAACAATATAAAAGTTTACTCGTCTTTTTTTCTTCATAGAAATTTGAACAGAATATCCCCATCAGACACCCAAAATCCCAAACTCTAGGGATAAATCCCCATACCTGGCAACACTTCCCGAAACGTAACTTGGTTTACCAGGTTTAGTAGTCAGGTAACCTTAACACCGAGTGGACGTGTCTCGTCAAGTCAGATCTCCACCGCACGAGGGCGGAAGGCCTTTTTCTCTATCTCCTCCACCCAAGTTTCGTTGATTTTATTTAATCTTTCATGGGCTGAAGGGCAGCACCGATGGGTGTTGTAACAGGTAAGGGTGATCGAGACTACATATTCATTAGTGTTACAGGTGATCTGAATTCTGCAACATACATAGCCTCTGTACCATGGTCTTCCACTGTCTTGGGTTAGAGTTCTCTTGCTTGAGGGTACACTCAGGCACACTGTTCTATCTAGTTTCTCTTCCTCTTGTTTTGTTAAAGTTTTTTTATAGTTTATATAGGAAATATTTATTTCAATGTTTTTGGTGTTCTTAGAATATTTTATTTTTCCTTGTTTCCTTTCCTCACTGGGCTATTTTCCCTGTTGGAGCCCCTGGGCTTATAGCATCCTGCTTTTCCAACTAGGGTTGTAGCTTAGCATTTAATAATAATAATAATAATAACTTGTAACTTGTCTCTTTATAGGTTTTCGTTGTTCACGTGTCACATGTATACTTAAGTTCGTTAGTTGTAGATATGATGACGCAAATCTCGTTTTAGAGTTTTATATATGAAAGCTATGTTTTAAAGTTGTTATTGCTCTTAAATATTTTATTTTGATCATCCATTACTTCCCTTGTAGCTTATATCCTTGTTTCCCTTCCTCACTGGGCTATTTCCCCCTGTTGGAGCCCTTGGGCGTATAGCATCCAGCTTTTACTAATAATAATAATATTGTAAGACACTGGCTCTTACTGTATTATGTAGGTTAGGTTAAGATAATTCTTTTCGAATGTAGAATCAATTTATTAGACCGATTCTGTCTGAATTATTTAGTTGACAAATGCTTAGTGGAAACTACAATAGGTCTAAAGTAACTCTTCCCACAATTTAGCTGTAGTGTAATATGTTAAGATTATCTTATTGTGAACTGGTGTTACAACTCTCCAATAACGGTTACGGTAAACATCTCTGATCTTGTAATAATTTTTATATAGGCATATGAAAATATACCTTGCCTAGGCCTATTCTCATACAGTTTAGGTTTAAGGAGTAGCCTAACTGTATCGTAAACTGCAGAATTGCATTATCGTCAAAGGTATATACAGTTGTGGATATAAAAAGGCGCAATTTTAACCCTTGGATAATTATTGCATAGGCCGATACATGTGCATTTATAAATTGAACGAGTAAAGCAAACAAGATTTGAGTGATTGTATTGGAAATAGGCCTACATATCAGCTAATAATTTTTATATAGGCTTATGAAAATATACCTTGCCTAGGCCTATTCTCATACATTTTAGGTTTAAGGAGTAGCCTAACTATCGTAAACTGCAATATTTTATTATCGTTAAAGGGTATACAGTTGTGGATATACAAAGGCGCAATTTAACCCTTGGATAATTATTGCCTAGGCCGATACATGTGCATTTATAAACTGAACGAGTAAAGCAAACAAGATTTGAGTGATTTTATTGGGAATAGGCCTAACAACCTAATTTCACTTTGTAATATACTGCCAATCGTTAATTACCCCAGACATTGTAATGAGGATAGAATGATCAAATTTTTGCATTTCGGCGTCGCAGCAGTTATGGTCATTGGTGGTCTGAATATGTTTTTACCTTCACAAGATGAAAAAACTGCTGTAATACGTTTTCACGGGACCATTATGTCGTTCCATGCATACTACATGAATTCATTTAGATATACGTTAAAAGAATATTGCTATAATTGTCCAATTTATTCTTAGAAACTATGAATATATGAATGTGGGTCATACTACGCGGCGTTGGGGTCTTTGAGACCATTCAGCGCCCTTGTGCAACTTGGGGGAACCCCCTCAGTTGTACTGTTAAGTATAAGATAAATGGAATTTGGAAAGCAAAATGTAAGAAAATAGGTAGGCCTATAGCAAAAGGTTAAAAAGCGAGTGGAGCTAGGGACCCTTGCTGCTAAGACCCTTACATAAGCCTACAGTGCTCCTCGTAAGACAATTGTTGATACTGTAATTACTTACTAAGCTGGTGTATCTTAGACGCTGATAATACTGTACACAATAAGCAAATTGCTTTGTCCTGAAATATGGGTCATTATTAAATGATCATCTTGTGGCACTAAGACTGATGTAAGCGTTATCAATATCATGAAAAATGGACGAAATATAGATTGGATAGTCGACTCGGGTAGAATATTCTTGCATGTGTGGTAGGGAGTACTAACAGTTGCGTCTGAAGTTTAAAGGGCACTCATGAATGGCAGATGCAAGGGACAGTGACATTGCCCTAGCAAGCAGGACAATGTCCTAGAGACTGACCGTATATTATATGATCAGTTCCCAAGCCTCCTTTCCACCCAAGCTAGGGCTAGGGAGGGCCAGGCAGTGGCTGCTGATGACTCAGCAGATAGACCTACAGGCTTCCCCAAACCCCCCAACCTTAGCTCACAAGGATGGTAAGGTTCCAGACACTAATAGCACTAACGAGTGTTGGCGGGATCGAACCCCCGACTGTCAAATACCAGACTGAGACGTTACCGTTTGAACTAATGAACCAATGTTGTGTGAGTGACGTTTGTAAAACCCATTTTCCTCGGCTTATTCCCATTTCTAAAACACCTAGTTCCTCTCTCTCTCTCTCTCCTCTCTCTCTCTCTCTCTCTCTCTCTCTCTCTCTCTCTCTCCCTCTCTCTCTCTCTCTCTCTCTCTCTCCACAAAACGGAGCTGTTTTGCATTGAGCCAAAACCCAAGTCCTTCCTGGCAAAATATAGTAAGCAACATTTCAAATGCAGAATTAATCTGCAGAAGCAGTTTTCTTTTGATAGCTTAATTCAAAACTGAAACTATGGGACGCAATCTCACAGGTATAAAAGTAGGATTAAATATAAAATCTCAACTAAGGGTTCTACAAAATAATAAAAAAAAAAAAATGGCAAAATTGAATTGACAAATGTTCATTCTCTTGTTGAGAAAATTAAAACTCAGTTGTAATTGGATTGCTTTTATAATGTTACCATAATATTTTTTTTTCTTTTAATTGCCGTTGATTAACAAAAATTGATTCTTTTAAAACAAGTTGGCCGTGTGCCATGCAGGCTTAGACCTAGGGTAAAATAGAAGGTATAGTAGGTTAGGATGGAAATAATTTCGCAATAGATAGCATTTAGTAATATATATGTATATATATATATATATATATATATATATATATATATATATATATATATATATATATATATATATAATCAGTTAGTCTGAGTCTTGTATTCGTACTAGTTTGTGAAGCTCGCCAATCTTTTTTCTATGTGCCATACGGATTGCACGGTCTATGATTGTTTATGTTGAACACACGTTTGGCGTATTATTATTATTATTATTATTATTATTATTATTATTACTACAAGTTAAGCTACAACTCTAGTTCGAAAAGCAGGGTGCTAGAAGTCCAAGGGCTATTATGAGAATGCATGTACGTATATTAGTAGTTCACACTTTGGCGCTTTCCATTATTTGGCGGACACCCCCCCCCCCCCGAATCTTCCATAGATTTGGTTAATTTAATAGGTCTGCTATGCCATAGGTTTATTTCCCCACTGGTCACTGCAAAACAATTGCAATTGGGAATTTTAAAACGGAACTTTTTTCTAACTCGGTTAACTAATTTACAATGTGGTTAGTTACAAAATACGGCAGAGAACGGTTATATTGCATGTCATTGTCTTTGTACCCAAGGAAACATTGTTTAAAATGGAGAATTCAATCATTATCTAATTTAGTTTCCTCAGACCTTCCTAAGGTGGTGGTCACTTTATAAAGATTTTACAATTTTTTTTACATCACTCTCTTAAATATCTTCTGTAAATAAATTTTGACGAACAACCGTTTTGCTTATGATGGCGTAGTACTAGTCTAAGTACACATTATCTTATAGAGTAAAATTTGTCTTTAAGTATTGAAATTACGAGTAGCTGTCTCGTGGGAGACAAACCAAGGTGACCGCTACCGTTAAGGAGCAAGAGCCCGTGCAGATAATCTACCATTATCATAGTTTGCGATGATGTACCATGATTGGAATTACTGCAGTTCCTAAGAAAGTTGCCCCCTTTTTCCTGTCGTTTTTTTTCTTTACCATAAGGCATGCATGTATAGGGCCAGTGCAGCGGTGAGAACAAGTTTAATCATCATCACAATTTCCTCCTACGCCTATTGACGCAAAGGGCCTCGGTTACATTTCGCCAGTCGTCTCTATCTTGAGCTTTTAATTCAATACTTCTCCATTCATCATCTCCTTCGCGCTTCATACTCTCACCGCTGCAGTGGGAGGCCTGGATGAGGTCAATTAACCGTCGACTGTTTTATTGTTTATGCGTTTTTATTATAATGGCTACTAATTCTAAGGAATATAATACAAGAATTAACTTTTGTGTGTTTCACCGGGAATTAGACATTTTGATATTTCGTTATACTCTGAAATTGCTTTGTGTGAGATCGGGGTTAGTATGGGAAAAGTCAACCCAGATTATCTGTACCATCTTGAGTGTGGTCATTAACTCCTGGCTTTTTTTCTCTCTCTCTCTCTCTCTCTCTCTCTCTCTCTCTCTCTCTCTCTCTCTCTCTCTCTCAACTCGAAAATCAGTGTAATTGTATATGAATGTATGAATAATTCAAGAACTTCATTATCGGCTACGGGAGTTTGCTACGCCAAGGTTTTAACTCCTCTTTCTCCTTATTAAATTAATCTGTATATAAGCTACCTGTAGATTTTTAACAGTAGTTAGATTTTTACGTCTGTTATCTTAGTGTCATGCTGTCACAACCTTTTACGCTATAGGTTCGACCAGGCTTTCGTCCTCCTTGTTATTGTAGCCTATTTAATCTTCCACGTTATTGTAGCATCCACTTGAATGTAGCCTACTGTAGAGGCTTCCACGTTAATGTAGCCTACTGTAGAGGCCTCCACGTTAATGTAGCCTACTCTAGAGGCCTCCACGTTATTGTAGCCTACTATAGAGGCCTCCACGTTGATGTAGCCTACTTTAGAGGCTTCCACGTTAATGTAGCCTACTCTAGAGGCCTCCACGTTATTGTAGCCTACTATAGAGGCCTCCACGATATTGTAGCTCGTTTTAAAGTCCACGTTATATCAGCCTATTTTAGAGCATGTTATTTTAGCCGATTTTATAGTTCACTTTATTGTAGCCTATTTTAGCCCTCCACGTTATTGTAGCATACATTAGAGTCCACGTTATTGTAGCCTACTATAGAGGCCTCCACGTTATTGTAGCCTGTTTTAGAGTCCATATTATTTCAGGCTATTTTAGTCTATTTGAAAGTCCATGTTATTGTAGCCTATTTTATAGTCCTCCACGTTATTGTAGCCTAATTTAGTGTCCACATTATTGTATCATACTTTAGAGTATTCCACATTAATTTAGCCTACTTTAGAGTCCTCCACGTTATTATAGCCTACTTTAGAGTCTTCCACATCATTGTAGCCTCATTTAGAGCCATCCACGATACTGTAGCCTATACTTCAGAGCCATTCACGTTAGTGTAGCCTACTTTGGAGCAATCCACGGTATTGTAGCCTCATTTAGAGCCATCCACGTTATTGTAGCCTACTTTAGAGCAATCCACGGTATTGTAGCCTCATTTAGAGCCATCCACGTTATTGTAGCCTACTTTAGAGCAATCTACGGTATTGTAGCCTCATTTAGAGCCATCCACGTTATTGTAGCCTACTTTAGAGCCATTCACGGCATTATAGCCTCATTTAGAGCCAGCCACGTTATTGTAGCCTACTTTAGAGCCATTCGCGGCATTGTAGCCTCATTTAGAGCGAGCCACGTTATTGTAGCCTACTTTAGAGCCATCCACGTTAGCGTAGCCTACTTTAGAAGATTCAATATGGCCCGGGTAGTTACAAGGACGAGAGAGCCAAGTTAATATTGATGACTTATAGGGTTTGTTCTATGATTTGAAGAACTGAGGGTTTTTGGGATGGACTCTATCCCTCGCGTGACGCAAAGCAATGTTTGATTAATGTAGAGTTTCAGCTCGATGGACCTGTTCAATAGTTGATGCTGGGGGGATTATCTGTTTTCAGTCGAGTTGGAAGGACGCCGTTGGTATTGCATTGAGTGTTAATCTGAACGGGATCTAGTTCGCTTGAATTAGGACAGGGTCACCAGCCGTCTTAAGAAATCTTCTAAGTATGGCTGTTTTTATCATTGTTTACCAAATGGTAAACGTTTAGTAAATTTATGATTTAAAAGTTTTAAAGGCCGCTCATGAATGGCAGGGGCAAGGGACAGTGACATTGCCCTATCGAGTAGGACAATGCCCTAGAGACTGACCATATATACATATGATCAGCTCCCAAGCTAGGACCAAGGGGGGCCAGGCAATGGCTGCTGATGACTCACCAGATAGACATATAGGCTCCCCCAAACCCTCTACCCTTAGCTCACAAGGATGGTGAGATTGCAGTTACCAATGAAACTAACGAGTTTGAGTGGGACTCGAACCCCAGTCTAGCGTACACCAGTCAGGGACATTACCACATCGGCCACCTCAACCCTTATAGTGATTTAACTTAGTTGGAATTAATAACAAGCTTATATATGTATATATATATATATATATATATATATATATATATATATATATATATATATATATATATATATATATATATTTATTTATATATATATATATATATATATATATATATATATATATATATATATATATATATATATATATATATGTGTGTATATGTATATCATTAACAGCCGTTACTAATCCACTGCTAAACAAAGGCCTCAGGCATGTCCTTCCACTTGCGTCTGTTTATGGTCTTTCTATTCCAATCCACACCAGCAAACTTTCTTAGTTCGTCAATCCATCGTCATCTCTTCCTTCCCCTGCTTCTTTTGCAATCTCTAGGTCTTAAAGTTAATCTGTTATCTTTTATTCTCATTATATGTCCTCCCATGTCCATTTCTTTTTCTTACATGTTAGAATATCTTCTACTTTAGTTTGCTCTCGTATCCATGTTGCTCTTTTTCTGTCTCTTAGTGTTATGGAACCTTTATTCTTTCCATAGTTCATAAAGTTGTCACTAGTTTATGTTCCAAGGCTTTAATAAAGCTCCGAGTTTCTGATGCTTAAGTTGATACTGGTAGGACTATTTGATTAAGTGATATTCTTTTTAGAGAAAGGGCCAGTTTACTTTTCAAAATCACCCCCCCCCACACATATATGCATATATGTGTGTGTATATATATATATATATATATATATATATATATATATATGTGTGTGTGTATGTGTGTACTATGTATTGATTCTTTTGTAATCTCTCACTTTCTTTATCAAAATCCATTTATCAACATCTTAATTTCCTTTCCTCACCGGGCTATTTTACCCCGTTTGAGCCCTCGGTCTTATAGCATCCTGTTTCTGTAACTAGGGTTGTCGCTTAGCAAGTCATAATAATAATGATAATAATGAATGAATATTAGTGCTTGTGGTCATGCAGAAGTAAGATTCATACATCCATGCTGCGTAAAGGAGTTACGAACGCATAGACAATCTTTATATTTTATTTCTCTCGCATGACTTATCAGAGCCATGCAACATCAATTCAGCTCGATAGAACTGATAGTTTTTGTAAGGGAGGAGGACAGAGAGGTGAGGGTATGTCCTACCCTACTTAGTACACCTTGATCTAGATACTGGCTTCCGGAGCTGTGCAAATCGGTCTTCAGATCGACGTTAAACGCAGTAAATGTTCTAAAAGCCACTAACTTTTAATTTTTTTTTTTTTTCAATTAGTTGTTTAATATGAAGTCCCTTAAGGCCAACATAGCAGGAGGCTGAATATAGTGGCGATTTTTTTTTTTTTTTTTTAAGGTTAGGTCAGATTATCAAATTCAAATTTAGTTGAAAATTAACTTGGAAAAGTGAATGGATAGCCAACTCCTCATGTGGAATGATCTTCCTGATCAGGTAGTTGAATCAGTAGAACTTCAAAAGTTCAAAGTTGCAGCAAATGTTTTTTTTGTTGAACAGGCTGACTTAAGTCTTTTTACAGTTTATATATAACATATCTGTTTTGACGTTTTTACTGCTTGTAGAATTATTTATTGTTGATTTGTTCTCATCATTTATTTAAATCCTTATTTCCTTTCCTCTCTGGGCTATAGCATCTTGCTTTTCCAACTAGGGTTGTAGCTTGGCTAGTAATTATAATAATAATTTGTAAGTCACTTGGTAGAGCAAACAGTAGTGCTTAAACGAAAGAGAATAAAGGAGAAAGTTTAATTTTAGATCTGGTAATACGCTGACACTAATACCACATGAGTAAGGCAAAATTGTTTATAAGCAAATTATATCTCCGTTCATCAATATATTTACACCGTTGATGTAGAAGTTTTGATACTATGGTCAATTCCTTTTAGTGAGGTAAATTTGCACCGACTCGCATGGGTGCCCTTTTCGCTCGGAAAAGTTTCCTGATTGCTGATTGGTTGGACAAGATTATTCTAACCAATTAGATAGCAGGAAATTTTTCCGAGCTATAAGAGCACCGCTGCGAGTCGGTGCAAATGCGCCTCATTAAAAAAAATTGAGTATAGGGGTTCATTCATGGTACCGTAGCTAAAGGATGAACATGGTAGGGATTGTTGATACTGTTTCCGTGGAGCCAGTCTCTGTTAGGGGAAACGAATTATGTAATATATATATATATATATATATATATATATATATATATATATATATATATATATATATATATATATATATATATATATATTCCTTTCTGGGTGGTGATACCTTAACGTGGTGAAAAGGTTTGTGTATCACCATGATTAGAAAAGCTGTACTAGTCATGGCCACCCATATTAAGTTTGTTTGTTGTGAGTGATCAGCCAAAAGTCTCCCATCATCATCAATTCTCATTGGCCAGCGTAGTGATGAAAATTGGCCAAACCCCAGACATGAATAAGTACATTTTAAAGGCCTCTGTCCTGCAGTGGACTAGAAACGGTTGCAATTATATATATATATATATATATATATATATATATATATATATATATATATATATATATATATATATATATGTATATATATATATATATATATATATATATATATATATATGTGTATATATATATATATATATATATATATATATATATATATATATATATATATATATATACATACGGTGTATGTATATGATAAATTTTGCACATTTAGACAAGTTTTTCGTATTCTTATAAGCCATATATTTTACTCCTAATATCCGGATTCTCTGTACCTCAGGATCAGAGACTCAAGGGGGAATCAACTCAAAGATAATAATTTCTGGAGTATAATGTATATATATACATTATATATATACATATATATATATATATATATATATGTATATATATATATATATACATATATATATATATATATATATATATATATATATATATATATATATATATATATATATATATATTATACGCTCGTGATACCATATTAGTCACATATGTAGTCATATATGAGTATGATTAATAAAAATATACCAGTGCATTATATATTGCATTAATTTAGTTCAGACTTCATGTTGACGTTGACACTATCGAGAAGAAATATTGATTCTTATGTCCTAGCTCTTTGCATTAATGATTGATTGATTTTTTTTTACTTTATACTAATATTTAACAACTATGGACATCGATGTCTTTCAAATTTTTCATGTGAGGAAATCTTCACTCTTAATGATTATCAATTTTATTGGGTCCCACTGAGAGGAGAGAGAGAGAGAGAGAGAGAGAGAGAGAGAGAGAGAGAGAGAGAGAGAGAGAGAGAGAGAGAGAGAGAGAGCAGGAATTATAATATGGAGAGAGAGGGAGCAGTAATTATACCATTGAGAGAGAGAGAGAGAGAGAGAGAGAGAGAGAGAGAGAGAGAGAGAGAGAGAGAGAGAGAGAGAGAGAGAGAGCGAGCAGGAATTATAATATGGAGAGAGAGGGATCAGGAATTATACCATTGAGAGAGAGAGAGAGAGAGAGCAGGAATTATACTAATGCTTTTGCAACGTAATGGCATCCTTGAATTAGGAGAACCTGCTTTATACTACGATGTTATTGAACGAAGAATTTTCCTAGCCTGTCATTGTATCCCGGGGCCGAGTCCCGGACTATACTTCTGCTGTTGAATAATCCATTAATTTCTGCTGCTGCGTAGCTAAGAATCTTTTATATTATCAGATTCTTTTTGTGTCCCGACACTATTGCAAAATGTGATATTTATTATCAGTTCTGTTATTTTATAGACTATTCACAAGGCCAAGATATCTTTTATTCCAATAAATTTTCGATTTGTTGGACTTTTATATTGTAGTTATGATATTTTATTCTCTAGAAGGCCTTTGTACCGCATGTGTTTCACACACGCTCGTACACTGTAATGGTATTTCTTTTTATTTTTTTATCTCTCTCTCTCTCTCTCTCTCTCTCTCTCTCTCTCTCTCTCTCTCTCTCTCTCTCTCTCCGCACTGATAACATAACCTGTTTAAGGTTGCCTTTTCATGCATTAGCTGGTTTGAAATTTTGTGACGTTCTTGCTCGCAAGTACTTATATAGAAGCTCGTCGTCTGTTTAATAAAGTTCTGTTGCATTCCTCTCGCAATAAAGCTTGCCTTTTCCTGCATTAGCTTGTTTGAATTTTTGTGTTTTGTGACGTTCTTGCTCGGAAGTAATTGTATATAAGCTCGTCATCTGTTTAATAAATTACTGTTGCATTCCTCTCGCCTCTCTGTTGTAACCCAACAGCCCACTCGCCCCCCTTTATATGTCGACCCTGTTATGTAAGGAAGATTCATATCGGAAATATTTCCCATACGAAAAGGGCATTTGTGATCGACTTGAGTCCCCAGTGACATTTGAAAAGGGTCTTTATTAATACTGTACGAATCAGTTCCGTGATCCTCCACGATGAAAGGTTATTGAACATTGTTGTCATCTTTCTTGGACTATCTCTTTCTTTTATTGTTGATTCTAATAGTCATTGTTATCATCTTTCTTTTATTGTTGATTCTATTATTCATTGTTGTTATCTTTCTTGGACTATCTGTTTCTTTTATTGTTGATTCTAGTAGGTATAGTTATCATCTTTCCTGGAATATCTCTCTTTTATTGTTGATTCTAAGTCATTGTTATCATCTTTCTTGGAATATTTCTTTCTTTTATTGTTGATTCTAATAGTCATTGTTATCATCTTTCTTGGACTATCTTTATTTTATTGCTGATTCTAGTAGTCATTGTTATCATCTTTCGTGGACTATCTTTATTTTAATGTAGCCAGGCCTTCTCCAACATGAGGCTCAATACTACACAGTATTTTATTATTATTATTATTATTATTGCTGTTGTTGTTATTAATTATTATTTCTACAAACTAAGTTACAACCTTGTTGGAAAAGCAGGATGCTCTAAGCACAAGGTCAACAGGGAAAAATAGCTCTGTGAGGAAAGGAAACAAGGAAAAAAATAGACTACAGGAGAAGTAATGAACAATTAAAATAAACGATTTTAAGAACAGTAAACAATATTAAATCAGATCTTTCATATATAAACTAAAGTCTTTAAAAACAAGAGGAAGATAAATAAGCTAGAATAGCGTGCCCCGAAAGCAAGATTACTTCGAGAAGTTTTATTCCAAACCAAGTTGTGGAATGACTTTCAGGTCGTAAAATCAGTAGAACTTCATATGTTCATACTTGAAGCTAACTTTTTTATGTGAACAGGGTGACATAGGTCATCTTTTTATAGTTTATGTATGAAAGATCTATTTTAATGTTACTGTTTCTTAGAATATTTTAGTTTAATTGTTCATTACTTCTCTTGTAGTTTATTAATTTTATTTACTTTTTTCCTTTCCTCACTGGGCTATTTTTCTCTGTTGGAGCTGGCATAAAAAGAGATTTATTTCAGCATGTTCAACTTACATTCCCTGCAAGTTTGAACTTTTGAGTTAGAGTTAAGCAGATATTGTCGTTATGTATCTGAAAATACAAATGTTCTTTCTCGTAGAATATAGGAATTTTTTTTTTTTTTTTTTATCCAGAGACGTTTTATCATCTTGTAGTTTTCGTTATTTAATATTTTATAATAAATCTTACAAACATTCCCTGCAAATTTGAACTTTTGAGTTAGAATAAAGCAAACATTTTCTCTATGTATCTGAAACTACAAATGTTCTTTCTCGTAGAATAAAGGATGTTTTTTTTTTTGTACCCAGAGACATTATTTTTATCATCTTGTAGTTTTCGTTATTTAATATTTTATAATGAATATATTCCTCATATTTTTCTTACCTACATTATTTTTCGTTTTTATTTATCCAGAGACATTTTATCGTCTTGAAATTTTCGTTATTTAATATTTTATAATAGATATGTTCCTCATATTTTTCTTACCTACATTATTTTTCGTTTTTGTTTATCCAGAGACATTTTATCGGCTTGAAATTTTCGTTATTTAATATTTTATAATAGATATGTTCCTCATATTTTTCTTACCTACATTATTTTTCCTTTTTGTTTATCCAGAGACATTTTATCGTCTCGTAGTTTTCGTTATTTAATATTTTATAATAAATGTTCCTCATATTTTTCTTACCTACATTATTTTTCCTTTTTGTTTATCCAGAGACATTTTATCGGCTTGAAATTTTCGTTATTTAATATTTTATAATAGATATGTTCCTCATATTTTTCTTACCTACATTATTTTTCCTTTTTGTTTATCCAGAGACATTTTATCGTCTCGTAGTTTTCGTTATTTAATATTTTATAATAAATGTTCCTCATATTTTTCTTACCTACATTATTTTTCCTTTTTGTTTATCCAGAGACATTTTATCGTCTCATAGTTTTCGTTATTTAATATTTTATAATAAATATTTTCCTCATATTTTTCTTACAATATTTTTTGTTTTTGTTTATCCAGAGACATTGTATCGTCTCGTAGTTTTCGTTATTTAATATTTTATAATAAATATGTTCCTCATATTTTTCTTACCTAAGTCATATTCTCCCTGTATCTTAAAATGAATTTTCGCAGGTCGTATATTTTCTTCTTCTGTCGTTTTCCTAATTTCACGATTATATTAAATCAGAGACGCATGGCCTTACCGAGCTATATTACGGATTATAAGACTGTATGAAGTTTCACGAAATGTCTATCATTTATATCTATTTCCGTTTTTATGTATCAATACCTGAGATTGGAAGCTCATGCAACTGTTGGTGCCAGACTTGCTTAGCTTTCAACGTACACTGTTAAAAATTTGCATTAAATGTCTGGCAACATTTATTTCAGGAATTTTACCGTTTTAAAAACAGATATAGTGACGTAAATGAGGGATATTACGGTCACCAACCCGTAAAGTATCAGAAAAAGTATTGGTAAAATTACGGTCGCCTGTATTTTACTGAAATACGGGTAAGAACAGTATATTTTTACGGATAATTTATGATTAACATTACGGTTTTATAACTGTGTATGAAAAATTAACAACTTGATTTTATATTGTTTCTTTTGTTAAATAACATCAGTTTTCGTTGTTTATTGTCTTTTTCTATTTTCTAAAGCATATCATGTTTTTTTTTTCATCTGAAAAAGGCGTAAACATTGTTGCATCTTATTTATATTTTTAGTTATTGAAAATTTTATATTGTTCCAGAATTACATTTTATTTATAACTTTTTTTATTGTGTAAATACAATTAACATTTCGCTTTCATTGATATATTATCACTCAGATGAAAACGAGAAAGGAAAAGTTTTTATCAAGCTAAAGAAAAAAAATAACAAACCTACACTTTAAAACGATGTAATTTTAATCGGAAATTCTCCGTAAAATCAACTGTTCTCAGCCGTATTTCAGTACAATACAGGCAACCGTAATTTTTACCATACTTTGTTATTATCTTTTTACGGGTTGGTGACCGTAAAATCACTCCTTAACGTCAATATATCAGTTTTTAAAACGGTAAATATCGAACACTGTTATTAAAAACTGTAATTTTAATCGAAAATTCTTCGTAAAAAGCTACTCTGCTCAGCCGTATTTCAGTAAAATACAGGCGACCGTCATTTTTGCCATACTTTATTATTATCTTTTACTGTTTGGTGACCGTAATATCACTCCTTAACGTCAGTATATCTGTTTTTAAAACGGTAAATACCGAACACTTATTAAAAACTGTAATTTCAATCGGAAATTCTCCGTAAAAATCTACTGTTGTCAGCCGTAATTCAGTAAAATACAGGCGACCGTAATTTTTACCATACTTTATTATTATCTTTTACGGGTTGGTGACCATATCACTCCTTAACGTCAATATATCAGTTTTTAAAACGGTAAATGCCTGGCAACTTTTATTCCTGGATCTCTCTCTCTCTCTCTCTCTCTCTCTCTCTCTCTCTCTCTCCAAGACCTGGGATTCTGGGAACCCTTATGAGGGCCTTAGCTCTCCTAAGAATATCTCCCCTCCTTGAATAATAATAAAGAATCTATGATGTTTTGCTTTTCTTCTCTTCAGTAGAGGAACCCGAATGACCTTTTAGATTATAATACTTTTTCTGATTATATAACTTTTAGACTATATGACTTTCAGACTATATGACTTTTAGAATATATGACTATTAGAATATATGACTTTTAGACTACAGTATATGATTTTTAGACTATATGACTTTTAGACTACAGTATTTGATTTTGAGACTATATGGCTTTTAGCATATATGACTTTTAGACTACAGTATATGATTTTTAGACTATATGACTTTTAGACTACAGTATATGATTTTTAGACTATATGACCTTTAGCATATATGACTTTTAGACTACAGTATATGATTTTTAGACTATATGACTTTTAGTCTACAGTATATGATTTTTAGACTATATGACTTTTAGACTATATGACTTTTAGACTACAGTATTTGATTTTGAGACTATATGACTTTTAGAATATATTACTTTTAGAATATATGACTTATCGACTATATGACTTTTAGACTACAGTATATGATTTTTAGACTACAGTATATGATTTTTAGACTATATGACTTTTAGACTACAGTATTTGATTTTGAGACTAAATGACTTTTAGAATATAGGACTTATAGAATATATGACTTTTAGACTATATGACTTTTAGTATATATGACTTTTAGACTACAGTATATGATTTTTAGACTATATGACTTTTAGACTACAGTACATGATTTTTAGACTATATGACTTTTAGCATATATGACTTTTAGACTACATGACTTTTAGACTACAGTATATGATTTTTAGACTATATGACTTTTAGAATATATGACTTTTAAACTATATGACTTTTAGACTATAGTATATGATTTTTAGACCATATGACTTTTAGAATATATGACTTTTAGACTACATGGACATTAGAATACATGACTTTTAGACTATATAACTGTTAGACTATATGATTTTTAAAATATATGACTTTTAGAATAAATGACTTATAGAATATATAACTTTCAGGCTATATGACTTTTAGACTATATGACTTAGAATATATGTCTTGTGACTTTACAATATATGACGCTTAGAATATAGGACTTTTATAATATAGGACTTTTAGGCTTTATGGCTTTTAGAAAATATGACTTTTAAACTATATGACTTAAAATATATGACTTTTAGACTATATGCCCTTCAGTAGATATGGCTTTTAAAATATATGACATTTAGACTATATGACTTTTTGAAAATATAACTTTTAAAAAAATATAACTTATAGACTATATGACTTTTAGAAGATATGACTTTTACAATTTGACTTAGACTGTATGAATTTTACATTATATGGGTTGTATGACTTAGAAAATATGACTTTTAGACTATATGACCTTTAGAATATATGCCTAGTATGACTTTTAGAATACATGACTTAGACTGTATGACTTTTACAATATATGACTTTTATAAAATAGGACTTTTAGACTATATAAATTTTATGGCTTTTAGAATATATGACTTTTAGACTATAGAAATTTTATGGCTTTTAGAATATATGACTTTTAGAATATATAAATTTTATGACTTTTAGAAGACGTATAGGGAAGCTCCGTCCGTGGCCTACTAAGCGTGAGCATCAGTCGATGATGGTATCGATAAGTTCGCCATATGACCTTTTATCTGTTATCCAATGATACAGTATAATGGAAGCTTCTTTTCTCGGAAGACCTTTCGTACATTATGCATGTGTGTATACACGCACGTCGATGTATATTGTATGTATGGATGTGTGTGTTTATAAGCACACGCATATATATATATATATATATATACATATTTATATATATATATATACATATATATACATATTTATATGTATGTTATATTATTTATATGTATATATATATTATTTATATATATTATACATATATGTATAATCATATATATGTACAGTATATACATGATTATATATATATATATATATATATGTAATCATATAAATACTGACATTAAATATGTACAGTATATACATAATTATATATATATATATATATATATATACATATACATATATACACACACACTATATATATATATATATATATATGTACACTGTATATAATTTATATGTTGGTAGATAATCCCCTGTGAACAGAAATTATTTACCTTAAATATTGGTTGTATTCGGGAAATGATGTTGATTAAGTTCTTGATCATTATATTTTCTTGTTTGAATATCTTGCAGGACATTCTCTCTCTCTCTCTCTCTCTCTCTCTCTCTCTCTCTCTCTCTCTCCTCTCTCTTCGTTACATTGGTGGGAATGAAAGAATAGTTATGTTGGATAGATAGTTATTTAAAAACAGGTAAGGTTGACAATGCAATTAGATGAAATTATATCTTTCGAACGGTACTCTTCAGTCACCTGGTTAAGAATGTGTGTTTTCGCATCGCTTAAATCCTCTCTTTCTTGAGGGTACACTTGGCCACACTATTCTATTTTATTTCTTTTCCTCCTGTTTTATTAAATTATTATAGTTTATATGGGAGATATTTGTTTTAATGTTACCGTTCTTAAGATATTTTATTTTTCCTAGTTTCCTTTCCTCACTGGGTTATTTTCCCTGTTGGGGCCGCTGGGCTTACTGCGTCCTGCTTTTCCAACTAGGGGTGTAGCTTGGCAATTGATAATAATAATAATGATAATAGCAATAATAATAATAATAATAATAATAGCAGTAATAATAATAATGATATATACTTCATCATCCTCTCCTCCTACGCCTATTGACGCAAAGGGCCTCGGTTAGATTTCATCAGTCGTCTCTATCTTGAGCTTTTAAATCAATACATCCCCATTCCTCACCTTCTACTTTACGCTTCATAGTCCTCAGCCATGTAGGCCTGGGTCTTTTAACTCATCTAGTGCCTTGTGGAGCCCAGTTGAAAGTTTGGTGAACTAAGCCCTCTTGGGGAGTGCGAAGAGCATACCCAAACCATTTCCATCTATGCTTATTTATTTTATCTTATTCTTATCAATTTGCTTTATGTTGTGTGTGGCGTTCATAAGACGTCTTTATATAAGAAAAATCCTTGTTTAATGTTATCGCAACTGGAAAGTTAATGAACGCAATAAAGACAATAAAACCATCTTCATATATAGAAAAAGCCCCAATCATCATTTCGACTTCGGTGACGTGCAGATAATTCGGCTGTTAAAGATCACTTCTGACACTCAAGCTTAATTAACGCCCAGTTTCTTTGATAGTTTTATCAAGTTTATTTTGCGTATCGAGTGTCTTTTATCTTTACTCCTATGTCTGGTTTCTTATCTTTCATGTTTCTAGGCATGCAGAAAGTCTCTCTCTCTCTCTCTCTCTCTCTCTCTCTCTCTCCTTTTGAATCCAGAGTATATATATATATATATATATGATATATATATATGATGTATATATATATATGTATATATATATATATGTGTGTGTGTGTGTGTATATATATATAAATAGTATATATATATATATATATGTGTGTGTGTGTGTATATATATAAATAGTATATGTATATATATATATATATATATATGTATATGTATGTATATATATATGCAGAAGAACCACAGGGAAAATGAAAATACAGAATATACACTTGAGTCCTGACTAGTTTCGTGATACTTCCTCAGAGGAAGTATCACGAAACTAGTCAGGACTCAAGTGTATATTCTGTATTTTCATTTTCCCTGTGGTTCTTCTGCATCTGAGCATCACGTTTTCCTGTGATTTTTACGCATAATATATATATATATATATATGTATGTATGTATGTATATACATAGATATATACATATATATATATATATATATATAAAATTGTGTGCGTGTTCATCTCCCGATTAAATACTTTTATTCTTCACGATATTTTTTTTATCATTCAAGTTCCTATTATGAATACCTATTGCACATAAATAATACTATGTAAACATCCTTTGAACTAATCCAGTTTCTTTCTTCCACAGCTGGGTGACATAAATGGTCGCCATGGCCAAGTCGAAAGGGGGGAACGGGCGTGCGTTTGCCGATCGCAAGAAAAATTTGAACAACAATGATAGGAACAAGAAAAATCTCGAGAATGGGCTGTACGTTCATTCTTCTCCCCCCAAAGGTAAGGGAAAAACGTATGATCTTAAATGGATGAAGATGAATTGAAACTATTTTATTTCTGTATTATGTCAGGCAGAGGCAAAGTTTGATATAGACTTTTATTTCTGTATTATGTCGGGTAAATAAAAAACGATTTTATTTTGTATTATGTTAGGCATAGACACAGTTGAATAGAAACTTTTATTTCTGTATAATGGCAGGAATAGACAAAGTTTAATAGAAACTATTTTATTTCTATATCATGTCAGGAAGAGGTATAGTTTAATATAGACTTTTATTTCTGTATTATGTCGGGTAAATAGAAACTATTTAGTTTCTGTATTATGTTAGGAATAGACACAGTTGAATAGAAACTATTTTATTTCTGTATTATGACAGGAATAGATACAGTTGAATAGAAACTATTTTATTTCTATATCATGTCAGGAAGAGAAAGTATAATAGAAACTTTTATTTCTCTATCATGTCAGGTAAATAGAAACTATTTTATTTCTGTATTACGTCAGGAATAGATACAGTTGAATAGAAACTATTGTAAGTCTGTATTATGTTAGGAATAGACTAAGTTGAATAGAAACTTTCATTTTTTATTGTGTTAGGAATAGCCAAAGTTGAATAGAAGTTTTTATTTCTGTATTGTGTCAGATTATTAGAAACTGTATTATTTCTGTATTACGTCAGGAATAGACAAAGTTGAATAGAAACTATTTTATTTCTGTATCATGATAGGAGTGGACAAAGTTGAATAGAAACTTTCATTTTTTTATTAAGACAGTAATAGCCAAAGTTGAATAGAAACTTTTATTTCTGTATTACGTCAGGAATAGACAAAGTTGAATAGAAACTATTTTAATTCTGTATCATGTCAGGAATAGACAAAGTTGAACAGAAACCTTAGTTTCTGTATTACGTCAGGAATAGACAGAGTTGAATAGAAACCTTTATTTCTGTATTACGTCAGGAATAGACAAAGTTAAATAGAAACTATTCTATTTTTTATTACGTCATGAATCTATTTTTTTTATTACGTCATGAATAGACAATGTTGAATAGAAACTATTGTATTTCTGTATCATGTCAGGAATAGACAAAGTTTAATACAAACTATTTTAATTCTGTATCATGTCAGGAATAGACAAAGTTAAATAGAAACTATTCTATTTTTTTATTACGTCATGAATAGACAATGTTGAATAGAAACTTGTATTTCTGTATCATGTCAGGAATAGACAGAGTTGAATAGAAACTATTTTAATTCTGTATCATGTCAGGAATAGGAAAAGTTAAATAGAAACTATTTTATTTTTTTATTACGTTAGGAATAGACAATGTTGAATAGAAACTATTGTATTTCTGTATCATGTCAGGAATAGACAGAGTTGAATAGAAACTATTTTAATTCTGTATCATGTCAGGAATAGACAAAGTTAAATAGAAACTATTTTATTTTTTTATTACGTTAGGAATAGACAATGTTGAATAGAAACTATTGTATTTCTGTATCATGTCAGGAATAGACAGAGTTGAATAGAAACTATTTTAATTCTGTATCATGTCAGGAATAGACAAAGTTAAATAGAAACTATATTATTTTTTTATTACGTTAGGAATAGACAATGTTGAATAGAAACTATTGTATTTCTGTATCATGTCAGGAATAGACAGAGTTGAATAGAAACTATTTTAATTCTGTATCATGTCAGGAATAGACAAAGTTAAATAGAAACTATTTTATTTTCTTTATTACGTCAGGAATAGACAATGTTGAATAGAAACTATTGTATTTCTGTATCATGTCAGGAATAGACAAAGTTTAATAGAAACTATTTTAGTTGTGTATTATGTCAGGAATAGACAAAGTCCGATAGAAACTTTTTATTTCTGTATCATGTCAGGAATAGACAAAGTTTAATGGAAACTATTTTAGTTGTGTATTATGTCAGGAATAGACAAAGTTTGTAGAAACTTTTTATTTCTGTATTATGTCAGGAATAGACAAACTTTGATAGAAACTCTTATTTTTGTATTATGTTAGGAATAGACAAAGTTGAATAGTCCATTTTCCTATAGAAACTATTTTATATCTATTTTGGGTCTGGTTACGTGTGATTTTGAGAGCGGTAGATCTCTGCTTACTTATTTAACAGTAACTCCTTCCTCTTATGACAGCTTAATATGATATGCCAATATTTGTGTTTATTGTTCTTGCAGTATTTATACAGTATAGCATGTCATAAATTCTTTCTTAACTACTTCCTTAAGTTACATTATAAATGATGAATTATGTAGTGGAAGAATGAATTTGGTATATTTGTATAAATGTTATAAAGTTTGTTTTGGCGATGTGGGTTATTCGCAGGGCTACTATAATTAAGGGTTACTATAAGAAAGGAAGAAATCATATGGTTATTATGCAAAAGCTTTATTAAAAAAAATAAAGTTGAATGATGCATTATGTGTATGCGGTTTTCCGAGCTGCTGATTAGCGTTCTCTGTAGATAGATGAAGTGACAAATGTTACGCCAGTTTTATTGCATGCGGAGTTCATCCACATTTTATATTCTTCCTTCGTTAAGAGAGTATATTTGAAATTAATGTATTCCATAATGCGGCGCTGATCGTATGTATATATGGCCAGTCTCTAGGGCATTGTTCTGCTTGATGGGGCAAGGGTCACTGTTCCTTGCCTCTGCCATTCGTGAGCGGCTTTTAAGCCTTTAAACCATCCCTTATTCTGTTTATTCTTGAAAACTAACACTATAGATTATGATTAAGTAATCAGCCTCTTCAAACACAAGATTATTATTCAAACGCGTGATAATTATGGGGTATAGAAACGTGAAATAATCCTTAATCAATAGAGATATCTCAAGTATCTTCAATTCTTGGTTAATCTTTGCAAACTCAAGATACTTGTTGGCATGTTTATCAGAAAAAAAATCTTATCTGTAATGATTTTCTAAAATATAAGTTTGGAATTTTGAGAATTTTGCGTGCCAATACACCTTTTTGAGAATATTTTCAGAATTGGACATTTCTGAAAATATTCTTCAAAAGGTGTATTGGTACGCAAAACTCCTAATTTATATTTTAGGAAATCATTACAGATTATTTTATATATATATATATATATATATATGTATATATATATATATGTATATATATATATGTATATATATATATATATGTATATATATATATATATGTATATATATATATATATATGTATATATATATATGTATATATATATATATATATGTATATATATATATATATAATATATATAAACGCGCCACCAAGTATCTCGAGCTCGCAAAGATTAACCAAAAATTGAAGAGACTCGAGTTATCTCTATTAAGGATTATTTCACGATTCTATACCCCATAATTATCACGCGTTTGAATTCTAATCTTGCGTTTGAAGAGACTGACTACTTAATCATGAATTATAGCTTATTATGGAACGGAATCAAAGCAACGTAACATAAATAAAGAATATTTACGAGAGGAGGCTCCACAGGTATCAGGTCGTAACTGTAATTTTCTTGATAATTAAGGTTATTGCGATGGAAGGAAAATTGTTGGCTCAATTCGTAGCTTCCTTATTTATTTAGGAATTATATTAATTGAATGCTTCGTGAATAGCGTTTTGTGTTTTTATTTGAAAAAAAAAAATAAGATTGAAGCGAAGTTCTGCTAGTCATAATAAATTACTACGTCTAATGTTTTAAGTTGTTTTGCTTAAAAATGTGAAATGTTTTTTCAAGATCGAAACGAAGTTCTGTTTGTCATAATTAATTACTATGTCTGATCTTTTAAGTTGTTTTGCTTTAAAAATGTGATTTTAGATTTTATTAAAGTTCTGTTAGATGGACTTTTTTCTTTGCTCTTTTAAAGAAGTAATTTGAATTATTGTATCGAAGTGTTTTTTTTTTGGGTACAAGACAAATTTCATGAGATTGAAACATCCCCTGAAATCGAAATTATTTTAAACTCAAGATCAATTTCTAACGTTCGAAACTGATCTTTATTATTCTGAATAGATAATTGAAGATAATTCTGAACGTGATTTTGGATTTTTGGAATCCATTGGAATCCATATTCCAAAGATTTAAATCTGCCTCAAAGCAGTGTTTTAGATATCCCACATAATTTCCACCATACTACCACTTGAAAGATAAGGAATTCAGTTTTTTTTCTCTCTCTCTCTCTCTCTCTCTCTCTCTCTCTCTCTCTCTCTCTCTCGTATTTTAGATATCCCAGATAATTGCCACCATACTACCACTTGAAAGATAAGGAATTCAGTTTCTCTCTCTCTCTCTCTCTCTCTCTCTCTCTCTCTCTCTCTCTATCGTATTTTAGATATCCCAGATAATTGCCACCATACTACCACTTGAAAGATAAGGAATTCAGTCTCTCTCTTCTCTCTCTCTCTCTCTCTCTCTCTCTCTCTCTCTCTCTCTCTCAAATCGAAGATTCCGTGTTTCAACTGATAGTAACCACAATGCATACTGTAATTTCTGAACTACTTAGATTATTTTGAAGGGTAAATACACCTGATAGTAAGATGAGAGATTATTTTGAATGGTAAATACACCTGATAGTAAGATGAGAGATTATTTTGAAGGGTAAATACACCTGATAGTAAGATGAGAGATTATTTTGAAGGGTAAATACACCTGATACTAAGACGAAGGAAATGGTGAGTTACAGAATAAGAATAACGGTAACAAATATAGAAACGTATGAATGGATTGTTGAACCAAGTCGACTTTACGGAAGTAAAGTGAATGTTTCATGTAATATAAAGAAAAAGGATTAAAACTATAAGGTGAATATCTGTGTTGTATATGTGGGAACCAATTGAAAATAGTATGGAGGCCACTGCGGATTGGTGATGGTATGAGACTTTAACTTGATCGTCCACATTAAACCAACCTAGTAGGCGTGGTCCGTGACTTTACAGCAGTACTGGTTATGGTGATACACAAAGTCTTTCACCACGTTGAGGTATCCCCACTTAGTAAAGGTTACAGTATAGATTTAATTATGTGAACTATATTCAGTTTTATAAACCAAATATTAAATAAAGTTGCAGAAAAACTGCATAATGATGGATAGATTTTCAGTTTTATAAACCAAATATTAAATAAAGTTGCAGAAAAACTGCATAATGATGGATAGATTTTCAGTTTTATAAACCAAATATTAAATAAAGTTGCAAAAAAACTGCATAATGATGGATAGATTTCGTTATTGATTTAACATTTGGAATAAATCCAGTTTAATGATACACTATATATTAAAATAAAATTGCAAAAAAACTGCATAATGATGGATAGATTTCGTTATTGATTTAACATTTGGAATAAATCCAAATTAATGATACACTATATATTAAAATAAAATTGCAAAATACTGCATAATGATGGATAGATTTCGTTATTGATTTAACATTTGGAATAAATCCAATTTAATGATACACCAAATGTTAAAATAAAATTGCAAAAAACTGAATGAGAATGGATAGATTTCGGTATTTCGGAAACTGTTATAAATACATAAATCAACTGAAAGCTAAAAAGCTGAAAGGGGGGAATTCTTTTCCTTTTAGTTATCAGGTCAATCGTTAAACTTGTTGGAATCGATGGCTGAAAGGTGAGACAGGTGGTGGTATCCCTGGTGGCAGGAGATGTAAACACAAAGTTGCTAAGGTGTTGGTCGCGGTATTTAACACGTCACGACTGCTTCGTGCGTGGTGGGTCAGGTTGAATAGAAGAGATAATAAAAGGGAATAAAAGTAAAGAGAGAGAGAGAGAGAGAGAGAGAGAGAGAGAGAGAGAGAGAGAGAATATAATGAGGG
>NC_090759.1:77348881-77363881 GCF_036898095.1 Palaemon carinicauda
CGTTTCATAAAGTATGTCACATTCTTGAACTTTATAGAAAGAACTAGACACCTACTTTTCTCAATTAAATTATTAATAAATACATTTTGCTGTAGGGGAATTAGAGACTTTGGCTAAAAGCATCAATAAGTTATTGTTTAGCAATAAACCTTCTACTACAACTATAATTCCATTCGTTCGATGTCTGACGGTGATTGACAGCGTAGATATACGTATTCATAATGCCAATAATGATTGTCATTATTCATACAACATTTTGGATAGAATATTAGGTTAGATTTGATTCGGGTAGGGATGGCTTACACACACATGTATATATATATATATATATATGCGCACATATATGTATATATATGTATAAAATAAATAAATATATGTATATATGTGTGTATATATATAATTTATATATATATATATATATATATACATACACATGTATATAATTATATATATATATATATATATATACATACACATGTATATAATTATATATATATATATATATATATAATTATATAATTATATATATGTATATATATGCATATATAAGTGAAAGGTTTTATATATCGCCATGCTCAGCAGAGTTGTACTAGTCAGGGCCACCCATACTAGGTTGGTTTACTCTGAGGGATCAGACGAAAGTCTCCTAACAAAACCAATCTGTACTGACCAGCCTGGTGATGAAAACTGGCCAAATCCCAGAAGTGACTTGATGTGTCTGAGGGCTTTTTCCTGCAGTGGACTAGAAACAGCTGCATTTGTATTTATCGTATATATATATATATATATATATATAATATATATATATATATATATATATATATATAGTGTTAGTGTGTAGATATTACTGTAAATGTATTTAATTCTTACGGGTGTAGGGGGTTATGAGAGAGAGAGAGAGAGAGAGAGAGAGAGAGAGAGACGAAAAATTGATCAGATAGTGGTCATTCTAAGCTCCGCCCCTCATGTCGTGTTCTGTGCCCGAGCAGTTGTGCATTATTTAGAGAAGTCGTTAACCTGACAGTCTCCCTTATAGCCCCATATTACGACAAAGAGTTCATGATTTCCTTGTGTACTCAAGGGCAGGCAATTGTAATGAGTACATGCTTTATGGCTTGCCTTCATAGAATAGTGTGATCGTGGGAGTTTTCTTTTGCTTTAATTCGTGTTTGTATAAGTGACAGCTAATTTTGCAATGATGATAATTTTAATTATGGTAGCTATATATCAACTAGTGTACGTGACACGTCAGAAGTGACGGCTAAATGTTTAGATAGTTATCCACACATACACGTGCACCCTTTCCTAACTATAGCACGCTAGTTTGGGCAATTTGTGGGAGATTGTTGTTTCCAGGATGGTTGCCGTTCAGATATATATATATATATATATATATGTGTGTGTGTGTGTGTGTGTATGTGTGTGTGTGTGACAAATTTTGCATATTTAGACGTGTTTTTCGTATTCATATAAGTAAGTAATAATAGTAATATATACTCCTAATAACCTATTTTCTCTTTACACACACACATGTATATATATATATATTATATTATATTATATTATATTATATATAGTATATACATACATACATACATACATATATATACACACACACCAGACCCTAGCTCTTTAATATATAGTGGAGATGGATGAGTTGAAAATTATTATAATTGTTATTTGTAGAAGTATGTTCATGATAATTACTCTTCGATAGTTATAGTTCATTAAACGAAGCACGCTCAGTTATATACAAAAGTAAATGACAAAATCTCGTCCCTATTTTCCCTAAAGTTCAAAGGAAACTCTCCGTTTTAGTTTCTTTTTATTCCCCATTCAAATTGGTATTATATATATATATATATATATATATATATATATATATTTTATATATTCACATGGGAACTTGTATTTTAAACTTTATCTTCCCTTTCCCGATTTTTTTTCTTACATTTTCTCTTCCGCATTGGAATTAATCATTTTTGTTTTGTATTTTTGTCCATGTGAATAAGAATTATTAATTTTCCTTCTCAATGAAAATTGATAGAAATATATGCTTTTCTCCCTTTCAAGAAAACTAGAAATACGGTCTTCTATTCTTCTATGGAAAATAAGAAAATTACTTATAAATTCTTTCTATTTCCAAACAAAAAACAGAAAATATTTTTTAATATAATTTTCCTGGAAAACTAGAAACATTCGTCTTTTTTTTTTTTTTTTTTTTTTTTTTTTTTTTTCCTCTTTACTTTCCCTCTCTTCGCGTCTCCGTTTGGGGTGCACTGTAAGCATTACTCATTTGTCAATAGCTGCATCCACTTTTATGCCTTCCACTATATACGTTTGCGGATTCCTTTCTTCCATCTTTTTTTTCTCTTAGTTATCACTACGTTAAAGCGTCGGTTGCCTGATATGTCCTCTCCAATGCTTATCTTCCATCCTGATGTTAAACTCTAGACTCCCTTTGAACGGCCTCCTTTGATATATCCAAATTATTATTATTATTATTATTATGAGCTAAGCTACAACGCTTTGTTGGAAAAGCAGTATGCTATAAGCCCAAGGGCTTCAGCAGGGAAAATAGTCCAGTGAGGAAAGTGAACAAGAAAAAAAATAAACTACAAGAGAAGTAATGAACAATTAAAATAAAATAAAATGGTTTTTGGCAGGGTTTTAAATATAGATCAGTTGTATTATTACAGTATTATTATTATTATTATTATTATTATAACCTACATCCCTAGTTGGAAAATAGGATGTTATAAGCCCAAGGGCTCCAAACAACGAAATATAGCCAACCGAGTAAAGGAAATAAATTAATAAATAAACGACAAGACAGGTAATGAACAATTGAAATAACATATTTTAAGAACAATAATATAACGACAATTCACAAATCCTATATTATTATTATTATTATTATTATTATCAAATAATGTATCATGTTAATCGAATATGATTAATAAAAAGAGAATTATGTGACCGAATATTATTAAATTGATGAAAATATCTTATTATTCGAAAAACTTTATGTAAATACTCTTATTTTCTAAATTTTGGACTTTGTTTGGAACAAGCCAAATAATGTATTATTGCAATCAAGCAGGATTAAAAAAAAAGAGAAACACAAAACCGAATATTTTTGAATGAAAGAAAATATTTTAATATTATAAATCAATTATATGAAAATATTATTATTTAGATTTTTTCACGGTTTGATCATGACCAAGACTTTATTATTTAAATCTAGCAGGTAAAAAAAAGTAGGTAAGCTACAACCCTAGTTGGAAAACCAGGATGCTATAAGCCCAGTGGCCCCAACAGGGAAAATAGCCCAGTGAGGAAAGGAAACAAGGATTAATCAAACATTTTAAGAACAGAAACATTAAAAAATCTATTTCTTATATAACTATATAATGCCAATTTTCCCTTCGGAAACCGAAAATATACCTTTATATTCTCTCTCTCCCGATCCAGCCCTTAACAGTAACAACGGCCAAGGTTCGGCCACCATCAGGGACTACATCAGGGCCGGCGCCATAGACGCCCTCGAGGAGGTGGTCCTTCAGGGCCAGGGAACGAAGCTCGTGAATCAGCCGGCCACCGACCAGAAGGTCAGGAACTTCTTGAAGACGGTGCCTTCTTATATGGTGAGTAGCGATTTTTTTTTTTTAGTTTTGTATTTTAGATAGTATATATATATGTATATATATATATGTGTGTGTGTATATATATGTATATATGTATATATATATATATATATATATGTATATATATATGTATATATATATATATATATATATATTATATATGTATATAAATATGTATAAATATATATTTATATATTCATATATATATATATATATATATACATATATAAATATATATGTACACACACACATATATATATATAATATATATATACTGTATATATATATATGTGTGTGTATGTATGTATGTATATGTACTGTATTTTTAGCATATGTTTTGTGTGTATATATATATATATATATATATATATATATATATATATATATATATATAAAAGTGCAGTGCTCTGTCTCTAATCATTCAATGTATTTATTTAAAATAGGCTCTTCTGAGTTATGATAAAGAAAATTGCAGGTTTCTGATTAACTTCTGATTAAGGAAAGAATTTTGAATAGTGTTTCTGAAAGTGAAACTTGTTAGTAGGAATAATCTATTTGAAGTAAGGAAGAATAGAATAAGAGAGATGAATGAATACATAAAATCGTTGTTAGTGCTGCTCTTAATCAATTATGTTTATTTTTAAATAAATTTATTGGTAATAATGAAGGGAAGCTCAGACAGCGTCTATAAGGTTTACAAAGCTTCCAGAAGGCAAATATAACTATAGTCCATTTCTTTTAGCGAGTCATATTTGCACCGACTCGCAGCTGTGCCTTTTAGCTCGGAAAAGTTTCCTGATCGCTGATTAGTTGGACAAGATAATTCTTACCAATCAGCGACCAGGAAACTTTTCCGAGCTAAAAGGGCACCGTTGCGAGTCTGTGCAAATATGACTCGCTAAAAGAAATGGACTACTGTATATCAGATTTTCGCTCACGCAATTTTTGCGTTTACAACACTTCCAGACGACTTGAAATTACTGCCAGATCTTTGCTTGGACCGCATCTTTAAAAAATAGATTTTTTGTTGAATGTACAGTAATAGCTTTCTGGTCAGAAGCTAGATAAAAAAATTAGATTTTATAAAATTATTTATTCGAATACAAAAAAAGGGTTTAACTTCCGAGGAGGTTTTTGTCACCCATAATGGTAAAACTGTTTAATAGAGCTAGGCTCGTAGCTCGTGGGATAAGGATAGGGAAGTGGGGAATATCGGGAAAGGAGGAGTACCCCTGGATACAATCCAGTTTATAGCCCGGAGGCAGGAACTTGGGATGGGAAGGAAAAGGGAGAAAGGGAAGTACAGGAGAATAAAAGAGTGGGGCAGACCCTCTTGCGATATTAGATAGGATTAGTAGCCACCTGAAAGAAGAGGCGACTAAGTTTGAAAAAAGAAAAGACAGGCAGGGAGAGGAAGGGTTTTTTGGTTCACACAATGTCTAGTATGCCCGTCTGTAACCTATTTTGATGGTTAAGAGAAAGTTACGATGGTAATGGAGCTAGGTATAAGGAATAAGTATAGGATGTTATATGGGTAAGATATAAGGGAAATGAAAGTTAGAAGTTTAGGGTTGTAGTGGGTTGTGTGGTAACATCCCTGACTGGTGGTCGCCAGACTGTTGTTCGAGTCCCGCTCAAAACTCGCTAGTCGCTTTGGTCGATGCAACCTCACAATCCATGTGAGCTAAGTATGACCTGTTGGGGGTAGCCTATAAGTCTACCTGCTGAGTCAGCAGTAGCCTTTGCCTGACCATACCTGGTCCTGGGTGAAGAGGGGCCTTGGGTTCTGATCATATGTATATATAATCTGTCTCTAGGGCATTGTCCTGCCTGCTAGGGCAATCTTACTCTCCCTTGCCTTGGTCATTCATGAGCGGTCTGTAAACTTTTAAGTGTTAGAATGGAGACGTTATTAAAAAAAAAAAAAAAAAACATTGAATGAAAAATTCAAGGGGGTAGGTATGCTTGATATTTAAAACTGTGGTAATTTTATTGCATAAAGCTTATTTTGAAATCAGTCTGATTGCTACCCTGATTCTCTCTTAATATACAGCCCATAATTACCCTTACTAGAATAGTATATACTCAGAATACATACATGTCAACATTTAATACCCTTGACCACTTAAGTTTCTTATTTAAGAAATGTTCATATAATCTTCAAGAAATTTCAGATCATTATGTATTGATAAGGGTGGAGGCCATTAGGAAATTACATTCCGTCAAACTTACATCGAATAAATTACGCCTCTGTGCTGTGGCCCTTACGTAATTTCATGTAATTACCTGAAAATCACTCTTGCCTTTTCGTTTGGTCCCTATGTGGATAAAACACTACTTTGTTTGACCTTGAACATGATAATATATCAAAGTTGTGGAGGTGTAATTTTATGGGTCATTTGCTGTGCTTGTGACTTGATTCAGGATCTTTGGCTTAAAGAGGAGCTAGTTTTATTGCTCTTGCAGATCAAGGTGCAACCATAGTTGAAAAAACAGAATCCTAGGTTGTGGTGGCCGATGTGGTAACGCTCCTAACTGGTGAATGCCAGACTGGGGTCGAGTCCCGCTCAAAATCGTTAGTTTCTTTGGTCGCTGCAACCTCACCATCCTTGTGAGCTAAGGATGGGGATTTGGGGGAGCCTATAGGTCTATTTGCCGAGTTATCAGCTGCCATTGCCTGGCCCTCCTTGGTCCTAGCTTGGATGGAGAGGGTGCTTGGGCGCTGATCATATGTATATATAGTCAACCTCTCTAGGGCATTGTCCTCCTTGATAGGTCAATGGCACTGTCCCTTGCCTCTGCCTTTCATGAGTGGCCCTTAAACCTTCAATCAAGCCTTAGGAATCGAAGTAGGGAACGCAGTTCAATGCATTTATTATTATCATTATTATTATTATTACTTGCTAGGCTACAACCCTAGTTGGAAAAGCAGAATGCTATAAGCCCAGTGGCCCCAACAGGGAAAATAGTCCAGTGAGGAAAGGAAACAATGGAAAATAAACTATTTTAAGAAGTGTAATACCATAAAAATAAATATTTCCTAGAGAAGTACAGAATAGATTATAAGAGAGAGATGACAGTATGGTAGCAAACACCATATAAAGATGATAATACAGATAGACTATTTTGTTTATTTGGCGACTCGTTTAATGAACTTTGGTATTGAGGACGCATTTTTGTGCATCAGACGTATTTTAAGACTTATTTTATGGATTTATAAATATTCTTAGACCCATTTTAAGGTAGCGGACTTGTATCAGGACTAGTTTTGGTGATTTTGGAGACTTTTTGCAACTCGTTTTAAAGCATTGGACTTTTTTGGAACTCGTTTTAGGGTTTCTGGAGACTTCAATTCGTTCTAAGGCACTGGACATTAAAACTAGTTTTAGTGACTTCCTGTCACTTGTTTTAAGGCATTGAAAATGTATCAAAACTAGTTTTAGTGTTTGAGTGACTTTCTGCCGCCTGTTTCAAGGCACTGAACATGTATTTAAACTAGTTATAGTGACTTTCTGCCACTTGATTTTAAGGCAGTGATCATGTATTAAAACGAGTTTGGGGGTTTTTGGAGACACTGCGATTCATTTAAGGCACTGGAGTTGTATTAAAACTAGTTTTAGTGTTTGAGTGACTTTCTGCCGCCTGTTTTAAGGCACTCAACATGTATTGAAACGAGTTTTAGGGTTTCCAGAGATTTTCTGACAGTCGTTTTAAGGCAATGAAGCTGTTTTAGAACTATAGTCAGTTTTTTTTAATGAGGCAGATTTGCACCGACTCGCAGCGGTGCCCTTTTAGCTTGGAAAAGTTTCTTGATCGCTGATTGGTTGGAAAAGATGACTAACCAATCAGCGATCAGGAAACTTTTCCGAGCTAAAAGGGCACCGCTGCGGGTCGGTGCAAATGCACCTCATTAAAATAAATTGAGTATAGTTTTAAGGTTTTTGAACTGTTCTATGACTTTTAATCCCTCAGCTTGTCCACGATTCATTATTATTATTATTATTATTACCTGCTAAGCTACAACCATAGTTGGAAAAGCAGGATGCTATAAGCCAGGGGCCACAACTAGGAAAATAACCCAGTGAGGAAAGGAAACAATGAAAATAGTTCAAGAACAGTAACAACATTAAAATAAATATTTCTTATATAAACTATAAAAACAATAACAAAATAGAGGAAGAGAAACATGATAGAATTGGGTGCCCGAGCGTACCCTCAAGCAAGAGAACTCTAACCCTAGACAGTGGAAGTCCATGGTACAGAGGGGGTTCCTGTATCGGCACAGGGAACAGGAACGGCTTCCTCGGATGCCCTCCACCTTCATGTCCCCTTCTGTTGGGGGGGGGGGGGGCAATTCCGAGGTGTCTCCATGATGACATGCCGACATGACACCTTAATCTTTCTCTGGAAGGCCTTCGTGTTATGGAGGACTGACACGGTAGACCTGGAGGGTTAGTTTGTCAGCAATGACGGTAATACTTTTTTGAATAGCGTAAATGAAAGCTGTGGCAAGGGAAATGTTCTCCAATGTCTTTTTATCATTATTGTTTTTATTGACTTGGTTTTGATTATCATAATTAGGTTTAGTAACTTTATTTGTCATTTTGGTGATTTTCACGATAACGAAATTAGGATTTTGTATAGTCAGCGATTATTGTTTGCGGATAATATAATCACAAAATGCATGCACAAACACACGTGTATATATATATATATATATATATATATTTTTATATATATATATTTATTTATTTATTTATGTTATATAATACATATACCTGTATACATAGTGTATATGTTTGTATTCGTGTAGAGTATATATATATATATATATATACATATATATATGTATATATATATATATATATATATGTATACTGTTGTGCGTGTGTAATTTAGCATTATGTATGCATACATTGAATTTAGGATCTTCAAGCTTCACTTCATAGCAAAAAGTCTCAAGTTTGAAAACTTAATATCAAAACAAACAATTTCCAGATTACTCTCTCTCTCTCTCTCTCTCTCTCTCTCTCTCTCTCTCTCTCTATCTGCTTCAATCTCATATTTCACCAGAGTTCGACTCCTGATGGATATCAGAACTTTCTTCACCAAAACAGATTCCATTCACGCAAGAAGGTTGGTCTCTATACTGCAGGTGTCATTTGTTACAACGTTAAATTTGCAACTTCGGGATATTTACTGTTGCCGTATTTCAAAGAAGCTTCTTTCTCGGTCGTTCGCGTGTTACCGATTTAGAAAATTTGTCATGGTCACACATGCGCACATTTACGCCACCAGAGGTGTTTTTGCGTATGTTTTTAGTAAGGATGTTCTCTCTCTCTCTCTCTCTCTCTCTCTCTCTCTCTCTCTCTATATATATATATATATATATATTTATATATATATATATATATATATGTGTGTGTGTCTATAAATATATATGTATATATATGTATATATATACATATATATATATATATATATATATATCACTAACACTCGTGATTTCAATCAGTGTAGATATCAACCACAATGGCATTTAATACCGAATTCTACCTTGGGAATATAATTTATATCCACTGGAATTCATTTAAGATATATATAAATCTCTCTCTCGCTCTCTCTCTCTCTCTCTCTCTCTCTCTCTCTCTCTCTCTATATATATATAATATATATATATATATATATAATATTGGTGACGGTATTACTGTATATTCCATGATGTCATCAAATTAGCTCCATTTTTTTTTAGTGTTGTCTTTATTCTTAATTTCGTGGCCTTACTAATTTCCCATAGGCCTACTGTGATTGTATGAACAGCTTTGGTAAGACTAATTAAGGGGTAGTAATTATCCAGGAAAAGGGGGCTTATTGTTTATGAGATCACGCAAACAAACTATGTGGTTATTGCTCTTCAACGAACTATGGTGAAAAAAGATTAAGTCAGCCTTCTATATTCTCTCTCATTATTATTATTGTAATTTAGGTATTATTGTTTTTATCAATATTATTATTACTATTGTTGGTATTATTATTATTATTATTATTATTATTATCATCATCATTATCATTAATATTTTTATTACTCTCTCTAACTATTATTATAATTTTGGTATTATTATTTTATCAATATTATTATTACTATTGTTGGTATTATTATTATTATTATTATTATTATTATTATTATTATTATCCTTATCATCATTATTATTAATATTTTTATTACTCTCTCTAACTATTATTATAATTTTGGTATTATTATTATTTTTATCAATATTATTATGACTATTATTATTATTATTATTATTATTATTATTATTATTATTATTATTATAATTATTATTATCATTATTATTAATATTTTTATTACTCCCTCTAACTCTTATTATAATTTTGGTATTATTATTATTTTTATCAATATTATTATTACTATTGTTCGTATTATTATTATTATTATTATTATTATTATTATTATTATATAGATGGTAGTTCCGTTTGCTTCTGTACGCAATTCAGATAAGTTTGCATGGACATTACAGCTGTTATCTTCTGTTTGTATTGCTTTGATTGGATTCGGTGAATGCAGAGGGCCACATCAGGCCTCTTGATTCCATTTAAACACCTTATCGCACATAGAGATCAAATTTGTACTAGGAAACCTTCTCTGGTATTACCTGATTAATCCAAACCGAAATCAACTTCCATGTTCTAAGGGTTTCCTGTTAAGTGATATTATTATTATTATTATTAAATGCTAAGCTACAACCCTAGTTGGAAAAGCAGGATGCTATAAGCCCAGGGGCCCCAACAGGGAAAATAGCCCAGGGAGGAAAGGAAATAAGGAAAAATAAATATTTTAAGAATAGTAATATTAAATATTTCCTATTTAAACTATAAAAACTTTAACAAAACAAGCGTAAGAGAAACTAGATAGAAAAGTGTGCACGAGTGTACCCTCAAGCAAGAGAACTCTAACCCAAAGCAGTGTAAGACCATGGTACAGAGGCTATAGCACTGCCCAAGAATAGAGAACAATGGTTTGATTTGGAGTGTCCTTCTCCTAGAAGAGCTGCTTAACATAGCTAAAGAGTCTCTTCTACCCTGACCAAGAAGAAAGTAGCCACTGAACAGTTACAGTGCAGTAGTTAACTCCTTGGGTGAAGAAGATATTCTGTATAGTATTGTCTTTTAAGTTTTGTCTGCCTCGCTTTCGAATTTACAAAGTGGATCTTTTCAAGATATAACATGTGTTTTATGAGGTGGTATATTGAAGTGTTTTGCACCGTAAGTCACGTGGCCATGCTGATTGCTGATTCACTTAGAATGGATTTTTATGTAAATTATTACCAGGTTATACTGCAGCAACAGCAACAAATGCAGCCGTTTCTAGTCCACTGCAGGACAAAGGCCTCAGACATGTCCTTATACATATCAGGGCTTCGGCTATTTTATCACCACGCTAGCCATTGTTGATTGGTGATGATGGGAGACTTTTTTGGTAGCTCACAGCAACCCAGCTTAGTGTGGGTGTCCGTGACTAGTACAGCTTTGCTGATCGTGGCGATACACAAACCCTTGCTGATTAGCGATGATGGGAGACTTTTCTGGTAGCTTACAGCAAACCAACGTAGTGTGGGTGACCCTGACTAGTACAGCTTTGCTGATCATGGCGATACAAAAACTGTTTCACCACGTTGATGTATCCCCAGTCAGGTTGTACTAACCTGTTAATATATCTGATATAGACCTTTAGGTGAATTCTGAATTTGATCTTGGAGTAAGATTTTGAGTTTAAAACCATCGCTCAATCTTGCATAACAGAGAATGATTTGTATTTGTCAAAGATAAAAATTAAATAAGGTTTCATAAAGCTTTTATGGATTTGGTTAATACGTAAATAAACAGACTTCTATGACAAGGAATCTGTTGGCTTCTCGCGTCTCATTGTAACTGGCTGCCACTCCCATCAGACTCCCAAAGTTGAACCGAACTTTTAATAATGACCTGGCATTCATTCAAGGTCACCCATCCGGGTATTGAACTGACACAGAATCCTTTGATATCCTATTTTTCAATTATGATAGTAGCTAGTAGGCTTATTGAAGGATAAGTATGTTTGCATTCTCTTGAGGTGTTTGCCTTATCAAATCTGCCATAGATAAGGAGAACGACAAATATTAGCTTTGAATTTAAGCCTTCTACCTTTGCATATTCTTTGAAATCAAGGGTTTCTTCTTGGCGATCAATTTTCAAATTGATGATTGACTTAGTTTGCTATTGTATGATAAGCCTTTTTTACGTAGTTTATATATAAAAGATTTATTTTATCGTTATTATTGTTCTTAAAATATTTTAATTATTCATTTCTTCTCTTGGAGTTTATTTACTTCCTTATTTCCTTTCCTCTCTGGGCTATTTTTCTCTGGAGACTTTGGGCTTTTAGCATCCTTCTTTTTCAAAGAGGGTTGTAGCTTAGGTAATAATAATAATAATAATAATGATAATAATAATAATAATAATACAGGTTTTGCACTCATAAGTGTGCACGTAGGTTAGTCTAATATTTCACATATATTTAACCTTCATCTGAATTATTTATCATGTTAATAATGAATTTGCTTATTGCCAGTTTGGTGTTCAGTGTTTACAATGATAATTTAGGAAAACTTATCTGTGAGTATTTTAAGCTTTTTGCAGTTTTGTTGTTCAGTTTTTACAATAATGATTTAGGAAAACTTATTTATGACCATTTTAAGAATTTGCAGTTTTTGGTGTTTTTGGCTATTTCAATAATTTACAGTTTGGTGTTCAGTATTTACAATGATTATTTATAAAAGCTTATTTGCGGCCATTTTAAGCTTTTTGCAGTTTTCTTGTTCAGTGTTTACAGTAAGGAATTAGGATAACTTATTTGTGACTATTTGAAGAGTTCGCAGATGTGTGTTCAGTGTTTACAATTATGTATCAGGAAAACTTGTTTGTGATCATTTTAAGAGTTTGCAGTTTGGTGTTCAGTGTTTACAGTAAGTAATTAAAATGTAATGATTATAAGAATTTACGATAATAGAATACTGCATTTTCTTGTAGCGAACAATGTTTATGGTTTATCGAGTTAATTTTACTAATTACCCTGTATCTATGAAAGTAAGAGGAATTTTGACAAAATATTTCGTATACGCATTCTCCATTGCCATACGAAGCTCAGTGAATTTTTTTTAGGATTTTGTGTTTTTCTTCCTATATCCCCAAACATTGGCATTCCGGAAGATGTATTCTTGACCATTTCAAGAATTTGTAGTTTTGGTGTTTAGGCCATTTCAGAATTTATAGTTTTGGTGTTTTGGCCATTTCAGAATTTGTAGTTTTGGTGTTTTGGCCATTTCAAGAATTTGTAGTTTAAGTGTTTTTTGACCATTTGAAGAATTTGTAGTTTTGGTGTTTTTGATCATTTGAAGAATTTGTAGTTTTGGTGTTTTTGGCCATTTCAAGAATTTATAGTTTTTTTGGCCATTTTAAGAATTTGTAGTTTTGGTGTTCTGGCTATTTCAAGAATTTGTAGTTTTGGTGTTTTTGGCCATTTCAAGAATTTGTAGTTTTGGTGTTGTTTTTTTTTTTTTTTTTGGGGGGGGGGGCATTTCAAGAATTTGTAGTTTTGGTGTTTTGGCCATTTCAGAATTTGTAGTTTTGGTGTTTTTGGCCATTTCAGAATTTGTAGTTTTGGTGTTTTGGCCATTTCAAGAATTTGTAGTTTTGGTGTTTTGGCTATTTCAAGAATTTGTAGTTTTGGGGTTTTATCCATTTCAAGAATTTGTAGTTTAGGTGTTTTTTTTACCATTTAAAAAATTTGTAGTTTTGGTGTTTTTAGCCATTTCAAGAATTTACAATTTGGTGTTCAGTGTTTTCAATGGTGAATATAAATTCAGAAAACTCATTCTTTAACCATTTTAAGAATTCTTTATGGAATTTTAGAAAGAATTTCTCACCTTAATGGTCATTTATCCACCTGATTCTCTGTCTTAAGAAAGGTCATTAATGATTTTTTATCCAATAGAAGTTTCATTGACGTCACACCAGTGACACCATTAATCATTCCCTTCAATGTCAAGGGTCGTTTATGTGGTGTTTTGATCTGAATAGATAATGGTCTCCATGGAAGCAAAATTGATCCACTGGAGTCATTATCCCTTTTACCCCCAGGCTATTTGTAAATTTCCAACCCTTAACCCCCAGGGGGTTATTTTTTTCCCTGCACATTTTGCAGTATATTTTTTTTTTAAATTGCTCTAACAGCCTTAATTTTTGTCATAGAGAGGTCAGGTTGGTCCCATTCTCTTGGAAAATGCCTGAATTTTCTCAAAAAATTATCAAAAATATGAAAAAAAAAATTTATAGCATTTTTTTGCAAGGACGTACCGGTACGTCCATGGGGGTAAAGGGATGGCTTTCGTGAAACGTACCAGTACGTCCTTTGGGGGTAAAAGGGTGGTTTTTAAGACACTCCGGAAGCTGGAAATAGAATCCTTTGTTTTTTTATTGAAAAAGTGTAAGAAAAGGAAGAAAAAATTATAAATTTTAAGTTCTACATCTCTCAGAGTTAGGAAAGATCTTTGGACATTTTTAACATGTTAATTTCTTCGCATTTTTTTGTTCTGTTTTTATTTTATATTCTCATATGGGTGTTATTGTTATATTTACCTTTGGAAGCTTTTCGTTTTATTAGGTATGTTACATAAAAATTTGTTGTTTTTACTCAGTTTTTCTATATATTTTTCATTTCTTTATTATTTTTGCTTGTGGTAGCAAATGGGTTCTTACGATATCTGAATACTGTAGTTTATATATACACACATAATATATATATATATATATATATATATATATATATATATATATATATATATATATAAATATATATATATATATATATAAATATATATATATATATATATATATATATATATATATATATATATATATATATATATATACATACATATATACACACCCTTGCAAGAGTACGCCAATGTACTCCATATGTACAAATGCGGTCGCTTTTGTTTTTAATGATTGACCCCACAAGTACATATTATGTGCTCGAGCGTATAACTGCCCTGTCCCTCTCTCGTACTAATCGATGCATAAATCTCCTGGAAGCCACAAATTGTGCTCATTTGAGTCCAGGTTGTACACCATAATCCATGTCTAGCATTAGCATATCATTATTGGATTTCCTCATCCTCTTGAGGGCCAGTCATCAGCTGAGTAATGTGATTTATGATGCCAATCCTTTTGTAATGGGGCCGTATAGTGTAGATGTTTTTTTTTTTTTTCTAAATTCCTTACGCAAGGATCA
>NC_090759.1:77378881-77406381 GCF_036898095.1 Palaemon carinicauda
ATTTTTTCTTTGAGTGAAAGATGTATATGCATATATATATATATATATATATATATATATATATATATATATATATATATATGTGTGTGTGTGTGTGTGTGTGTGTGTGTGTGTGTGTGTGTATCTATATATGTGTGTGTATATATATATATATATATATATATATATATATATATATATATATATATATATATATATATATATATATATATAGATAGATAGATATATATATATATATATATATATATATATATATATATATATATATACAAAGATACACACACACACACACACACACACACATATATATATATATATATATATATATATATATATATATATATATATATATATATATATATAATTTTGGGGTGAGTGTTAGTCACAATAGAATAGAAAAAACTAGTTTGTGTAGGGAACCGGGGAATATTCAAACATAAAAGAAAATAATTTGACAGATTATTTGGAAAAAAAAAATTCATTTGTTTCCAAATTTTTGAAAAATGTTAAATAAATTTTAGCATGAATGTTATTATCCTCACCTGATATTTTCCCAGTTTTAATTATCTAATTGGTTTCTTATGGTAAAGGTTAATATTATCATAAATTTTATGCATGTTCCCGAATTTTAAAAAGTGCTAAATAGATTTTATCTATAAATGTCAATACCTTCACTCTTGACCTTTTTCTAGTTCCAACTGTATTTTTTTTTTTTTTTTTTTTTTTTTTTTCTGGAGGGGGTACTCATAACGGGTCAGTTACAGACTAATGAAATATAGGCTTGTGGTGGCCTATTGGAAACGTCCTTGCCTAGCGAATGGCCGGACTGGGGTTCGAGGCCTGCTCAAGCTCAATAGTTTCTTGTACTGTCTGCAACCTCACCATCCTTGTGAGCTAAGGATGGGGAGTTTTGGGGAGCCTATAGATCTACCTGCTGAGTCATCAGCAGTCATTGTCTGGCCCTCCCTGGTCCTACCTTGGGTGGAGAGGGGGCTTGGTTGCTGAATGTATATATGGTCACTCTGCCTTGCCTCAGCCATTCATGAGCGACATTTAAACCTTTAAAAGTCCCCGGAATTTTAAGTTAAAGATATTAAAAGAAAAGCTTGCTTTGAGAGAGCCTTTGGCGCTGATCTTATGTATATATGACCAGTGTCTAGTTTAAAGGCCGCTCATGAATGGAAGAGGCAAGGGATAGTGACATTGCCCTACCGAGCAGGGCAATGCCCTATAGGCTGACCATATATGCATATAATCAGCGCCCAAACCCCCTCTCCACCCAAGCTAGGACCAAGGAGTGCCTGAAAATGGCTGCTGATGACTCAGCAGATAGACCTATACGCTCCGCTTACACCCCCATCCTTAGCTCACAAGGATAGTAAGGTTGCAGCGACCAAAGAAACTAACGAGTTTGAGCTTGACTCGACCCCAGTCTGGCGTTCACCAGCCAGGGAGGTTACCACATCGGCCACTACAACCCAAGGGCATTGTCACTGTCCCTTGCCTCTGCCATTCATAAATACTTTTGTTTTTTAGAGAAAGTGGCATTTTACATTTCATAGTCTCATTTTCATAAACCTTTAAAAGACACCTGAATGCTAAGGATAATTTATTAGAAGAAATTCTTGCACTCTTAGTCACGGATTGCCCTCGCGCGAACTTCGACGTAAGAGCCTTATTATATGATTTGGGTCATTATGGGTGTGGAACTCCGCAGACTTTAATCATGAGGTGAAAGATTTTCTTGTCTGGCGGGACAGTTTTTTTCATTGCGTTGAGTCACGATTGCCCATTCGTCATTTATTCTCGTTGGCCTTTTCATCCTATTGCTTTTTTTTTATTTTTTTTTTCCTTAGGAGGTTTTCATGTCTTATATTTCGTTGTATTTTATTATTGATTGGTTTTTATTTTCATGTTTTGGGTGTATTTTACTAAATTTATTTTAATTTTTTTTTTTTTTAATTTTGTCGTAGGAATTTTGCATATCTTATATTACGTTGCGTGTATTTTATTACATCTATTTTAATCCTATTTTTTATTTTATTGTATACTTTGTTGTAGGAATTTTACATATCTTATATTTCGTTGTATCTTAATATTTATTGATTTGTCTTTTCCAATTTTGGGTGTATTTTACTAGATTATTTTAATCTTTTTTTTTTGTATGCTTTGTTGTCTTGGAAAGTTTGTGTCTTATATTTCGTTTTAGTTTATTATTTAATGATTTATCTTTTCCAATTCTTGATGTATTTTATTAGAGCTATTTTGATCCTATTGTTTTTTTTACTTTTTGTCTTAGAAATTATTCATGCCTTATATTTCATATTTCATTATTCATTATTTTATTATTTTATTTTATTTTTACGTTATTTATTATTTCATTTTATTATTCATTGATTCATATTTTTAATTAAACTTGTTTTATGTTTTTAATTACTCGTATTTCTTTTAAAAAGTTATATTATTTTTCTTTAATCCATTTTCCTACGTTATTTATTATTTCATTTTATTATTCATTGATTCACGTTTTTAATTAAACTTGTTTTATGTTTTTAAATACTCGTATTTCTTTTAAAAAGTTTTATTATTTTTCTTTAATCCATTTTCCTACGTTATTTATTATTTCATTTTATTATTCATTAATTCGTGTTTTTAATTATACTTGTTTTGTGTTTTTAAATACTCGTATTTCTTTTAAAAAGTTTTATTATTTTTCTTTAGTCAAATTTCCTATTCTCCGGGCATTTAATTTTGTATATTCTTTAGCTTCTAGTTTTCAAGTGTCCATTTTATCGTATTTTACCCTTTAATCCCCTTTATATTTTCCATCTGACCTGCGATAAATAAGGAGATTGGGAATTTGTTACTAGTTTGTTCATATAGTTTTGTAAGTATAACCTTCCCCTTTTGGAGAGGCGCATATATTAGTTGAGAGCTTTCAGTTCTCTTTTGACGTCGTATTGGCATTCTTCTTCTTCTTCTTCTTCTTCTTATTATTATTATTATTATTATTATTATTATTATTATTATTATTATTATTATTATTATTATTATTATTATTATTATTAAAATTTTATAGTACTGTATACTTTGCCTTGCGTGGCGTACTGTAGTCTGTTGTAAAGTTTTTTTTTTGCAACATCCAGATTGTTTATATCCAACTGTCCTACATTTCTTTTTTTACCTTAACTTTGCTCTCATTTAAGAACAGATCTTTCTGTCAATATATGAGTCTATATATATATATATATATATATATATATATATATATATATATATATATATATATATATATATATATATATATATATATATATATATATATATATATACATATATATATATGTATATATTTATATATATATATATATATATATATATATATATATATATTTATATATATATATATATATATATATATATATATACATATATATAAAATCATCATCATCATTATCACCCGTAACTAGTCCACCGCCAACAGGCCTCAGACACGTCCTTCCACTCCCGACTGTTTATGGCCTATTTATGGCAATTTTTCTTAGCTCGTCAATCCAACGTCTTCTCTGGCTTTCTCTGTTTCTTTTGCAATTACTAGGGATCCATTCTGTTATTTTTAATGTCCATCTATTATCTGTCAGTCTCATTTTATGCCCTGCCCATGTCCATTTCTTTTTCTTACATGGTATTAGAATATCCTCTACTTTAGTTTGCTCTGGTATCCATGTTGCTCTTTTTCTGTCTTTTGGTGTTATTTCCATCATTATTCTTTCCATAGCTCTTTAAATTGCAACTAGCTTTTGTTCTAACGCTTTAGTAAGGTTCCAAGTTTGTAAGGCATAAGTTAATACTGGTTGGACCATCTCATTATATACTTTTCTTTTTAGAGAAAGTGGCATTTTACTTTTCATAATCTCATTTTGATTAACAAATGCTCTCCATCCCATGCGTATCCTTCTTTTAATTTCGGTCTCATGTCCTGGGGAAACACCTACCGTTTGTCCTAAGTACGTATATTCGCTAACAGCTGATTCAACAGCCAGATTAGGAAGAAACACAGTCCACAATTGGTCACAGTTGGAATAAATCTTTTAGAATACTGTGTAGTATCAAGGCATGACGTTGTTTGAATTATTTTTAGTTGGATGTATTTGCAGTATTTATTATTGATAGTTTTGAAATAAAGTATTTTATATTACAATGAGATTCTTATTTCTCTTTGTCTTTTCGTATTTCATTATCAAGAACCTTGAAAATCTTAAAAATCTCAGACTTTGAAAACCTGCAATACGTTGCCTTCATCTGGTGCTTTATGGCATCTACTCACACAAGGATATTTTCCAAGATATCATTTCTAAAGTCTTCCATAACCTGTCTAGACGAAGATTACCATCTCACTGCCTTCTCTGGCGATTCAGTTCCCACTTCTCGAGGTTTTGCGCAGGAAACAAACTTTATGCTGACACGTCACATTGCGTACGAAAATGGAATTTCTTTTGCAAAGCCTGTAAATAAAGGATATTTCCATGTTGATCTTCAGGAGATGTGATTTCTTCAATATAGTATTTGCGTTGTTTATTTCTGTATATACTGTGTGATTTAATTTTCTGGAGTTGTAAATAAACGGCTGTCTTCCTATTGACCTTCAGAAGAAGTGATTTATTCGATATATTTGTTTTTTTTTATTGCTTTTAAACATGACATTTCGAAGGTTGTAAATAGATGGCTGTTTTCGTGTTGACCTTCAGAATTTCATTCTTATAATTTACTCTTTTATTTATTGGTATTTTGCTGTTATTGTTAGTCTTAAGCGATATATATTGTTAGATGTTAATAGAGCTTATTGTAACTGGTGACGATAAAAATGGTGAAAATAAATTTTGTTTGAATTGTATAAGGACGGAATAGGATTAGTTACTATAGTCCATTTCTTTTAGCGATGCATATTTGCACCGACTCGCAGCGGTGCCCTTATAGCTCGGAAAAGTTTCCGGATCGCTGATTGGTTGGACAAGATAATTCTAACCAATCAGCGATCAGGAAACTTTTCCGAGCTAAAAGGGCACCGCCGCGACTTAGTGCAAATATGCATCGCTAAAAGAAATGGACTATAGTTAAAGAGGTATAGGCACAGAATTTGTCAAAAAATACAATTAATGCCATGCTGGAAGAAAATAATGTTAGATAATTCACTGAAAATAGACTGTATATATGAAATTTGAAATTGTAATAGAAAATTATATAAAGTTTAAATTTTTTATTTTTTTATAAATTGTAAGGTACAATAAGAAATTTCGAAGTTTCACATGTATTATCAAAAGAAAATGAAGGTTCTTTAAATCATAAGTATACACCAGCCCTTATTAACATAACAGAAACTAAAAGAAAATAGAGTACCGCACGTGTTTCATACACGCTCGTAAACAGAAATGGTTTGGATTTTTAATCTAATCACTCGTTCTTCCCTGCACTGTTAATAGACCAACCTGTATAAGCATGCTTTATTTTGCTTGAATTATTATGAACTTCTTCCTCGGAAGTCGCCGTATATAAACTTGATGATTGTTTAACAAAGTTTAGTTGCATTCACCTCGCCTCTCAGTTATGAGCTAACTGACGCCTCGCAGAGTTGTATGTCTAATACCGGGCTAGTGAAAGAAACATCGAGATATATTGTTTAACCTTTTTTTTTTTTTTTTTTTTTTTCTGGCTCAATTCCTTTAACTTCGAGTAGTTATGTTAGCATTTCTCACGTGTGTTGAAACCATACTTCCTTATTATTATTATTATTATTATTATTATTATTATTATTATTATTATTATTACGAGCCAGGCTACAACCTTTGTTGGAAAAGCAAGATGCTATAAGCCCAAGGGCCCCAACAAGGAAAAATAGCTCAGTGAGGAAAGGAAACAAATAAATAAATTACAAGTTAAGAATAAACAATCGTAATAAAATATTTCAAAACATTAACAATATATACTGGAATGGTAATAGTCATGTTGTTCTTACAAGATCAATAAACTATTATGGATGATATGGGGCTGGTACCCCTCATTCCACCCCCACCCCCACCCCCCCATCCATAGGAATTCCATATATGGGCGGGTAATCTATTAAAGGTAATTTATGGGTTAATATTGATGGCTCCTGACACAACGCTGTAAATGGCAATTGGCTACTTATTAGGTCAAAAGGGTAGGCAATTTGTCTCGCGACCTTCGACCTGTGTTGTTCTATGCTAGAAATGGGGAAGACAAATTACTAGTAATTCCTGACCAAATTGTATGGGGTTCGTAATAACTCGAAATATGATGAATTAGGTAATGATTATGATTAGATAGTGTGTTGTTTATATATGTATATATGCATATTATGTATATATACATATGTGTTATATGTAAATTAATTATATATATAGATATTTATATATATATATATTATATATGTATATATATTTATATATATATATATATATATATATATATATATATATATATATATGTGTGTGTGTATATATCTCTATCTATCTATTTATCTATCTATCTATCTATCTATTTATATATATATATATGCTGCTAAAATTCAAAAGAAATATATATATATATATATATATATATATATATATATATATATATATATATATATATATATATATATATATATATGCTGCTAAAATTCAGAAGAAAATCCGCATCACAGTTTTAACATATTTTTTCCATCTAGAAAATATTAATCCCATACTGGCTGGACCTATAATAATTAATCAAAAATAATTTTTTCCATTTATAACCTCAACTTATAGTATGTATCAATTTCTTTACTTTTAATTGTATTTGTTAATTTTTCCATTAGTAATTCGAAATTAAAGTAATTTCTAATTTTGATCTTTTTTCCCATTTGCAGTCCAAAATCGATCTGATTCATGATGCTGTAGAGAAGGGAAACCTAAGAGACTTGAAGGCGTTGCTGGACAGAAGGAAGTTGGCCAGGTCAAAAGATGCACAGGTGAGGTTATTATTATTATTATTATTATTATTATTATTATTATTATTATTATTATTATTATTATTGTTATTATTATTATTATTACCTCCACCAAAGAGGTTATAAAATGACCTCCATTTATTATTATTATTATTATTATTATTATTATTATTATTATTATTGTTATTATTATTGTTACCTCCACCAAGGAGGTTATAAAATGACCTCCGTTTATTATTATTATTATTATTATTATTATTATTATTATTGTTGTTGTTATTGTTATTGTTACCTTCACCAAAGAGGTTATAAAATGACCTCCATTTATTATTATTATTATTATTATTATTATTATTATTATTATTACTAGCTAAGCTACAACCCTAGTTGGAAAATCAGGACGCTATAAGCATAAGGGCTCCAACGGAGAAAAAATAGCCCAGTGAGGTTATTGTTGTTATTGTTATCATTATTGTTACCTCCGCCAAAAAGGCTATAAAATTACCTCCGTTTATTTATATATTTATCTGCTTGTCTGACTGTTATTTATTTATTCATTTATATATTTGTTTGTTTGTTAATATGATTCACCAAATTTTAACAACAGAACAGTATTATGCTCCGAAAGAACCCATTAAGTTTTGGAGGTGATCCGGATCAAGATCGCGATTCTGGTTATTATTATTATTATTATTATTATTATTATTATTATTATTATTATTATTATTATTATTGTTATTATTATTATTATTATTATTATTGTACAGTAGATTCATTCATGGTCCGAATGTGAAACAAGGCAAGCTTGTTCCGTGACTTGAGTAATATGTTCGTTGGCTAAGGTCAGAATTCTTTGATGGCTCTTTCTACTTATTATTATTATTATTATTATTATTATTATTATTATTATTATTATTACTAGCTAAGCTACAACGCTAGTTGGAAAAGCAGGATGCCACAAGCCCAAGGGCTCCAATAGGACAAAAATATCCCAGTGAAGAAAGGAAGTAAGGAAATAAGTAAACTACAAGAGAAGTAAATATAATTTTTTAAGAACAGTAATAACATTGGAATAGATCTTTTTTTATAAAAACTATAAAAACTTAAAATAACAAGAGGAATAAAACAGAAAAGTGTTCCCCAGTGTACATGAATCAAGAGATCTCTAACCCAAGACAGTGGAAGACCAAGGTATAGAGGCTATGGCACTACCCAAGACTAATGAACAATGGTTTGATTTTGGAGTGGCCCCCTAGAAGAGCTGCTTACCATAGCTAAAGAGTATCTTCTACGTTTACCAAGAGGATAGTAGCCACTGAACAATTACAGTGCGGTAGTTAACCCATTGAGCGAGGAAGAATTGTTTGGTAATCTCAGTGTTGTCCGGTGTGTGAGGACAGAGGAGACTATGTAATGTGTAGGCAAGGGGAAAATGAACCGTAACCAGAAAGAAGGATCCAATGTAGGTACTGTCTGGCTAGTCAAAGGACCCCATAACTCTCTAGCGGTAGTATCTCAACGAGTGGCTAGTGCCCTGGCCAACCTACTACCTAGGTTGTAGCTTGTCTAATAATAATAATAATAATAATAATAATAAGGGCTTGCAGAAAGGCCAAATATTTTCATGCCAACCATTAAGGGCTGTAGATACCCCTTGTTCTCTGAAGCTCGAAGGGAATTCTTATTATAAGAGTATTGCTGAGGTCGGAATGCAGAACTTTGCATGCTATCATTAAGCTCCATCTTTCTTTTCATTCTCAAATGTTTCTTCATTCACTGTTAATTTTTCTTCTTCTATTATGAAATACACATTTACAATCTTGCAATTAATAACATATATACATTATAGTATATATACATGAATAATTTTTTATTTTATATATACTGTATTTACAACTGCAATTTTTACTATATATCTAAATGTCTTTTAAAATGAAAAAAAATCCGTAAAAGCGGTATAAATCATGGAATAAATCTTGCCAGGTATTTACCGTTAAAAAAAAAAAACTAATATATTAACGTAGAGGACAGATATTACGGTCATCAACCCGTAAAAAGATAATAACAAAGTAGGGTAAAATTACGGTCGACTGTATTTTACTGAAATACGGCTGAGAACAGTATATTTTTACGGAGAATTTCCGATTAAAATTAGGTTTTTTAATAGTGCTGGGTTTCATACGCTGTGCTTCAGCTTGAGAAATATTTAGATAATTAAAATAAACACAAAATTTAGATAAATCCAAAATTTATATATATATATATATATATATATATATATATATATATATATATATATGTATATATACATATATATATATATATATATATATATATATATATATATATATATATATATATACACACACACACACACACACACACACATATATATATATATATATATATATATATATATATATATATATATATATATATATATATATATAATTATTTTGAGCTTTCGAAGCGACCATCTCCCTTCCTCTTCAGAGAACAAATATGTGTAGAGGGATATTGTTGACAACAATGGGTCACACTGAGGCAGGAGAAGCAATGGACTGCGTGTTTAGATTAGAACTCTTATTAGTTAACCTTATTTTATGTTCCTTAGACATTATTACGCTGTTATTCGTTTGTTTCTCCGAAATAAATAAATGAAAAAACATTCCTTATTTCAAAAAAGATCATCTTTATTGTTTTTGTTCAAACAAATTAAAATTGTAACTATTTTTTTCAAAGATAATTTTTTTTCTCGTAAAAGAAATTTTCCTTTTATATGAATCTCGATCTCCAGCATGAAAATTTGAATAAACTGTCCCATTTTTAAAGTGTATTATTTTTCCTTTATTCCAACAGGGCGTAGGCCTCCTCCACAAGGCAGTGGTCCACGACCATCGGGCTATAGTAGACTACCTCATTGCTGATTACCCGGAGACACTTGACGTCACAGATCATGTAAGTACTGATTTATTAATTTTTTTTTATGACATGTCAAAGGTATTTTTATATATTTTTTTTATATTTATTTGGGAAGTAGGTCTTATGAAAGCTATTTAATTTCTATACTGAACTTTTTTTTTTAAATTGAAATCCTTTTCTTCTTGAAGCTATTTAATTTTTATATTGACTTTTTTTTTAAATTGAATTTACTTTTCTTCTTAAAGCTATTTCATTTTTATACTGACTTTTTTAAAAATTGAATTTCCCTTTCTTCTTAAAGCTATTTAATTTTTTTTACTGACTTTTTTTTAAATTGAATTTCCTTTTCTTCTTAAAGTTATTTAATTTTTATACTGACCTTTTTTTTAATTAAATTTCCTATTCTTCTTGCAGCTATTTAATTTTTTTATACTGACCTTTTTTAAATTGAATTTCCCTTTTTTCTTAGTTATTTCATTTTTATACTGACTTTTTTTTTTAATTGAATTTCCTTTTCTTCTTAAAGTTATTTCATTCTTATACTGACTTTTTTTTTTAAATTGAACTTCCTTTTCTTCTTAAAGCTATTTCATTTTTATACTGACTTTTTTTTAAATTGAATTTCCTTTTCTTCTTAAAGCTATTTCATTTTTATACTGACTTTTTTTTTTAAATTGAACTTCCTTTTCTTCTTAAAGCTATTTCATTTTTATACTGACTTTTTTTTTAAATTGAATTTCCTTTTCTTCTTTAAGCTATTTCATTTTTATACTGACTTTTTTTTTAAATTGAATTTCCTTTTCTTCTTAAAGTTATTTCATTCTTATACTGACTTTTTTTTTTTAAATTGAACTTCCTTTTCTTCTTTAAGCTATTTCATTTTTATACTGACTTTTTTCTTTTAAATTGAATTTCCTTTTCTTCTTAAAGCTATTTCATTTCTATACTGACCTTTTAAATGAATTTCCTTTTCTTAAAGCTATTTATTTTTTATACTGACTTTTTTTTAAATTGAATTTCCTTTTCTTCTTAAAGCTATTTAATTTCTATACTGACTTTTTTTTTTTAAATTGAATTTCCCTTTCGTCTTAAAGCTATTTAATTTTTATACTGACTTTTTTTTAAATTAAATTTCCCTTTCTTCTTAAAGCTATTTCATTTTTATACTGACCTTTTTTTAAATTGAATTTCCTTTTCTTCTTAAAGCTATTTCATTTTTATACTGACTTTTTTAAAATTAAATTTCCCTTTCTTCTTAAAGCTATTTCATTTTTATACTGACCTTTTTTTAAATTGAATTTCCTTTTCTTCTTAAAGCTATTTCATTTTTATACTGACTTTTTTAAAATTAAATTTCCCTTTCTTCTTAAAGCTATTTCATTTTTATACTGACTTTTTTTAAATTGAATTTCCCTTCTTAAAGCTATTTAATTTTTATACTGATTTTTTTTTTAAATTGAATTTCCTTTTCTTCTTAAAGCTATTTAATTTTTATACTGACTTTTTTTAATTGAATTTCCTTTTCTTCTTAAAGCTATTTAATTTCTATACTGACCATTTTTTAAATTGAATTTCCTTTTCTTCTTAAATCTATTTGATTTTTATACTGACCTTTTAAATGAATTTCCTTTTCTTAAAGCTATTTGATTTTTATATGGACTTTTTTTTAAATTCAATTTCCTTTTCTTCTTAAAGCTATTTAATTTTTATACTGACTTTATTTTTCAATTGAATTTCCTTTGCTTCTTAAAGCTATTTAATTTTTATACTGACTTTATTTTTCAATTGAATTTCCTTTTCTTCTTAAAGCTATTTAATTTTTATACTGACCCTTTTATTAAATTGAATTTCCTTTTCTTCTTAAAGCTAATTAATTTTTATACTGACCTTTTTTTTAAATTTAATTTCCTTTTCTTCTTAAAGCTATTTAATTCTTATACTGACTTTTTTTTAATTGAATTTCCCTTCTTAAAGCTATTTAATTTTTATACTGACTTTTTTTTTTTTTCAAATTGAACTTCCTTTTGTATTTATATAACAAATGATATCGGCGACAATGACTTTTGATGTCAGGATGCCAAAATGCCCAAAATTAATGAATTAACAGAACCAATATTCGAATGTTCTCTCATAACGTGAAGGAAGACTGCACCAAAAGGACGGTAGTTGTTTAGGTCAACATTGAAATAACTTTTTCAAGAAGGACGGTAGTTATTTGAACATCGAAATAACTTTTTCAGCAAGGACGGTAGTTATTTGAACATTGAAATAACTTTTTCAACAAGGGTGGTAGTTATTTGAACATTGAAATAACATTATCAAGAAGGACGGTAGTTATTTGAACATTGTAATAACTTTTTCAACAAGGACGGTCGTTATTTGAACAATGAAATAACTTTTTCAAGAAGGACGGTAGTTATTTGAACATCGAAATAACTTTTTCAACAAGGACGGTAGTTATTTGAACATCGAAATAACTTTTTCAACAAGGACGGTGGTTATTTGAACATAGAAATAACTTTTTCAAGAAGGACGGTAGTTATTTGAACATTGAAATAACTTTTTCTAAAAGTGCAGTTGTTTCTTAACTCAACATTGATAACTTTTTCTATATAGACTGTAGTTATTTATTTTAATATTGCAATAACTTTTTTAAAAAAAAGGATGGTAGTTACTTTACATTGATAACTTTTTCAAGAAGGATGGTAATTATTTACTCATTAAAATAACTTTTTCAAAAAGTACGGTACGTACTTAAACTAACATTGAAATAACTTTCATTAAGGACGGTAGTGACTTAACTCAGCATTGATAACTTTTTCAACAGGGACGACAGTTATTTAACTTAATATATAAAATAACTATCAATATATAGGGATCATGATTTCCATATACTCCTATAGGACCCATTATTGAATGAAGAAGTAGTATAAAGTGTTTTTCATGTAGCTTAAAGATTAAAACGTAATTTACTGCAAACCAAAAAGCAAGATATTGTAGATTAAAACCATGATATACTGCTGCTTCCTCCGATGCCTTAGATGACCGCGGAGGTAGCAGCAGTAGGAGATTCAGCATTATGAAGCTTCATCTGTGGTGGATAGCGGGGGAGGGTGGGCTGTGGCACCCTAGCAGTACCAGCTGAACTCGGTTGAGTCCCTTGTCAGGCTGGGAGGAACGTAGAGAGTAGAGGTCCCCTTTTTTGTTTTTGTTTCATTTGTATATGTATGTATGTATGTATATAATCTGAAAGGAGCTATATTGATTAATGGTTTCTCACTGCATATAAATTTGATTTATTCCGGGCTATATTCAAGTGATTTATTATGTAATAAGAATGAGCGATTTGACCATTGTGTTTATGCAGATAAAATATGTTCTTTTATGTGCAAGAGCCAGGAACAAATTGTCGTTAATTAAAGATATAGGTGTCTGGTTTCAGTTTTATCAGAATAGATGGTCACCAGAACGTCACTTGGGCAAGCATAAACCCCCACTGTGGTGCCCAACCACAGCGGTATCCTCCCCAGTAAACAGCTTAAACTCAAGGTCCCGGGCGGGGATCGATCTGCTGCCATGCGAATACTAGGCGAACATATCACCACTGTACTAGCTAGTAGACTTAAATGAAGAAGTGACGATCGGTGCATTTGTAAAGGAGACAATATTGGAAATGAAATTCAACTATCCGTATTTTACATTTTTCATTTTTGGGGAGGTGGTGGGGGGCGGGGGTGGGGTGAGAACCAGGTATGATTGTCTTCCTGAGAAATGTGATAAGGTTTAGCGTATTCTCTGACGGATAGTGATCCACATGTTTGGGAAACTTATCTTCTGATGATGCAATAGATGAATTCATGGTGATGGGGTACCTAGAAGCATAGTATCATCTCTTCCTAATAAATCTTGGGGCTATTTAGACATGAGTTTTTAGCTTTGTTGCTTTTTCCTCGTAGCTTTGTCTGGATACTTATAAGGTAATGTCTGCTCGAAATATTTTCTATTTCATTTACTGCACTGTAATTATTTAGAGGCTACAGGTAATGGTAGAAGAGACTCTTTATCTGTTGTAACCAGATCTTCTAGGACACTCAAAAATCAAACCATTCTTTTCTAATCTTGGGCAGTGCCATAACATCTATACCATGGTCCTCCATTGTTTTGGGTTAGTTTTCTTGCTTGAGGATACACTCGGGCACACTAATCTGTTTCCTTATATTCTTTCCTCACTGGAATATTTTCCTTGTTGGAACCCTTGGGCTTATAGCATCCCGCCTTTGCAACTGGGGTTGTAGCTTACCTAATAATAATAATAATAATAATAATAATAATGGTGTGCTGTTGCCAAGTTGAATGTGTGTTGCTGTTGTAGATTGTGAGGTGCCAATACTTTTCGGTTCATTATTTTTGTTAGTGTTGGAAACTGGAAAGCGTTTGTTCATAGTTCCCATTGAAAAATAGTCAGTTGTTTATATATTTGTCCATATTATTATTATTATTATTATTATTATTATTATTATTATTACTTGCTAAGCTACAACCCTAGTTGGAAAAGCAGGATGCTATAAGCCAAGGGGCCCTAACATGGAAAATAACCCAGTGAGGAAAGGAAACACGGAAAGATAAGATATTTTAAGAACAGTAACAACATTAAAATGAATATTTCCTATATAAACTATAAAAATTTTAACAAAACAAGAAGAGAAATTAGATAGAATAGTGTGCCCGAGAGTACCCTCATGCAAGAGAACGCTAACCCAAGACAGTGGAGGACCATGGTACAGAGGCTATGGCACTACCCAAGACTGGATAACAATGGTTTGATTTTAGAGTGTCCTTCTCCTAGAAGAGCTGCTTACCATAGCTAGAGTCTCATCTACCCTTACCAAGAGGAAGGTAGTCACTGAACAATTACAGCGCAGTAATTAACCCTTGGGTGAAGAAGAATGGTTTGGTAATCTCAGTGTTGTCAGGTGTATGAGGACAGAGGAGAATATGTAATGAATAGGCCAGACTATTCAGTGTATGTGCAGGCAAAGGGAAAGTGAACCGTAACCAGAGAGAAGGATCCATTGAACTACTGTCTGGCCAGTCAAAAGACCCCCATAACACTTTAGCGGTAGTATCTCAACGGTATTATATTGAAATGTAAGCTTCTAACTAACTGTTGAAATTACGATTCCATTGGAAAGGAGGACTGTCCGCTGGCCATGTAGTGAGAATATGAGAGTTGCTCGTAAATTCTAGATATTTCGCCCCCAAAGGACGCACCGGTACGTTCTTGCAAAACACTGTTATTTACATGTTTTTGCATGTTTTTGATAACTTTTTGAGAAATCTCAGGCATTTTCCAAAAGAATGAGACCAACCTGACCTCTCTATGACAAAAGTTGAGGCTGTTAGAGCAATTTGAATAAAATATATAGGAAAATGTGCTCGAAATTTAATCTTACCTTGGGGGTAATAGGGTTAAGCTCTTTGGTCATCACGTACAGTTGATAGTTTGTTTATTAAATTCAGTCGTCTGTAAATGATCGGGTGTAGTATATACATTTATTTCTAACATTACATTTCGACAGTTTGTGACAAAGCCATGGTCTTCCTCTGTCTTGGGTTAGAGTTCTCTTGCTTGAGGGTACACTGGGACACACTAATCTATCTTATTTCTTTTCCTTTTGTTTTGTTTAAAGTTTTTATAGTTTATATAGGAAATATCTATTTTAATATTGTTGCTCTTCAAATAATTTATTTTTCCTCTTTTCCCTTCCTCACTGGGCTATTTTCCCTGTTGGAGCCCCTGGGCTTATAACATCCTAATTTTCTAACTAGGGTTGTAGCTTGGCAAGTAATGATAATAATAATAATAAAAATGATAAAAGCAGTATTTCAAAGGCAGCTGGCTCTCTTGCTGCTGTGTCATTTCTCTCTCTCTCTCTCTCTCTCTCTCTCTCTCTCTCTCTCTCTCTTTGGTGTCATTATCTTAAGGTAATGAATACCTTCTTAGGGGTAGGCCAAGAATACTGTCGCAATTGTCTGACCGTGTCAGCCCAGATGGGTTTCTCGCGTGATACTTTAGACGTAAAAGTTCACGCCCAAATTATTTTACTTTGGTTGGGTGGGAGTAAATGACCTTTCCTATCCATAAGAGCTTCTGACCCTTTGTCCATTTTAATGTATCTACTACTACTGAATAGGTAGAGCACTCTATAGGGGGGTTGGTGGTATCAGTACTTTGTAGGCATTACTTGGAGGTTTTTATATTATTATTATTATTACTACTAGCTAAGCTACAACCCTAGTTGGAAAAGTAGGACGTTATAAGCCCAAGGGACCCATCAGGGAAAGCAGCCCAGTGAGGAAAGGAAACAAGGAGAAATGAAATATTTTAAGACAGTAACAACATTAAAATAAATATATCCTATAAACACTTTAACAAAACAAGAGGAAGAGAAATTAGATAGAATAGTGTGCCCGAGTGTACCCCCAAGCAAGAGATCTCTAACCCAAGACAGTGGAAGACCATGGTACAGAGGCTATAGCACTACCCAAGATTAGGGAACAATGGTTTGATTTTGGAGCGTCCTTCTCCTAGAAGAGCTACTTACCATAGCTAAAGAGTCTCTTCTACCCTTACCAAGAGGAAAGAAGCCACGGAACAATTTTAGTGCTGTAGTTAACCCCTTGAGTGAAGAAGAATTGTTTGGTAATCAAAGTGTTGTCAGGTGTATGAGGTCAGAGGAGAATCTGTAAAGAATAGGCCAGACTATTCGGTGTATGTGTAGGCAAAGGAAAAATGAACCGTAACCATAGAGCAGGATCCAATGTAGGACTGTCTGTCCAGTCAAAGGCCCCATAACTCTTTAGCGGTAGTATCACAACAGGTGGCTGGTGCCCTGGCCAACCTACTACCTATAGCGTTATTTTGGTCCCTAGCTGTACTCTTGGGCAGATACATCAGTTAGGTATTAACTTAAAAACGGAGTGAATGCAACTAACTTTATTTGAACAGAGCATGCGTATATATACAACCCGTTCCAGTCAAGAACGGCACGAAAATTCAAACAAAATGAAACAAGCATATAGAGGCATAAACAGGTTATCAGTGCGAGGGTAGAGCAATAACGACAATAGAAAAAAAAAAACGAAATAACGTTACAGTGTACAAGCCTGTGTGATACACGTGCGGTGAACTCTTTTCACCCTTGTACTATACCTTTGTGTCCACTTCCTTTTTCTCTATCTTGCTCTTCAACCTCTAAATGGCCTCCAGGGTCAAGTTCATAAATAGAAAATAGGTAGAGAAGAACAAGAACTTTCTGGGATGTTTCTTGCGTGAGTCGCCTTATCGGTTTTGCTCGTTATATTTGCTCGGTTATTTATTAGTTATTCAGTACTGATACGACTACATGAATATTTCATATTTTATCAAAGTTGTTTATATATGGAATTTACCAGTCACTTTTTATTGGTTACAAATTTTGTTTTAGAAGACATGATAAACTATTAACTTTCATGGCTTCCATACCCTTTCTGTATGTTAGTTGCACCTGTAAATGCTAATAGCATAGAAATTTATGACTATAAAAAGTTAGCCTTTTAAATGACTGTAATTAACCATTTTAAGTATTTAAGCCAACCTAAATCTGCAATCCCCTTAGCACGTTAGTAGATTAATCACATGCACCAAATAAATTAAACCAAGACACCATTAAATTCAGTTTTGTAGACGATATATGACTGCATATACTATGTCCTAGTGTTTTTGTCATATACAGGCATAGTAGATATAACAGCGGGCGAGAGACTGACAGTCTGAATCTCCCCGCAGAATCTGTCGGCGTCGAGGAGGTACCAAGTACTGGAAACTCTACAGGAGGTCCCTGAAGATCAGTGCCTTGAACGTCTGCCACCTACTCAGGCCCCTCCATCTTCACCCACAGTGATCAGAAGCTTTCAACCCAAGGTGCTGGAGTTGTGTGTGGGAACAAGACCGAACAGAAATATTGATACTGCTGAATCTAAGCCTGTGAAAGGTGCTATCAAAAGTAGTAGTGGTGGACGTAAGGTTGATGGATTGTTAGAAATGGCGAGGCTCAACTTGATGGAGGGACTAGAACTTGAGGTGGCAGACTGGTCAGAAGACGATGCTAATACATGTTATGAGAATTTTTCCTCTCCAGAGGAAATCCAGAACTCAGCGCAGGGTGAAAGAGAAGTATTCTCACCTGAACTTTCCAGTACAATTAACAAACTTTTATCGCGGGGTAGAAGTGGTCGCCTTCCTCGTCTCAGCACACCAATGAGTTCTCCAGAGGTTGCTGGGAATAAGAAATCAGTTACACGACTGATAGACCACGGCCAATGCGTTGGTCCTAGTGCTATGTATCCACCTCTACTAAACAGGACCAACCTTGCCTACGAGACTCACTTGCAAAGACTGGGAAGGATCCGTCGTCGTCGTCCTATTGAAAATGATGAAAAGCAAATCCCGGCTTCCATGCAACGGAAGCCATTGAAAAGACCCCCACTTCTTCCTGGCATTCAACGAAAACCTCAGTCTGAGAAACAAGGGCAAGCTAAGGAGAGGCCTCTTACTCCGACCCCATCAGGAACAACTTTATCTGCAAAGCAACGATGGAGGAAATTGAATCCTCGACATTCAAATACTATTAAAGACCATCTCATCGCTGAACGTTTACATGACATGTTCAAGAATCTTAGTGATAGTGATCACGAAAATGACAATTTGGACTCTAGGTCAGCAACTGATCCCAGTACTCATGATAGTGGTGAGAGCAACTCTAATGGCTCTTCATCAGGGATATCGCCTGCTTTTGATCGAACCTCTTCAGCAAGAAGTATGGAAGACGATTCTGGTGTAGGTAGTCCAGGCAATGAAGAGAATCTATTCATTCAAGAGTTAGATAACCTGAATTTAAGCATCTTATTTTCAAATAATGATGGAGGTAAGAAAAAGAAACAGTCCCAGAAAGTTAGTTTTATTCCAAGTGCTGTAAAAAGGCCACAAAAAATTGTGACACAAGGTATTAGGCCAACTCGCATATACCGTAGTAATTCAGATGGCCAAAAGTCTTTGAAATTTAATTCACACCGAAGCAAAATCCCTGTTCTTCAGAGGGCTAGAAGTGAAGGAGACCTATTCAGTCCTTTAGTTCCAACTAAACAAAAAGTGGGCAGTTTTATAAACAGAAGTTCAACAACTTCTAAAAAGTCTGTTAACTTTGATAGTAGCGGGCCTCCTTTTTCACCTGAAGACTTGTCAGAAATACCCGAAACCAGTGACATTAATTTGTATATGTACGCCCAAGCGGCACCTTCTGTGCAGAAATACATTCGCTGGTTAGCTCGTCGTATTATTGGTGAGACCTTCGCTGACCTCAAGAACGTTTACGATGCTGCCATAAAGAAACACAACTCAAGGAAGGAAATACTGGACATTGTCTATGACCATGATGTAGACTACTGGGCCAAAGTCATTGTGGAAAGAGTGTGCAAAAGAGTGGAAACATCTATCTTGACTTACAACCGAGATGGCACATTGAACTTTAGATGAAAGTGTTAAAAGCTGTTAGCTTTATTATGAACTTACCTGTAATTAGTCATCGTCGTTGCTAAAGTAAGGTACTGTTAAGCCCCCGACGACAGGGTTCAGAAGTCTATATTTTTGCATGTTTGTAAACTGCGTAAACGGGTAACTTCATTTGCCTTTATCTTGTGATTTTTTGTGGATTATCAGTGTATACTTACGAGAATGTTATAATGTATAGTCATTATTCAGTCAAAGGAAACACATCAATCAATAGAAAACACAGTGTTTAGTAGAAAGGAGTGTCACTTCGTCAGTTCACCTCTGGACAATTGAGTGTCTTTGCATACTATACTCAATTTTTTTTAATGAGGTGCATTTGCACTGACTCGCAGCGGTACCCTTTTAGCTTGGAAAAGTTTCCTGCTATCTGATTGGTTAGAATTATCTTGTCCAACCAATCAGCGATCAGGAGACTTTTCCGAGCTTAAAGGGCACCCCTGCGATTCGGTGAAAACATGCCTCACTAAAAAGAATTGCCTATAGATACCAATAAGGTATATTGCAAAAACTGGAGAAGTATATTCAAGTTATCTGTGATGTACATTTCCTCATCCATTGCTCAATTATCACTTTCATCATGACGCTTTTGGAATAACTCAAGCTTCTTTTCTGGCTTAATTCAGCAATGATTTGGTAACTGCTTTAATTGTCAACAAAGAATGTTGATTTATAACTTGTCTATTTTGATGGATCGTATAGGGATACGATAATTCCGCGTTTGTATATATATATATATATATATATATATATATATATATATATATATATATATATATATATATATATTCTCATTTTAATCTCAGATTTTGAGACCATTTTCATAAGTTCACCGAGATCATGTTAATCCATTTCCATCTAACTTTTCAAACATTTCCTACCCAAGATTATGTTTCGATAATCTAAATTTTCTTTTATTATATGAGAGGGTTTCTTTTTATATATTTTAGTATAAAAAAAATATCAACCCAATCGTGTAGTATAATGAGTTAGCCAACATTTCTTATTTTACAGCAGTGTTGCCATTCCAAAAATCATAGTTCCCTCCATTTATTTCAACACTTTCAATTAATATTCTTTGAAAGCTATGTTAATTAAACATTCATGTTTAATACAAGTCATATAATACATCATAAATTCACTTCACCAATTTTTACATTCTTCATAAATTCATTTATCTCATCCCTACACAGTAAGGTTTTTTCAATCGATTTTTAATAAACACATGTAATGCAACGAGATTTCAAATATGCATAATTGTGATAGTGTCCTAATACGCGTGTACACTGTATTAAGTTTTGTTATAATAGCTTAAGCATTATGTACCAAGTAAGGCGGATTGTGATACACATTTGCAATAAATGTTTAAAAGAAATTCTGAAGGTTCAGTGTTTTAATCCTAATGTTACTTATTAATTTAGCGTTGGGTAATTTTAGGCTCTTGGGCTAAGTCTCAAGTTTTCTTTCTTATTTAAGAAGATGAATTGTGGTGTATGCATGATAGCGGCCACCTGTATGTATTATTATGTCTAACTTAGAATACGGCAGTGTAAGGGGCGTCGTAGGGGGCGTTAGCTCCCCCCCCCCCAGTAGGTAAGGACATGGCTTGTAGTTTAGGTTAGGAGGGAAAGCTTAGGTTAGTTAATGCAAGTTTTTAATGAACGCGTGAGGGACTGGCCGCTGATATACAAAGGCTCCGATGTATTTAAGTACGCTTTTAAAAAATCGTAATTTCAACCTGAAATACTCTGTAAAAAATATACTTTTTTCAGCCGTATTTCAGTAGATTACAGGCGACTGTTAATTTCACCTTGCTTTGTTATTATTTTTTACTGTTTGGTGACCGTGATATCACTCCTTTACGTCAATATATCCATTTTTAAATGGTAAAAATCCTGAAATAAATGTTACCAGGCATTTGCCGTTTTTAATAGAAATTTTTGAGTGTATACTTCCTTGAACAGGACGAAAGGTTAAATATTATTATCATTACTTCATTCTTGCTAAGAAATGTAATTATTTGAATTTTATTTTATTCGCAGTTGTATTATCTACGGTGTATTCAGGCTTTTCTATTCTCGTATATATTTTGTTTGCAACATGTTCTCATTCTGGAGACAGTAATATTTATGTAAAGGTAATTTGCAACCGGCAAGGAATTACTTTTTGCAAACGAATCTTACCTTTCTTATCTTCCTGGTGAATGACCTGAAAATCCCAGTGTTTAGCAGCAGTTTGATATGAATTAATCATCAAAATTTTCTAGTGTTTACTGACCAATGACGCATTTTATTTTGATGAAGGTTGTCGTAATGCAGTATAATATATGCAAGGGTTGATTGGTTTGTGTGTGTGTGGGGGGGGGGGGGGGTTTAACAATCAACTTTTATCTGAAGATATACTTTTGCATCATACTGTACATACGTGGATGAAAGTGTATAGGCACCTGGCACACGCGCTACCTTTATGTGCGCTTGTGTACATCCGTTAACAATATTGACAATTGTTATCTGTATTTATACTTTTGCATTATACTTTATACATATGGATGAAAGTGTATAGGCACCTTGTACACTGGCTACCTTTATGTGCGCTTGTGTACATCCCTTAACAATATTGAGCTTTTATTTGAAGATATACTTTTGCATCATACTGTACATACATGAATGAAAGTGTATAGGCACCTATGTACACGCGCTACCTTTATGTGCGCTTGTGTACATCCGTTAACAGTATTGAACTTTTCTCTGAAGGTATACTTTTGCACCATACTATACACCCATGGATGAAAGTGTATAGGCACTTGGCACACTCGCTACCTTTATGTGCGCTTGTGTACATCCGTTAACAATATTGAGCTTTTATTTGAAGATATAATTTTGCATCATACTGTACATACATGGATGAAAGTGTATAGGCTCCTGGCACACTCGCTACCTTTATGTGCGCTTGTGTACATCCGTTAGCAATATTGACTGGTGGTTCAGATACAAGAGGAGAGAGAGAGAGAGGAGCACTTTTGCATTATATATGATTATTGATTGGACAGAAGACTCACTCGTTCGTCGAATGACCTTGTGCTAAAACATATTTTTTATCTTCGTTACATCACTAGAAGCACCTCATCGAGGTAACTGAATTTTGAGTTAGTATTTTAGCATACGTTTTGTACCTCATTATCATCGTTCCTTGGTTTAGAATTTATGCACTAGAAATGATTAACATTGAGACAGGTATTTTGTAGGAATATTGTGTTAAGAAGTTTTGGTATTAATACGTACTGTTGATTCGTTATATATGTATGTGTATATATATATATATATATATATATATATATATATATATATATATATGTATGTATGTATATGTGTGTATATATATATATGTATATATATATATATATATATATATATATATACATATAAATATATATATAGATATATATATATATATATATATATATATATATATTTATATTTATATATATATATACCTCTCTCTCTCTCTCTCTCTCTCTCTCTCTCTCTCTCTCTCGCTCTCTCGCTCGCTCTCTCTCTCTCTCTCTCTCTCTCTCTCTCTCTCTCTCGCTCTCTCGCTCGCTCTCTCTCTCTCTCTCTCTCTCTCTCTCTCTCTCTCTCTCTCTCTCTCTGACGTAAGCCTCCGGAACCACGTAAAGGTTACTACGTTACTTCAAGGATATCTCATGACTTATTCCTTTTTGTGACCTTTATCGTTCAAGCGAGTTACTACATCCTCCCTCGCTCTTTCTGTTTCTTGGACCTCATGTAACCCATTGCTAATTATAACAGAATCCTAAGCTCTGTATTATTTATAAGCCAAGATGCTAATTCTGTATTATTCTTATTATTTTTATTGTTCTTATTCTTATTATTATTTCAATGTTGTTGGGCTGCTATTCTTAAAATATTTTGTATCGTTCATTACTTCTCTTGGAGTTTATTTATTTCCTTTCCTCTTATTCTTATTATTATTTCAGTGTTGTTAGGCTGCTATTCTTGAAATATTTTATATTGTTCATTACTTCTCTTGTAGTTTATTTATTTCCTTTCCTCATTGGGTTATTTTCCTTGTTGGAGTCCCTGGGCTTATAATATCCTGCTTTTCCTACTAGGGTTGTAGCTTATCTAATAATAATGATAATAATAATAATAATAATAATAATAATAATAATAATAATAATAATAATAATAATAATAATAATAATAATAATAATCTGGTTTTCTAGTTCTTGTGCGGAAGTTCTCAGTGATTTATGGAAGAAAATAAAATATATTCTTCCTCAAGGAAACTCAATATATGGATTGATCAATTGAAAGACAAAGCGAATGATTTATCGTTTTAATAAGTATAAAAAGCAGATATTTCAAATTAATTTAGAAGCAGATTTAACGGTAGAATATTTTTGTGCATTTGGTGTTATTAAAAATAACAATACATTTTTTTACATCCTGAGGATTCCTAATCGCTTGTAGGGCCTCATTGTGAACCATTACCGGTTACATTATAATCGTAAAGACTGTTGTTATTTTTATAAGCTTTACAATTTAAATAAAACAAGTAGCCTGATGCGCAATATGTTGGCTACTAACCTAAGTTTGTAATACCCTTTTTAATAGTATGTAAATGTCTACGGGATATTCACTCCATATTTCAAATATCACAGTTTAGTTTGCTGCAGGATGTTAAATATTAATGCTTTCCTAGAAATTGTAGGCATCATTGTTCCTCGAAATACACCTGTATGAAACTTTATTTTTTAATATTGCTTTTGATTTTAGTAAGGTTTCTTGCTTGTGGAAATCCTAATTGATAGCATTGCTCTGGGGAGGAAATGGCCTCAGTTTCTTAGATTTAAACTCCTATTTTGATAAATATTTTGTTGTGCTTGTTGCTGTTGCTATAAGCCAAGATGCAACCCTAACTAGGGAAACAATTATTTTAATAAAATGTATATTTAAACTCCTATTTTGATTATTATTTTTTTTTTGTACTTGTTGCTGTTGTTAGAAGCTAAGGTGCAACCCTAATTAAGGAAACAGAATTATTTAAATGAAATGGATATTTAAACTAATATTTTTTATTAATATTTTGTTTTTGCTGTGCTTGTTGCTGTTGTTACAAGCCAAGATGCAACCCTAACTGGGAAAACGGAATTATTTAAATGCAATGGATATTTAAACTTCTATTTTTATTAATATATTTTTTTGTTGTGCTAGTTGCTATTGTTGCAAGCCAAGGTGCAACCCTAACTGAGGACACAGAATTATTTAAATGAAATGGATATTTAAACTTATATTTTTATTAATATTTTGTTTTTGTTGTGCTTGTTGCTGTTGTTACAAGCCAAGGTGCAACCCTAACTAGGGAAACAGAATTATTTAAATGCAATGGATATTTAAACTTCTATTTTTATTAATATTTTGTTTTTGTTGTGCTTGTTGCTGTTTTTATAAGCCAAGGTGCAACCCTAACTATGGAAAAAAAAAATTAAATGAAATTGATATTTAAACTCCTATTTTTATTAATTTTTTGTTTTTGTTGCGCTTGTTGCTGTTGTTACAAGTCAAGGTGCAACCCTAACTGAGGAAACAGAATTATTTAGAAGTAATGGATATTTGAACTCCTATTTTCATTAATATTTTGTCTTTGTTGTGCTTGTTGATGTTGTTGTAAGCCAAGGTGCAACCCTAACTAGGGAAAATTAATTACATGGGATACTTAAACTCCTATTTTGAATAATATTTTGTTTTTGTTGTGCTTATTGCTGTTGTTACAAGCCAAGGTGCAACCCTAATTAGGGAAACAGAAATGGAAAGCTATACAATTCGGAATGTAAATGAATAAAATATAAAAGAGAAATGAAGCATCGTAGTAAAAGTTAATCCAATTTTAATATATAGAGTTATTTGTTAAATTAAGATATATAAATAGATTCAAATGACGTCAACTACTCCCCTTTACCTAAGTATACATAAGTATGTTACTACAAGCCTTTGTTCCATCAATGCCTCGTTAATATTGAATTAAGGTTATTTTTAACTTCTAATTAATGACAAATGTGCAATATATATTGATAGGTTGTTAATTATTCATAGTGATGCCTTTTCCTCTGCCTTCTTTCTTTTTACATTTACTTTTTCCAATCTTCTTATTTCTTTTTCTATTTACTTTGTCAAATCTTATTTCTTTTTCTATTTACTTTGTCAAATCCTCTTATTTTTTCCATTTACTTTGTCAAATCTTCTTATTTCTTTTTCCATTTACTTTGTCAAATCTTCTTATTTTTTTTCTTTTTACTTTGTCAAATCTTCTTATTTCTTTTTCTATTTACTTTGTCAAATCTTCTTATTTCTTTTTCCATTTACTTTGTCAAATCTTCCTATTTCTTTTTCTATTTACTTTGTCAAATCGTCAAATCTTCTTATTTCTTTTTCTATTTACTTTGTCAAATCTTCTTATTTTTTTTTCTTTTTACTTTGTCAAATCTTCTTATTTCTTTTCTATTTACTTTGTCAAATCTTCTTATTTCTTTTTCCATTTACTTTGTCAAATCTTCTTATTTCTTTTCTATTTACTTTGTCAAATCTTCTTATTTCTTTTTCCATTTACTTTGTCAAATCTTCTTATTTCTTTTTCCATTTACTTTGTCAAATCTTCTTATTTCTTTTTCCATTTACTTTGTCAAATCTTCTTATTTTTTTCCATTTACTTTGTCAAATCTTCTTATTTCTTTTTCCATTTACTTTGTCAAATCTTCTTATTTTTTTCCATTTACTCTGTCAAATTTTATTTCTTTTTCCATTTACTTTGTCAAATCCTCTTATTTTTTCCATTTACTTTGTCAAATCTTATTTTTTTCTATTTGTCATTTCTTATTTCTTTTTCCATTTACTTTGTCAAAGCTTCTTATTTTTTTCTATTTGTCATATCTTATTTCTTTTTCCATTTACTTTATCAAATCTTATTTCCTTTTCCATTTATTTGTCATTTTATTTTTTCCATTTACTTTGTCATATCTCATTTCTTTTTTATTTACTTTGTCAAATCTTATTTCCTTTTCCATTTATTTGCCAAATTTTATTTTTTCCATTTACTTTGTCATATCTCATTTCTTTTTCCATTTACTTTATCAAATCTTATTTCCTTTTCCATTTATTTGTCAAATTTTATTTTTTCCATTTACTTTGTCAAATCTTATTTCTTTTTCCATTTACTTTATCAAATCTTATTTCCTTTTCCATTTATTTGTTAAATTTTATTTTTTCATTTACTTTGTCAAATATTTCTTTTTCCATTTACTTTGTCAAATCCTCTTATTTTCCCTTCATTGCAACTCAAGCGGTGTACTGTCGGCATTACTTGGGGGTCTTACTGTGTTCCTTCGGTAGTATTAATTGAATTATAAATGTAATAATTAACATTATAATTATTAATATTATTATTATTACTCCTATGTGCCCTCACTTTATAACCTTCTACTATGCCATCCAACTTCTTTTAGTTATTCCTTCATATTGTAACTGCAGGGTATTCTCTCTTATCATTTTGGGCACAGAATGGCCTGAGGGCCCCAACGCCTATTGGAAACGTCCCTGCCGGCCGATCTGAATGGTTCGAGTCCTGCTCAAGGTCGATAGTTTCTTGTAGTGTCTGCCAAGGTTTATAATTTACTTTATAGACCTTGGTGTCTGGAACCCCACCATCCTTGTGAGCTAAGGATGCTGGGGGGGGGGGGGTTTGGGGGAGCTTACAGGTCTACCTGATGAGTCATTAGCAGCTATTGTCTGGCCCTCCCTGGTCCTAGCTTGGGCGAAGAGCGGATTGGTCACTGATCATATGTATATATGGTCATTCTCTAGGGCATTGTCACTGTCCCTTGCTTCTGCCATTCCTGAGGGACCTTTAAACCTTATAGATGGGTTGTGGTGGCCTATTGGAAACATCCATGCCTGGCATTCGCCG
>NC_090759.1:77411381-77413881 GCF_036898095.1 Palaemon carinicauda
ACACATATAACTTTTGGTTGTTTACTTTTGTAAATGTTTCTTAACCACGATTGAACTTATTATTGAAATAATTCCGCTATGTTTAACATTGTAGAGAGAGAGAGAGAGAGAGAGAGAGAGAGAGGAGAGAGAGAGAGAGAGAGAGAGAGAGAGAGAGAGAGAGAGAGAATTGCTATTTTTGGGAAAATATATGAATATATGTCCATGACAAGACTATACTTATTCAGTGTAAAAAACATAATTACTGAATAATCTTGTTAATAAATGAGCAAGAAATTCCAAGTAATCAATCTTCACCTAAAATCATGAGCGTAAATAATTCTATTTGAGATACAAGTGGATTATCATTCGTCAGGTACAAATGACCAATTCAGGACAGGTGAAAAAATATAGTAAAATTAACTGAGGGTTCTTGGAATTTGTCGTTTTATTACCTTCGCCAACGAAGTTGGAATGAGGTTATGTGTGTTTGTGAACAGCTTCCTCATCACAATTTAAATCGTAGAGTAATGAAACATGCAGGCATTAACTGGTATGTAAAAAGCTGGAAATTATTAAATTTAGGAAGGTCAAGGTCAAAGGTCAAGGTTACGGTGAAGCAAAATGTCGAATTCACGTAATCAGCCATAAGTTTGGACATCGTTTTCACAGTAACTTCAAACTTAGTTCATATTTGAGTGTATGAAAATCCATGCCAATTAATACATGTTTAGGTCAAAGGTCAAGGTCAAGGTTGAGCAATAGGTCGAGAAATAAGCTGCTGCGGCGGAGGTCTGCGCTCTACTGAGTGCCCCTCTAGTTGTAATAAGAATGTCCTGCGTAGTTGTTCAGAAAATATATATACTTGAAAATACCAATAAAGGTCAAAGAATGGATTGGGAATAAATTGCAAATTAGTTTGAGATATGAATAATTATTGTTAATTTCATTGATTGTGAATTTTAAAAGAGGAAATAGGGTTGCGGTGGCCGATGTGGTAATGTCCCTGACTATTGAACGCCATACTGGAGTTCAAGTCCCACTCAAACTCGTCAAGTTTCTTTGGTCGCTGCAACCTCACCATCCTTGTGAGCTAAGGATGGGTGAGTTTGGGGGAGCCTATAGGTCTATCTGCTGAGTCATTAGCAGTCATTGCCTGGCCCACCTTGGTCCCAATTTGGGGTGGAGTGGGGGCTTGGGCGCTGATCTTATGTATATGTGGTCAGTCTTTAGGGAATTGTCTTGCTTGATAGAGCAATGTCACTGTCCCTTGCCTCTGCCATTCATGAGCGGCCTTTAAAACCTTTAAATAGGATTTTCAATTTCATGAAATGAGCAAGAATGAGCCTCAACAATGTTAAAATCTATTTCGATAGATTTTAAGTTCTGATAGATAGACTAGAGGGAATTTAAAGTATAAATAATGAACACAATTTTGTTTTTAAAGAATTTGGAATAATTTCCAGATGATATAGATAAAATGAGGCAATAAAGCAAAATATATTTATGACCTGAGCGAATTCTTCTTACAAGTTGTTATTCTCCATTTCAAAGAAACATGAATTACTTTACAGCTTAAGTAAATGGTAGCTCCCAAAGGTCGTAAAGTAAATTCATGTGATCATTACTTGTAGAAAATTGTACAAGTTTGGAATATATACTTTTGCAAATGTATTAAGGAATACCAATCACTTTTTTCTATTCCAAGAATTTTCTCCCGTTAAAATTATTTTTTTTTTTATAGATCAGAATCAAAAGTTTTACTAGTATTGAAATACTTCTTCTTGGAAGCTTTAAGGTTGTGAAGTGAATATTGAAAATCCTTAACTGTAACTTTTCTTGACATTTTGTAAAGGTTATGGTTGGGTCGTGTACATATGTATGTATGTAAGGCTATATATATATATATATATATATATATATATATATATATATATATATATATATATATATATATATATATATATATATATGTATATGAATAAGTAGTTTTCTTCTACAGTTCTTATAAAGACGGTTACTTTAGAGAGAGAGAAAAAGTAACAGTAAAATGACAAATTTAAGCTTTAGGGGTTGAATTTCTTATATGTATATATATATATATACATATGTATGTATATATATATATATATGTATGTATATATATACATATATGAATATATATATGTATGTATATATATACATATATGAATATATATATGTATATATATATATATATATATATATATATATATACAGTATATGTATATATATATATATATATATATATATATATATATATATATAAAGTACATATGTATATATACATAATATATATATATATATATATATATATATATATATATATATATATATATATATAAGTACATTATGTATATATATATATACATATATATATACATATATATATATATATATTTATATATATATATATATATATATATATATATATATATATTATATAGTTACAAGGTATGAATATGAGGAACAAAAGAAACAACCAACGCGGCATGACATGCGA
>NC_090759.1:77418881-77429127 GCF_036898095.1 Palaemon carinicauda
TGTTACTTATCGAGTTACTTTTTTTTTTTAACCCTTTTACCCCCAGGCTATTTGGAAATTTCCAACCCTTAACCCCCAGGGGGTTATTTTTTTCCCAGCACATTTTGCAGTATATATTTTTTTAAATTTCTCTAACAGCCTTAATTTTTGTCATAGAGAGGTCAGGTTGGTCTCATTCTCTTGGAAAATGCCTGAATTTTCTCAAAAAATTATCAAAAATATGAAAAGGAAAATTTTATAGCATTTTCTTGCAAGGACGAACCGGTACGTCCATGGGGGTAAAGGGATATTAATAAATGTGTTTCATGTGAAGTTTCTAATTTAGAATATTAATTTAGAAAAATCATTGCTATTTTTTCTTTAAAAAAACTGTTATTTTGGCTATTTTGAATATTAATTGTTTTACTTGATATACTATGCGGCCCTTTAGATTTGTGAATTTCTGAATGCGGCCCTTGCACTAAAATGTTTGCCCAACACTGAGATAGAGAATACTGACGTCTGAGTGGAAGTAAACATTACTGGGACTTAATGCTTCTAAAGCCATATTATAGTTTTAGAGCAATCTGTACACAGATTCTTTCTATTCAACTTTGTGTTCTTCTTCTTCTTCTTCTTTTCCCACTTTTATGTGGGGTCGATGTTTCTGGCCAGTGTTCTCCATCTACCTCTGTCCCACTCTTCATCACCGGTTAATCTCACAATCTCCACTGGCCATATTGGTTTTGGCCGGATGCCTTTCCTGCCGCCAACCCTCCCCATTTACCCGGGCTTGGGACCGGCACCAGGTTGAGGCTGGCTTGGCCCCCTATTAGAAACATTCCTGTCTTGGGATCTGCTGGACTGGGGTTCGAGATCCGTTCAAGCTCGATAGTTTCTTGTAGTGTCTTTAAACTCGCCATTCTTGTAAGCTAAGGGTATAAAGTTTGGGGGAGCGTACATGTCTACCTACTGAATCATCAGCTGCCATTGCCTGGCCCTTCCTGGTCCTAGCTTGGGTGGATGACCATATGTATATGGTCAGTTTCTACGGTATTATCCTGCTAGAGGCATTGTCACTGTTTCTGGCCTTTGCCATTCATGAGTGACCTTTAAACCTTAAATTTTATACATGTGGCAATACAAATTTTATTTGTTTCTTAGATTTCTATTTATACAGCAATTTTCTTTTATTGAACTCAGTAAAACTGTACTTATATTTCATATTATATATTAGGTCATTCACTTTTTAACTGTGGAACCTAGACTGTGTGAACTGGAAAGTGAAAGTTACCCTTAGGTAAAGACATACTGTAACATGTTTTTTTTTTTTATTATTATTATTGTTAAATGATATTGATTCCAAGATAAACATGTAAACTGTAAAACACGAGTGTGATAGCACATAGACAGTACAAAACAATGTTTTATTAGCTCGAAATTTACAGCAACCCATTTTCTAGGCCAGGATAAACATGCTCTGGACAGTGACTTTAAGCATTCACGTCTTAAAATTTACTAAAAAGCAGGTGGTCAAGTTTTAAAAGAGGATACACTATAGTCTATTTCTTTTAGCGATGCAGATTTGCACCGGCTCGCAGCGGTGCCCTTTTAGCTCGGAAAAGTTTCCTGATCGCTGATTGGTTGGACGAGATAATTCTAACCAATCAGCGATCAGGAAACTTTTCCGAGTTAAAAGGGCACCGCTGCGAGTCGGTGCAAATCTGCCTCGATAAAAGAAATGGACTATAGATAAGAGACAGGACCTGTTCAATTTAAGGAACGATTAATTTGAAGTCAGTCTTGTACTTGTTTAAAACCTCCAAACATGCTCCAGACCATAGACTCTATTTCATGTTCAAAAATGTTTACTCTAAAAACAAAGTTTGTTTGGCCATCCGAAAAATTGGAAACAGATATTGATAAAAAAGAGTTATCATTGGAATTTGGATAGCCTTGCTCTGTGTTTACTATAAATGAAAATATCCTTTAATGTAGAATAATTATTGAAAAAGACTAGTGAAGAAAGAGGAGTTGTCTAGGACAGGCTGGAGAGAATAGGAGAAAACTTATTTTATAATATAAATTGACTAGGAACCATATTGTCGAAGACAAGATGTAAATTAAGAACATAATGCAGAAATAGATATAGCAGAGAAAACACACTAAATCAGAATATGATCGCAGAAATAGATATAGCAGAGAAAACACACTAAATCAGAATATGATCACAAGGAAATTCTAAGGAAAAATATAACCCCTGATCTCACAAGAACAACGGAATTTTATCCTAAAGGAGCATAATATCAGGATTAATATACCGCAGGATAATTCTCTCAGAAGTAGGATATGACCCAGGAACAGTATGCTGAACAGATTATAACTCGGGACATTCCTGTACAGAAAATATGTTGAACAGATTATAACTTAGGACATTCCTGTACAGAAATATATTCTAGGAAGAATTCGTAGAGCGTAACGTAACGTAGAATAGTAATTATAGGGTAAAATTGGGTCTGCCGGAAAGCTTAAAACTCTACCTCAAAAGATTTTCTTCCTTGACCAGGAAGTATAGAACTTGCCCTCGATAATAATTGATCTTAGGAAATGAGAGAGGTGACATGCAACGTGGTGTGATAGTGCGTACTTAAAAGGCCTACTACTTTTGTGAAGGGAAGACGGGTCATGATTTTTTTTTTCTGGAGAATGTTTTGTAAAGATATCGAAAGATGATTTTTTAATGAATATTATTTTCCAATTGCGTTCCTGTTATTTTTTTTTTTATCAAGGAAGTTTTTTGAAGAAATATAAATGACTTTTATTAACGAATATTATTTTTCAATTAGGTTCCTGGTTTTTTTCAAAAGAAAATTGGCAAAGAAATTAAAAGATTTTTTGGGTCATGAATTTTTTTCTGGAGAATGTTTTGTAAAGATATCGAAAGATGAGTTTTTAATTAATATTATTTTCCAATTGCGTTCCTGTTTTTTTTTTTTTTTTTTTTTTTTTTTTTTTTTTTGTAAAGAAATAGAAATGACTTTTATTAACGAATATTATTTTTCAATTAGGTTCCTGACTTTTTTTCAAAAGAAAATTGGCATAGAAATTAAAAGATTTTTTGGGTCATGATTTCTTTTTCTGGAGAATGTTTTGTAAAGATATCGAAAGATGAGTTTTTAATGAATATTATTTTCCAATTGCGTTCCTGATTTTTTTTATCAAGGAAGTTTTGTAAAGAAATAGAAATGACTTTTATTAGCCCTTTTACCCCCAAAGGACGTACTGGTACGTTTCACAAAAGCCATCCCTTTACCCCCATGGACGTACCGGTACGTCCTTGCAAAAACATGCTATAAATTTTTTTTTTTCATATTTTTGATAATTTTTTTTTTAGAAAATTCAGGCATTTTCCAAGAGAATGAGACCAACCTGACCTCTCTATGACAAAAATTAAGGCTGTTAGCGCAATTTAAAAAAAAAATATACTGCAAAATGTGCTGGGAAAAAAATAACCCCCTGGGGGTTAAGGGTTGGAAATTTCCAAATACCCTGAGGGTAAAAGGGCTAACGAATATTATTTTTCAATTAGGTTCCTGATTTTTTTTCAAAAGAAAATTGGCAAAGAAATTAAAAGATTTATTTTCTTAATGAGTAGTACTTTTCAATAAGGTTCCTGAATTTTTTCCAAAGGAAATTGTTAAGGAAATAAAAAAAATGTTCTTAATGAATTAGCTTCCTGAATTTTTTTTAAAGGTTGGTAAAAAAAAAATCCTTAATGAATATATTTTACAATTGGGTTCCTGATTTTTTAAAAAGAAAGTTTGGTGAAGAAATAAAAAAAAAAGCTTTTTTCTAAATGGGTGGTATTTTTCAAATAGGTTTCTGACTTTTTTTCAAAGGAAATTTGATTAAGAAATAGAAGAAAAATTTTTCGTAAATAGTATTTTTCAGTTGAGACCCTGATTTTTTAAAAGGAAAATTGGTAAGGAAATAGAAATATGTTTGCTTAATAAATGGTACTTTTCAATTAAGTTTCTGAATTTTTTAGAATAAACTTTGGTAAAGAAATGAAAAAATCTACTAATGAATATATTTTTCATATGGGATCTACAGTAGATTTTTTAAAAGAAAGTTTGGTGAAGAAATGAAAAGAAGTCTTTTTTTAAATGGGTAGTATTTTTTAATTAGGTTCTTGATTTTTTTCAAAGGAAGTTTGGTAAAGAAATGGAAAGATTTTTTTCAATTAATAGTATTTTGCAATGTAATCTTCGTTTGTAAAGAGTAATTTTTTTATTGTTGGTTAAATTTTACTTTGCAATATGTTAATGATTATCTTCTAACTTTGAGTTTTAGCTAATGTCGTTATTTATTATATTTGTTTTATTAGTTGCTCTCTCTCTCTCTCTCTCTCTCTCTCTCTCTCTCTCTCTCTCTCTCTCTCTCTCTCTCACCAGGTTAATGTAACTACGGCGTACTGTATGAATTGATCAGTCATAATTTCTCTCTCTCTCTCTCTCTCTCTCTCTCTCTCTCTCTCTCTCTCTCTCTCTCTCTCTCTCTCACCAGGTTAATGTAACTACGGCGTACTGTATGAATTGATCAGTCACTCTCTCTCTCTCTCTCTCTCTCTCTCTCTCTCTCTCTCTCTCTCTCTCTCTCTCTCTCTCTCTCTCTCTTAGCAGGTTAATGTAACTATGGAACACTGTATGAATTGATCAGTCATAATTTCTCTCTCTCTCTCTCTCTCTCTCTCTCTCTCTCTCTCTCTCTCTCTCTCTCTCTCTCTCTCTCTCTCTCTCTCTCTCTCTCTCTTAGCAGGTTAATGTAACTATGGAACACTGTATGAATTGATCAGTCATAATTTCTCTCTCTCTCTCTCTCTCTCTCTCTCTCTCTCTCTCTCTCTCTCTCTCTCTCTCTCTCTCTCTAACCAGGTTAATGTAACTACGGAGTACTGTATGAATTGATAAGTCATATTCTCTCTCTCTCTCTCTCTCTCTCTCTCTCTCACCAGGTTAATGTAACTATGGCGTACTGTATGAATTGATCAGTCATAATTTCTCTCTCTCTCTCTCTCTCTCTCTCTCTCTCTCTCTCTCTCTCTCTCTCTCTCTCTCTCTCTCTCACAGTAAGGCAAAATTACCCATAAACACGCTCCCTGCAATCAATTTTCCCTATATAGTCTTTTCTTCCTAGAACTACCCACACTTTTTCTCCCCTCTTGGCTAATCATGCAATGGAAAATGAGAAGGACTTCAGTTATGACTTCCAACAATGTGTCTCTTATGACTCGAGTCATTTATTTCACCGAGTTTTTTTTCAAGGGAATTATAAAATGAAAAATGAATTAAGTCTGATGGATGACATACATCGTTGAGCTTTGTGTGATTTTTCAAGGGGATCCTGTGTGAATTAATAATTTTAGCTGACTTGATGATTTATCATTTTGAGGTTCAAAGACTATCTTCTTTCTTTGGTTAGAGTTCTCATGTGTGAGGGTACACTCGGGCACGCTATTTTATCTTGTTTCTCTTCCTCCTTTTTCTTGTAGTTATTATAGTTTATATATGAAAGATCTAAGTTAATATTGTTACTGTTCTTGAAATATTTTATTTTGACTTCATTCCTTTTCTGTATTTTATTTATTCCCTTGTTTCCTTTCCTCACTGGGTTATTTTTCCGTGTTGGAGCCCTTGGGCTTATAGCGTCTTGCTTTTCTAACTAGGGTTATAGCTTAGTATGTAATAATAATAATAATGATAATAATGGTAATAATGAATAATGATACTGAGGAGAAAAGCAAGTTATTGTTAATTGAAAGATGAATATTTGCCTGCTTGTATTTTCATTTGTTTCTCTACTTTTAAAAGTAATAGTAGCTATATTTCTAGCTGTGGTAGCAATATTTAAAGGTCACTCATGAGTGACAGAGGCAAGAAACAGTGACAATGCCCTTGATTTTTACCATATGTACATCGGGCACACTATTCTAGTTAATTTCTGTTCCTCTTGTTTTGTAATTTTTTCATAGTTTATATAGGAAATATTTGTTTTGATGTTATTGTTCTTAAAATATTTTATTTTTCCTAGTTTCCTTTCCTCACTGGGCTATTTTCCCTGAAAGAGCCCTTGGGCTTATAGCATCCTGCTTTTCCCACTAGGGATGTAGCTTAGCAAGTAATAATAATAATAATGATAATAATAATAATAATAATAATATGAACGACACCCAAGCCCCTTCTCTACCCAAGCTAAGACCAAGTAGGGCCAGGCGATGACTCTTGATGACTCAGCAGGTAGACCTATAGGCTCCCCCATACCCCCATGCCTTAGCTCACAAGGATGGTGAGGTTGTAAACACTAAGAAACTATCGAGTTTCAGCGGGTCTCGAACCCCCATCCAGCAAATCGTTAGGCCTGGGACGTTTCCAATACTACACAGTATTCTAGAAGTTTTATTCCAGCTGTTACCAAGTTGTGGAATGATCTTCCTAATCGGGTAGTTGAATGAGTAGAACTTCAAAAGTTCAAAAGTTCCAGCAAATGTTTTTATGTTGACCAGGCTGACATGAGTCTTTTTATTGTTTATATATGACATATCTGTTTTTGATGTTGTTAATCGTTTATATAGGACATAACTGTTTTGACTGTTTTTAGAATGATATATTGTTAATTTATTCTCATCATTTATTTATTTCCTTTCTCCACTGGGCTATTTTTCCCTATTGGAGCCCTTGGGCTTATAGCATCTTGCTTTTCCAACTAGGGTTGTAGCTTCGCTAGTAATAATGATAATAATAATAATAGGCTACCAGAACTAGTTTTCCTTCCCTTATACTTTATAGTTTCCAATAAACCAGGGCTAGATAAGTACATCATATTGCAAGTCCCATGGGATGTTGTAAATATTTGCAGCATTATAAATATCAAAATTATTTACGGTAATAACACGCTTGTTATTATTATTATTATTGTTATTATTATTATTATTTTTATTATTATTATACTTGCCAAACTACAACCCTAGTTACAAAAGCAGGATGCTATAAGCCCAAGGGCTCAAACAGGGAAAAATAGTGCAGTGAGGAAAGGAAAAGAGAAAATGAATAAACTTCAAGAGAAAGTGATGAACAATTCGAATAAAATATTTCAGGAACAATAACAACATTAACATAGATCTTCCATGTATTATTATTATTATTATTATTATTATCATTATTATTATTATTATTATTATTACGTGCTACGCTACAACCCTATTTGGAAAAGCAGGAGGCAATAAGCTTAGGGGCTCCAACAGCGAAAATAGCCCAGTGAGGAAGGGAAAACAAGGAAAAATATATAAGATTTTAAGAACAGTAACATTAAAATAAATATTTCCTTTTACTTTAAAACCTTAAAAAAAACAAGAGGAAGAGAAATAAGATAGAATAGTGCGCCCGAGTGTACCCTCAAGCAAAACCTTAAACAAAAATAGGAAGAGAAAATAAAATGGAAATATAATGGAAAATTCAATGGACTACAAGGAATAGGTAAAACATAATGTGAAATAAGTTATTTAACACAGTATTTAACCTACCTTATCACCAGCTATTAAAAATACTACGTGGCCTACTTAACTGCTTTTTAATAATCCCGAATGACATACGCTTTACGCGCGCGCGGGAGCGCCAAACACGAAACTGAAATGAGCTATTCGATCCGAAAATTGATACTCTCTCTCTCTCTCTCTCTCTCTCTCTCTCCTCTCCTCTCTCTCTCTCTCTCTCTCTCTCTCTCTTTTCTATATGTTAAAAAGCCTCGTCGCGTAAAAGTTTAATTAAGCGAAAGGGTCGTATATCCCCTAAGAAATTTATGGGAAATAGCCCTTACGTGCAGTAGCTGGGTCTCTTGGATATATCGATGTGTTGACCCGAAGTGGAGCAAGCAATGATTGTTGTGTTACCTGGGGAACTTTGACGTCAACAAAAGACTATTCGACGTAGCAAACTTGGGTCGGGGAGTCGGGGAATTTCATGGGTTAGCTTAACGTTGTATTCAACAGTTATATTCTATAATTGATTGATCATTTATTATTTGTATTATTACGTTTGAAAGCAGGTTAGATTACTGTCTTCCTGTTTTAGAGTGTTTCATTATGGAATTGAATGGATTGATTTTAGAATGCTGGTGTTTTAGTTTTATGAAATTTCCAATTATCATTTTTACTACTTACTATATATTTGTGTATATATTTATATAAATATGTGTATATATGTATATAAATGTTTGTATATGTATATAAATGTGTATATATTTATATAAATATGTGTATATGTATATATATATATATATATATATATATATATATATATATATATATATATATATATATATATTTATATATGTATATAAATGTGTATATATTTATAAATATCTATCTATCTATTTTTACATAAATATATATATATATATATATATATATATATATATATATATATATATATATATATATATATATATATATATATATATATATATATATATACTGCATGTATGTATGTATGTATGTAGATAAATATATATATATATACATATATATATATATATATATATATATGTATATGTATATATATAATATATATTATATATATATATATATGTATTATATATACACACACACACACACATATATATATATATATATATATATATATATATATATATATAATGATGCATTCTGAAAGTCTAGCTTTTAAAATGTTGTAAATATATTTTTCTGCTGTACTGTTTGCCAGTCCCTCTAATAGAAAAGAAGTAAGAATTTTATTAAATAAAAACAAATAGTCCGCTGACTGCAATAGTTTTTGTCTTGTGTTTTGTGATTGAATAGATACTTAATACATTTTCAATAACAATAAAGTCAATCATGGTACTTTTCTCAATTCGAAGTTGCTTTTTATTACAATATGTAGCACACTGTCGATGGTATTAAACGTTATTTGCCCACCCGTTTTTTTTTTTTTCACCTTTTAATTTCCATCTGCTAATGATTCATTACCAAACATCAAAATATCAACAGGACATGGCTTAAAGGCTTAAAGGTCGCTCGTGAATGGCAGGGGCAACGGACAGGACAATGTCCCAGAGACTGACCATGTAATACATATGATCAGCAACCAAGGCCACTGTCGATCAAGTAAAGACCAGGGGAGGGCCAGGCAATGGCTGTAATGACTCAGGAGGTTGCCCTATGGTCTCAAAAAAAAAAAAAAAAAACTTCCCTAGCTCATAGGGAGACTGCTAGAAGCTATCGAGCTTGAGTAGATTTCGAACTCCCGTCCAACAGATTGATAGGGCAGGGACCTATCCAATAGGCTACCACCTTCCAATTAGCTGTAGCCTACTGTACATCTTTTTGACCTTTGCATTGAAAATTTAGAAGCGTGAAAAAAGGGGCTATACATTCATTAGTAGTAGTAATAATAATAATAATAATAATAATAATAATAATAATAATAATAATAATAATAATGATAATAGTAAAATATACATATAAGGGAAATACGCATTCCTGATCTCGTCTGTCACCCGGGATGACCTGATTTCGATTCAGTTTATTATTATTATTATTATTGTTATTATTATTATTATATATATATTTTTTTAATTTTATTATTTTTATTATTATCAATCTCACCTATAAATCAAGAGCAAGTTTCTGGCTATATATATTTATGTATATATATATATATATATATATAATATATATATATATATATATATATATATATATATATATATACATATATTTATGTATATATATATATATATACATATATATACAGTATATACATATATATATATACATACTTATATATATATATATATATATATATATATATATATATATATATATCGATTGATTGATTGATTGATTGGATTGATTGATTCATTCATTCATTCATTCATAGTGAAGTTAAAATTACTTCCTCATTCAAGTTTTATTTGGACCTGACCTTTGGCGCTTTAAAAGGACCGCGCCCCTTAAAGGAATTCTTAGACAATTTTAACTGATTAAAAATTTGCTTTGGCAAGTCAGGTGATTAATTATTATTTTAATTAATGAGACTTTTTCTTATTTGTTTCTTTCATAGCTTGTGGCAGAGAAATCTCGGGGCATTAGGTAATTGATTATAATCGTGAAGGTGAATTAAAGTGATTTAGTAGAAAGAAGAAAGAGGTTGATTAATTAGCTCCCTACTGTTTTAAGAAATTAATTATCAGT
>NC_090759.1:77429627-77454627 GCF_036898095.1 Palaemon carinicauda
CAGGGAAATATATTCTGGGTACTCGTTTTTATTTTAACATTTTCTCTCTCTCTCTCTCTCTCCTCCTCTCTCTCTCTCTCTCTCTCTCTCTCTCTCTCTCTCTCTCTCTCTCACGTATGTTTCACAGGAAATATATTCTATACTCATTCTTTTTAATGAGGCGCATTTGCACTGTCTTGCAGGGGTGTTTTTTTTTTTCAACTCGGGAAAGTTCCCTAATTGGTGAAAGTATTTTATCCGAATTGTATCATTTTATTCAAATAATTACAAGTAATATGAATCGAAACTGATTAACTAACATATATTTCTCTCTCAGATATTTGTTTTGTCTCTAAATAATGTTAAAGAATATATATATATATATATATATATATATATATATATATATATATAATATATATATATATATATATATATATATATATACATATATAATATATATATTTATATATATATATATATATATATATATATATATATGTATATATATATATATATATATATATATATATATATATATAAAATAATAAAGTATTGTGATGGTATGTCTAAATTTCATGACAGCATCTGCCAAAGTCAACGATAGCAGTTTGTTTTCGGATGCATAATTTGTAACTTTTCACATATTTTAACACAAATTGAGGTAAATTACACTAAGCATAAGAAAAACATATAAACTTTCTTTGAATACCAGATCATATCTATATATGGTTAGTCCCTCTAGGGTTATTGTCACTTTCCCTTGCCTCTGCCATTCATGAGTGACCTTTAAACCTTAAGACTCACTGGAATTGTAAGGTAAAGATATTGAAGAATACCTTCCTTTGAGAGGGTCTTGGGCGCTGATCATATGTACATATAGTCAGCCTGTAGGGCATTGTCCCTGTCCCTTGCCTCCGCCATTCATGAGTGACCTTTTAAACCTTTAAAAGTCACCGGAATATTAAGTTTAAGATATTTGAAGAATACCTTCCTTTGAGAGGGTCTTGGGCACTGATCATATGTACTGTATATATAGTCAGCCTGTAGGGTATTGTCACTGTCCCTGGGCCGCTGCCATTCATGATTGACCTTTAGACCTTGAAAGTCATCGGAATTGTAAGTTAAAGATATTTGAAGAATAGCTTGCTTTTAGAGGGTCTTGGGCACTGATCATATGTATATATAGTCAGCCTCTAGGTCATTGCCCCTGTCCCTGGCCGCTGCCATTCATGAGTGACCTTTAAACCTTAAAAGTCACCGGAATTGTAAGTAAAGATATTTGAAGAATAGCTTCCCTTGAGAGGGTCTTGGGTGCTGATCATATGTATATATAGTCAGCCTCTAGGGTATTGCCCCTATCCCTTGCCTCTGCCATTCATGAGTGACCTTTAAACCTTGAAAAGTCATCGGAATTGTAAGTTAAAGATATTTGAAGAATAGCTTGCTTTGAGAGGGTCTTGGGCGCTGATCATATGTATATATAGTCAGCCTCTAGGGCATTGCTCTATCCCTTGCTCCCGCCACGAGTGACCTTTAAACCTCATGAGTCGATTCTTTCTTATCCCAGGAAAAGGTGACCTCCCTCCACGAAGCCGCCGGCTCGGGGAACGTGACCAACGTGAGACGCCTGGTGAAGAGAACCCGAAGCTGGTCATGGCCAGAGACAAGGAGGGCGCCGTGGCCTTGCACTACGCGGCCAAATCGGGCGACCCCAAAGTGACCCAAATACATCATGTCCGTTGTATTCCTGCAGCGGTGACGGTCGAGGATAATGTGAGTTTGTTTTCAAGATGTTATTTCTTTATTTATTACTTTTTTCATTTATTTCTTGTATTTTACTTATTTCTTTATTCCATTCCTCGCTTGGCTATATTTTCACCCTTTGGAGTCCTTGAGCTTATAATATTCGGTCGAGGATAATGTGGGTTTGTTTTAAGGTGTTATTTCTTTATTCATTACTTTTTCATTACTTCTGTGTTTTATTTATTTCTTTATTTCCATTCCTCGCTTGGCTATATTTTCCCCTTTTGGAGCCCTTGAGCTTATAATATTCGGTCAAGGATAATTTGAGTTTGTTTTAAGATGTTATTCCATTATTCATTACTTTTTTCATTTACTTCTTGTGTTTTACTTATTTCTTTATTTCCATTCCTCGCTTGGCTATATTTTCTCCTTTTGAGTCTTGAGCTTATAATATTCGGTCGAGGATAATTTGAGTTTGTTTTAAGATGTTATTCCATTATTCATTACTTTTTTCATTAACTTCTTGTGTTTTATTTATTTCTTTATTTCCATTCTTCGCTTGGCTATATTTTTCCCCTTTTGGAGTCCTTGAGCTTATAATATTCGGTCGAGGATAATGTGAGAATTGTTTTAAGATGTTATTTCATTATTCATTACTTTTTTTCATTTACTTCTTCTTGTATTTTATTTATTACTTTATTTCCATTCCTCGCTTGGCTATATTTTCCCCTTTTGGAGTCCTTGAGCTTATAATATTCGGTCGAGGATAATGTGAGTTTGTTTAAAGATTTTATTCCATTATTCATTACTTTTTTTCATTTACTTCTTGTGTTTTATTTATTTCTTTATTTCAATTCCTCGCTTGGTTATATTTTCCCCCTTTGGAGCCCTTGAGCTTATAATATTCCGTCGAGGATAATGTGAGTTTGTTTTAAGATGTTATTTCATTATTCATTACTTTTTTTCATTTACTTCTTGTATTTTATTTATTTCTTTATTTCCATTCCTTGCTCGGCTATATTTTCCCCTTTTGGAGTCCTTGAGCTTTCAATATTCGGTCGAGGATAATGTGAGTTTGTTTTAAGATGTATTTCATTATTTATTACCTTTTCATTTACTTCTTCTTGTATTTTATTTATTTCTTTATTTCCATTCCTCGCTTGGCTATATTTTCCCCTTTTGGAGTCCTTGAACTTATAATATTCGGTCGAGGATAATGTGAGTTTGATTTAAGATGTTATTTCTTTATTCATTACTTTTTTCATTTACTTCTTGTGTTTTTTTTTTATTTCATTATTTCAATTCCTCGCTTGGCTATATTTTCCCCGTTTGGAGTCCTTGAGCTTATAATATCCTGTTTTAACAACTAGTGTCGTAGCTTAGCTGGTAATAATAATAATGATGATGATGATTATAGATTAATAATAATAGTAATAATAATAATGATAATAATAATAATAATAATAATAACAGTTAGAGACGTTCGTCTTGTTATTGTAACTCTCTCTCTATAATTTAAAATCGTTTCTTGAAATGATCCCTGTTCCAAGTGATAGGCCAAAACGTTCTTCTATTTTCGAGAGATTAATGTTGTTATTATTATTATTATTATTATTTTATTATTATTATTGTTGTTGTTGTTGTTGTTCTTCTTGCTGTTTTTTGCTGCTGTTATTGTTATATCTATTATTATACACTGCTCTAAATAAGCCAAAGACCATCAACTTTGTAAGCAAGCTTCGAGAAATGAGAATGCCATAATATTAAAAAAAATAAATACAAAGATAAAGAAAAGAGAATTATGAAGTGGGGGGGGTGTTAAATAGAAATTAAACTATTAAATATGAGTAAATGAAAAAAACATCGTGTAACTATAGTCAATTCTTTTTAGTGAGGCAGATTTATACCGACTCGCAGGGGTGCCCTTTTAGTTCGGAAAAAAGTTTCCTGCTATCTGATTGGTTAGAATTATCTTGTCCAACCAATCAGCGATCAGGAAACTTTTCCGAGCTAAGAGGGCACATCGGTGAGTCTGTGCAAATCTGCCTAACTAAAATAAGATTGACTTTAGCCTCATGGACCTACAGAACAAACAGATGTCAAAAGTTGCTTGACTGTTATTGCAAATATTAGTCAACCCTATCTCAATTATCTATGCATAATTGGTAACATTGTTAAGTACAGGTTGCTGCTCAATTCTCTATTGGTAACATTGCTCCATACAGATTGCTGTTCCTTGATTTATCTGGTATTATTAAACAAGTTGACGTCTTTTTATGAATGGGTTTTCATATTTCTATATTGACCCTAAACGCATGTGGCAATGTTGAATGAGTCCTATGATAAAATGTCACAAACTGAAAATAACATCTTTTTATAAATGGATTTTCATATTTTTATAAATTGTCCCTAAACGTATGTGGCAAAGTTGAATGAGTCCTATGATAAAATGTCACAAACTGAAAATAACACATCTTTTTATAAATGGATTTTCATATTTCTATAAATTGTCCCTAAACGCATGTGGCAATGTTGAATGAGTCCTATGATAAAATGTCACAAACTGAAAATAACACATCTTTTTATAAATGGATTTTCATATTTTTATTAATTGGCCCTAAAAGTATGTGGCAATGTTGAAGGAGTGCTATGATAAAATGTCACAAACTGAAAATAATACATCTTTTTATAAATGGATTTTCATATTTTTTTAAATTGTCCCTAAACGTATGTGGCAATTTTGAAGGAGTCCTATGATAAAATGTCACAAACTGAAGATAATAATGTTGTGTGAGCTTATGTTGAAGTAAATGTAACCGTTTTATAATTAGATTTCGGAAGATTTTTATCAGTATTGCTGATAACAAAAGAGAAGGAATTATATTTTCGTTTGCACTACAAAATAAAATCTATCCAAATTATGAGATATATTTACGGAAATGCCAAGTACAATACTTCATTAGTGTTTAAGCAAGCACTAAACACTAATGAAGTATTGTGTTGGCCTTTCAGTGAATATATCTCATAATTTGGATAATTTTTATTTTGTAGTGCAAACGAAAATATAATTCCTTCTCTTTTGTTGAAATACAAACTATCCAAATTATGAGATATATTATTGAAATACCAAGTAGAATACTTCATTATTGATTACACAAGCAGACTCCAAACTACCTCATTGTTAATATAATCGTATTAAATACTCTTTCTTATTCATTTCTTTCATGAGATATATTTACTGAAATGCCAAGTACAATACTTCATTATTATTTACGCAAGCAGACTCCAGACTCCATCATTGTTGATATCATCGTATTAAATAGCCTCTTTGATTAATTTCTTCCATGAGATATATTTACTGAAATGCCAAGTACAATACCTCATTATTGTTTACGCAAGCAGACTCCAGACTCCATCATTGTTAATATAATCATATTAAATATCTTTTTTTTTTTTATTCATTTATTTCCTTTTGCAGGGAGGGTAGACTCCAGACTCCATCATTGCTAATATAATAATATTATATATGCTTTTTTTATTAATTTCTTTCCATTTTCAGGAAGGGCGAACACCTTTGCATTACGCAGGCATGGCCAAAGGAACCGGTGCTGACGAAGTCTTCAGCCTCTTGGAGAAGGAAGGAGCCAGTGCTGATGCTGCTGACATGGTAATGCGATTTGTTTTTTATCTTAATTAAATTATCTTATCTATTTTAGAGAGGTATTATTAAGTGGTTACAGAAGTTATAGAAAGGATTGATATTCATTTATCTTTAAGATATTTATTTTAGAGAGGTATTACTGAGCGGTTACAAAAGTTATAGAAAGGATTGGTATTCATTTATTTTTAAGATATCTTATTTATTTTAGAGAGGTATTACTGAGCGGTTACAAAAGTTATAGAAAGGATTGGTATTCATTTATTTTTAAGATATCTTATCTATTTTAGAGAGGTATTATTAAGTGGTTACAAAAGTTTTAGAAAGGATTAATATTCATTTATTTTTAAGATATCTTATTTATTTTAGAGAGGTATTACTGAGCGGTAACAAAAGTTTTAGAAAGGATTAATATTCATTTACTTTTAAGATATCTTATTTATTTTAGAGAGGTATTACTGAGCTGTCACAAAAGTTTTAGAAAGGATTTATATTAATTTATTTTTACGATATCTTATTTGTTTTAGAGAGGTATTACTGAGCTGTTACAGAAGTTATAGAAAGGATTAATATTCATTTATTTTTAAGATATTTATTTTAGAGAGGTATTACTGAGCGGTTACGGAAGTTATAGAAAGGGTTGATATTGATTTATTTTTAAGATATCTTATTTATTTTAGAGAGGTATTACTGAACGGTTACAAAAGTTATAGAAAGGATTAATATTCATTTATTTTTAAGATATTTATTTTAGAGAGGTATTACTGAACGGTTACAAAAGTTATAGAAAGGATTAATATTCATTTATTTTTAAAATATTTATTTTAGAGAGGTATTACTGAGCGGTTACGGAAGTTATAGAAAGGGTTGATATTGATTTATTTTTAAGATATCTTATTTATTTTAGAGAGGTATTATTAAGCTGTTACAAAAGTTTTAGAAAGGATTAATATTCCTTTATTTTTTTCATATAAGATATATTTATATCCATGATTTATTGGGCTACATCTTAAGATATTTTTTAAACTCCGATCTCTCATCGTTGATATGTTACAAATGTTTATGTTCGTACGAAATTATCTATTTTATTTTCACGAACGATAAATATTAAGAGAAAATAGTTTTTGTTCCACCAACACTGAATATTGAGAAACAACTTTATTTTGATTTATTATGTAGTGAATAAATACTAGGAAGCAGGGCTTAACTATACTCATATCGTATGACGAGAAGGTAAGTTTCCTTAATAATGAGGTTATAGTAATTTTCTTTAAATTGTGTGCCTTACTTAATATCTTTATTTAGATAATACTATACAATACAGTGGTCCCTCAGAAATCGCGGGGGTTACTTTCCAAGGCGCTCGTCCGCACGGTAAATGAAAAACTGTGAAGTGTTTATAGAAATCTACAGTATAATTATTAGATATTTTTTTTTCAATTTCTTCTATTTCTTTTTTATTTATGAGGTTAAGCTTTGATAAGCCCGAGAGGGACTATTTTTGAAAAAAAGCTAAGAATTAGAATATGAAAAATATAAAACTTATCTTACCTCATAAAACAGCGATATAAAGAGGATTCTGTGATATAGATTTCATCTCCTACGCCTATTGACGCCAGTCATCTCTATCTTGAGCTTTACTTCAATACATCTGTCATGTACTGAGGGAGCGATAGGTGAACCGAGATGGGACGAGGGATTACTGTATAGTTTTATACTTTAATTTTCATCAAATCTTATATTTCACAATAACATTTGTCATAGAATTCATTAGCTGTGAGGTCAAAGACAGGAATTAGTAACTTGAAGCTCGAGAGACATGAGATTTATTACATTAGGTTAGTTTAGGTTAAGTCAATTTGCTGGGCATGTTTACACATTGAATTACCAGTGAATACTTCACACGTTCACAGATCAAAAAATCAAACACGTGCTGTGATCACTGCCACATAAACCAAGAGCATAATTTGCACTTTCTAGAATGCATATGAAGAGATTTGTTGAAGCATATTTGTATGCTTATGAGATGTATTTGCTGATATCGGTATGCTTATGTAATAGCAAGAATATGCATAAGATTCAGGAATACATGATGTTTAGGTGCAAAAAGAAAACACTGTGAATCCTGACCTATATTGTCTATTATCAATACTCTTACTTAGAAGATTAGATGATATATTGAAGATAGATGCAACTAGTCAGGGTTTACAGTCTTCATTTTTCTTAAAGGTATTTTTTATTTATTGGAATATGTATATTTACGAAAGGAATAAGTATACGTAGATTTTTATGCTCTTTTATTTCTGGACGTAGCACAAAGTTTAAAGGGATAAAAAACTGTATAATACTTAGTTTCACAAACGCCTAACCCTACTAAAATGTATAAACTATACTGTGCATTGAGCATTACACTGTAGACAATACTAAACCTTTTATTTTTCCAGCGTCCCTTTGATCCTGCCTTTTTCATGCTTTTCATCCGTTTAATTTCTCACTCACCTAATTGAGAAATGAACTCATTTATCTACCTTAAACTACCTTGTTGAAATATACTAAAAGCAAATCTTTAAACCCACATCTTCACAATATATACTTTTTAGTAGAGCCTGTAATTCTTGATAAGGAACGTGCTACCTAAGCTTTCGTATGATTTGTGTCCACCCAACAGTGAAAACATGGATTTCACATGCATAATAAATATGCCATAGGAGTAGGCTATCACTAAGATCGTCCTACTACCGAGAATGGTTTCAGTTTAGGGCAGGATAGATTACATGTCAGTATATTGTCCTATTGCAATTGATATGAATAAAGAAACTGCTTACCTCTAAGATGTTACCCAGATTCATATGTATCTACTTTACTATTATCGAGATGTTATGTTACACATAATTACAAGCAAAATCTCCGTCACCTCCCCCAGCTCTTTTGCATTAGGGAAAAACTTAGAATTGGAGTAGTGCGAGCTAAGATTTTCAAGAGCATCATCTTATATCAAGTGATGTAAGGTTTATTTGCTTTACTAACATAAAGTGGGAAGTTTCCAATGAGTGAATGTTCAATTTACATGTGCAAATTTGGCTTGACATAGTAAAAAAAAATATTCTACACAACTCGACATAGTCGACACTTTATTACTAACTGCCAGAAACATCGGTGATCACATCAGACCAGACATTTTTGATAAGCATCATTGAACTATGTAGACCATACCACTCCTAGATACAATATTAAAATCACTTTCATGGATCTTTATAACATTTCTTGTATAAATCTTATAAATTTAGCTGGACATAGTAAAAAAATATACTACAAAACTTTAAATTTGCTTCATATCTCACCAGTTGCTTCCCATCAAATATTTCCCGTGGCTTCACATTAACCACAAATCTCTAAAGATGGTTTTAAACTCCTAGAAAGACAGAATCAAAACAAACATCTGGATTGAAAATAAGGTTGAATTTTTACAATTAAAAATAACGTAAGCGTGTGAAAAATTAATAGAAATGGTTGTGGGAAAAAATCAGTCAATAATGCAGTTTATAATAGTATCTGAAGTTTGCAAATTATTACTTTACAATATTTTAATATTAACTCCTAAAGCTCACGATAGTTCCATGCAATGCTTGCAGTATAGCTATATTCAGGTTATTGTTTACCATTGGTTAGATTAAACCCAATTTACATCTAAATATCTTGTTATAGCATACTGCATCATCTGATTAGAATAGTTGAACGAAAAATCTCAGATGTTTGAGTTTTGTTTCCTAAATTTACCTACTTATAGTTGTCACTAAAATTTATTTGGCTGCCTTTTAAGAAGAGAAGGAGGTAAAATGTAACCTTTTGACTCTGCCTACAGAGTGGCAACACTCCAGAAGACTACCGCAAGTCTTCAGGATCAGGCTTATTAACTGTTGACAATAATGAGAGTCGTGGCCGGTCTAAGGGTCGGAAAGGTAACAAAGGCAAGTCCAACGGACCGTCAAGAGAACCTTCAAAAGGACGATCCAGAGACCCATCTAGAGAACCATCAAAGTCGAGAACACCTTCTAAACAGAATTCGAAACAACCATCTAAACAGGATTCAAAACAACCATCTAAACAGAATTCAAAACAACCGTCTAAACAGAGCTCAAAACAACCGTCTAAACAGAATTCAAGGCAGCCCTCAAAAGCTTCTACACCAGAGCCGTCTAACAATCTGAAATCCAAAGGTCCATCTAAAAATAACTCTAAAGCCCCTTCAAGAGCTTCTAGTCCACATGCAATGGTTGGAGGTGCAACAAACAATATAGAGATCATTGCGGCAATAGCAGCCGCAGAAAAGAATGATGATTACAAGCCGTTGAACGAAATTCTCATCAGGGGTGATGGGGAGAAGTTGTTAGGCCAGACTTCTAAGGATCCTGAAGTGAATGAGTACTTAAAAAAGATTCCAGAAAACCTGGTGAGATTGGGAAGAATCCAGGGGGGTGTCTTGAAAGCTTGTCCAGTGTGCCCAAGTCCCCTGTGGAAAACCTGACTTGAAAAGCACCCTGGGGATTTCAGAATATTTTGTTTTGACGTATTGTTGACTTGTCTGACTTGCACTGTTCTTTTGCACGTTCTAAGTGTTGTTTTTTGTTGGAAGAGTCTTTCACTACATCCGACCTTCTATGGTGAACTAAAAGATGTTAGAAGATGACATGAAAAGCATGCTCACATCTGTCCTATTAATTGTTTATAATTGCATGAATATATGGTAGCTTGTGAAGGGAAACTTACATCAATTAGGTTTTTTTCATGAATTTGATCAAATTTGAATCTTTCATGGGAAAACTTGTAAGATTCAATATTTTTATGAAATATATTATAGATATTAGTGTAAAAATAGTAATAGTAACACATCGTCCATATAGTTCAATTCATCCTGTAATGGTATAACCTTTTTTCGTACACCTGAGCTTCGTTCGTTTAGTACATATGTATACGGATTGGGAAATTTGTACAGTTATTGAATATAGTTCAGCTTAACAGTATCAGCTGACAATCATTTCATAGACGAGGACAATCTGGTTTTGCAATTCATTTCTTACAAAACAGGACTGGATTACCAGTAATGAAATAACACAAGCTTCGTTTTAGTACATTTGGTATATCCAGCATCGTAGTGAAAGGTGATCCACTGGAGCTAGTTTACGGGTTATCTTTCAGGTATAAAAACTATCAAGCTTCGGTAACTGAATTTAAGATATGAAATTATGTCCTTGTTCCTGATAGATGAGAGTTGGTCGTAACTTCAGAATTGTTTAAAAAATCTGACAGTCTATCATGACTGGATTTTAATATTATCAGTCTTTAGAGACTAGATCTTACTTATATTAAATCATTCTTGCATCAGATAAAGAAAATACAATATAAAGTCTGCATTGACTCAATTTTACTTATAATCTGACAATGTTATGTTGAAGTTTGAACAATAGTACTTTCCGAAAGGCTCGCCTCATACGTTCCACAGACAGCAGTCTTTAGTGTCTGACTTCTTGAGCTTTGTATGACATGTTTAACTTGTGAGCACAAGACATCACGAGGTTGCATCTGTTTTAATTTGTCTTAGATGTTTCAAAACTGGGGAGCTCCACAGTGTGCGTACTTCAATCGATTATGTCTTTCGTGTGAGAGAATGAACAGTTGATCTTTTATAAATCTCCATTTGGACATTCATGCACATAAAGATGCCCACTCCTGTCTGTTTGAAATGTTACACTTCACTTTGTTTTAGAGTTGTCATGATATGTGAGTTAAAATAGTTTTGTGTTTACTGTTTCATTTCAGGATTACATATGTTTGTTTACGACCCATTAATTTTAGCAATAAGTTGGATTTTGGCAACAAGTTGGACACTGATAGATAAGCTATATAATTTGGCAAAATATTTCAATTTCTTGTATATGTTTCCATAACGTCATTGAAATTATTCATGCAGACTAAATGATTGATATTGTTCAGTCATCCTTCACATGCAGTTAACCTCAGTAGATGATAAGAGTCAAGAATAAAGTGAAATAAGTTAGATCAAATTTTAATACTACTAGGCATTGTGGTGTCAGTTTAATACTGTATGTTTTCAGGAATGCCTTATATGATAACCAGTGTCCTTCGACAGGGCTTAAGAAAGTAGACCTATATTTTCAGATGTAAATTGTTTGTATATTTCTAAAATGTTCACCATATGATCTGGTTATTATACGATGGATTTTAGAATTCAAAGTTGATCTCTTGTGTGTTTAGTTTAACACCTCTCTTACTAGATACAGTCCAACCAAGTTGGATAGACTAGTTGTGAATTAAGTTCTTGAAACTTAATTTTCATCTGGAATCTAATTTTAATCTTGAAGCCAATTTTCATCTGCATATTCCCTATTTGAATTACATATTAAGAACAAAGTTATATAATCTACAGAAAGATATTTACCAGCTTTTCTCTATTTTATGGAGCAAGTCACTATTACAATGGCTCAAATCTTATAGGATTGAATAGATTGCCATATGGAAAATATTTATGAATAGCCTTAAGGCTCTCGTGCTAGGCAGTGCTAGAGACAGTCATAAATCACATCCAGCAAATTCATTAATGTAACTTATGCAGGAATCGATCGAGGAGCTACACAAGGCAGTGGAGGAAGGAGAGACCAGGAAGGTGGTACAGCTTCTGGATAAGAGGAAGAAGGCCCAGACGAGGGACAGGAACCAAGCGAATATCCTTCACAAAGCTGTTCTTCATGGACACACAGGTACTGGTGGGAGGAGTGGTAACCTTCCTTTGTATGTCATTATTCATCCTTCTTTCCCACCGTTATCCCAACATTCAGGGGTCGGTTGCCTGATGCGCCCTCTCCAATGCTTTCTATCAAAGGAATCCTTCTTCATCCTTCACCAAACCTCTTCTCTCCATATCATCCTTCACTTGATCTCGCCATCTAATTCTCTGCCTCCCTCTCGATCTTCTCCACGTAACAGGCTCCTCCCAAGCCCTTCCCACTCACTCTCCACCATCCATCCTCAACTCTGGCTTCACCTTAGTCGTGACACTCTTATCATCTCTGTAATCTTAACTACGCCTGCCATTCTTCTTATTTCTTAGAGACTAAATGATCTTTACTGTTCAGTCATTCTTCACATGCTGTTAACCTCAGTGGATTACAAGAGCATTTTTTTATTATTTTCAAAAAGATGAGTCCATTGGTTCATTAGCACACTTGTACAATAGTCAATACGCTTGATTTTAAAGGTCAGTATCATCTTTGGTCCTTTGAGATAGATGATTTTATCTTTGAGAAGCAAGAAAAAGTAGGTCTCTATGGTCTCTAGCGTTCAGTATAAAACTTTAGTTTATGATTGCATAAGTTTTATTGATTGAATTCATAATGAAACCTGGAACGGGAAGCGTAAAAAGTCGCCAGAAGTAATGTACAGTAAATTAGTGCTCAGTTAAGGTAAATTACTATTATAACTAAGGAAAATATAAAAAGTTATGATGTAAATTGTGGGCCAAAATCATGGTAAAGGCAAAAGTCGGATATATAACTTGATGATAAGATATAGGCACAAAAGGAAAATTAAATAAGACGATATTGACCATTTTGATGTGTTTTTTTTAAGTAGTTCTTAAATTCATCTTGGACTCCTCACCCAAAAACCTATATTTGTTATCCCTAGTTTTATAACCTAGTGAAGTGACGAGGTAAAATGCAATTAGTTAAGAACAGATTAAATGACTGTGAAGGAATCTGAACTTGCAGACTAGAGAGTGACTAGTTGAGGGTAAAAACTGATCTAAGGCAAAACTATTTCTATCTATATATTTTATATATTATATACTAGCGTACGCGACCAGTCAATAATGACGGCTAAATATTTAGTCCTCACCCTCTCCCCCTTTCCTCTGGAGATACCTTTCTGACCAGGGTGAGCGTGACGGTGTTTATGTATGTATATATATATATATATATATATATATATATATATATATATATATATATATATATATGTATATGTATATATATATATTTTTTTATTATATATTGTATATATATATACACATATATATGTATATATATATACACATATATATGTGTATATATATATATATATATGTATATATATATATATATATATATATATATATATATATATATATATATATATATATATATATATATATATAGGTTAGTTAGATGTTACCTAGAGCAGTCAAACCATTTTTCGGTTGCTAATCTCATCTCGGTCCCACTGAAATCATACAACGAGAAACTCCTCATTTCAGATCTTGTACGATACATGGTCTCATCCTTCCCCGAACTCATGAAGCAAGAAGATCGCGCTGGGAGGACGCCCTTGCATTACGCTGCCGTGATCAGGGACGGAGGACACATCTACAAGATCTTGGAGAAGGAGGGTGCTGACTCTAAGGCAAAAGATCAGGTGAGATGAATGCTATCAGCAGTTTGGCCTATTCTTTACGTATTCTCCTCTGTCCTCTTATACCTGACTCCATCATGAGGCTCAATACTACGCAGTACTCTAGAAGTTTTATTCCAGCTGTTACCAAGTTGTGGAATGATCTTCCTAATCGGGTAGTTGGATCAGTAGAACTTCAAAAGTTCAAAGTTGGAGCAAATGTTTTTTTGTTGACCAGGCGGACATGAGTCTTTTTATAGTTTATTTATGACATATTTGTTTTTGATGTTGTTTATAGTTTATATGTGACATGTCTGTTTTGACATTGTTACTTTTTTTAGAACGATTTATTGTTTATTTGTTCTCTTCATTTATTTATTTCCTTATTTCCTTTCCTCACTGGGCTATTTTTCCAACTAGGGTTGTAGCTTGGATAGTAGTAATAATAATAATAATAATAATAATAATAATAATAATAATAATAACAGTGAGATTACCAAACACTAGGTTGGACAGGGCACCAATCCGGCCGTTGAGATACTACCACTAGAGAGTTATTGGATCCTTTGACTGGCTAGACAGTAATGCATTGGATCCCTCTCTCTGGTTACGGCTTATTTTTTGGTTCCCTGCACATACACCGAATAGCCTGGACTATCCTTTACATATTTTCCTCTGTCCTCATACACCTGATAACAGTGAGATTACCAAACACTAGGTTGGACAGGGCACCAGCCGGCCGTTGAGATACTTCCACTAGAGAGTTATTGGATCCTTTGACTGGCTAGACAGTAATGCATTGGATCCCTCTCTCTGGTTACGGCTTAATTTTTCTTTGCCTACACATACACCAAATAGCCTGGCCTATTCTTTACATATCTCCTGTGTCCTCATACACCTGATAGCAATGAGATTACCAAACAATTCTTCTTCACCCAAGGGGTTAACTACTGCATTATAATTGTTCAGTGGCCACTTTCCTCTTGGTAAGGGTAGAAGAGACTCTTAAGCTATGGTAAGCAGCTCTTCTAGAAGAAGGACACTCGAAAATCAAACCATTGTTCTCTGGTCTTGGATAGTGCCATAGCCTCTGTACCATAGCCTTCCACTGTCTTTGGTAGAGTTCTCTTGCTTGAGGGTGGACTCTGGCGCACTGTTCTATCTGGTTTCTCTTCCTCTTTTTTTTTATTTTTTTGTAGTTCATATATGGAGGATTTGTTTTAATGTTACTGTTCTTGAAATATTTAATTTTAATTTTTGATTACTTCCCTTGTAGTTTCCTTATTTCCTTTCCTCACTTGGCTATTTTCCCTATTGAAGCCCTCGGGCTTATAGCATCCTGCTTTTCCAACGAGGATTTTAGCTTAATTAGTGATAATAATAATAATAATAAGAATAATGTAATTTTCACTCAATTATTCATGTGTTTGTAGTTTTGCAGAAATTCTGAGCATAAGATTATTAAATTTTATATGTTCCTTTTCAGTCTGGTCACTCCCCGGAGGACTATAAGAACGACCCAAAGATCCTGACGCAATGGGATCTGAAGAATGAACTCGAGGAAGGAATAGGTCATGACGGTGGCGGAGGACGACCTCTGACGAAGGGGAGTGAAGGTAAGGTTGACCTATGACCTTTTAAGTGTGATTTATAATTAACCTTAACAATTTAATAATCTTTATTGAATTTTATTTGTTTCTGTCTTTATTAATTTGAATATTTAAATATCTTGGTTAAATGTTGCTTCAGTAAATAGTAGTTGATTTTTTGTTTTTAACTTTAGTAATTTTAATATTTAAATATATGTAGGTTTAAAAGTTGCTTTAGTAAATAGTAGTTATTTTTTTTACATTTTAGTAATTTTAATATTTAAATATCTGTAGATTTAAATTTTGCTTAAGTAAATAGTTGATTTTTGTTTTTATCTTTACTAATTTGAATATTTAAATGTGTAGATTTAATATTGCTTTTATAAATAGTTGTTTTTTAAAGCTTGAAACTAGTTAACCTTCAGTAGAAGACTTGATTTAGCATTAAAAGCCAAGCAGAGCATTTTCTCTTGAAGACAAGTTTAACTCTGGTCAGTTGTGAATTAGAAATAGATACTTAAGGTGTATATACACGTTCAAAAAAAGCGTCAAAATTTTGCATCAAAATTTTCATGCAAAATTTGAGTGTTTGTAGGACGTTTTGATGTCAAAATTTTGCTTAAATTTTTTTTTTTTTTTTTTGACATCAAAACGACCTACACACATTCAAATTTTGCATCAAAATTTTGATGCAAAATTTGAGTGTGTGTAGGACGTTTTGATGTCAAAATTTTGCTTTAATTTTTTTTTTTTGACATCAAAAGGTCCCACACACACACACACACACACACACTCAAATTTTGCATCAAAATTTTGATATCAAAATTTTAATGCAAAATTTGAGTGTTTGTAGGTCGTATTGATGTCAAAATTTTGCTTCAATTTCTTTTTTTTTTACATCAAAACCTCTAATTTTGCATCAAAATTTTTATATCAAAATTTTGATGCAAAATTTTGACGCTTTTTTTGAACGTGTATGGGCCCCTTTAAACCAGTTTTATGTAAAACCCTCGTGAATTGATGGGGAACTAGCAGCCAAGTAGATCAATTTCATTATACTTACACTTTTATAAGTGGCATGAATTAGCCAAAATAGTTTTATATTTACACTATAAGTGAGTGATAATCGCTTTACAGTTCTATGCATTAAATGCTTCATTTTTGCCCAGCTGATTTTGTAGCTTTGATGGAAAGTATAAAATCAAGAGGACTGACGAATTTTTGAACCAGATATTAACACGTTCTCATAAAACGAAGTAAAAATGAAATATTTTTGAGTGGTATTCGAAATAAATTAGAATTTAATTCAGAAAAAAATTTGAATTTCTTCAACTAACTTAAGCGGATACAGTACAGTGAACAAGAGAGGATTTCATCAGTTTATGTTTTATATGTAATTATCTTTATTTAATTTGAATTATTTATCTTATTCGCCCAAATTATCGTTATTTTTATCATGTTTTAAGAAGGACACATTACAATGAACACGATAGGATTTTGTCATTTCATGTTTTATATATATATGGTACAGTAATAATCTTTATTTCATTTGAATTATTTTTCTCATTCGCCCAAATTATCGTAATTTTAATCATGTTTTAAGAAGTATATAGTACAGTGAACACGATAGGATTTCGTCAATTTATGTTTTATATGTAATTATCGTTATTTGATTTCAATTATTTTTCTTATTCACCCAAATTATCATAATTTCAATCATGTTCTAAGAAGGATACAGTACAGTGAACACGATAGGATTTCGTCAATTTATGTTTTATATATAATTATCTTTATTTCATTTGAATTATTTTTTTTTATTCGCCCAAATTATCGTAATTTTAATCATGTTTTAAGAAGAATACAGGACTGAACATGATAGGATTTCATTACTTTTATGTTTTATATGTAATGATCTTTATTTCATTTGAATTATTTTTCTTATTCGCCCAATTAATCGTAATTTCAACCATGTTCTATAGGTTAGGTAATGTTATCCATACATTTACCCTTTGGTGTCCATCTTTTCGTTCACAATAATTATGAGTGATTATTTGTTTTTCGATTACGGATTTATTTATAAGATAAAAAATGGTTTATACAGATTAGATAATGTTGTCCATACATTTAAATCTTATTTATTTCAAAGCTATCATGGCGTCCAAAATTCCGGTTATAATACTTATGTTTTTTTTTTTTTTTTTTTTTTTTTTTTTTTTTTTTTTTTTTTTTTTTTTGCATATTATTTTCATACGTACGAAGGACTGGATTAGACATTAAACTTATGCTAATGAATTAACTACAAAATGCGTTTTAATATACATCGCCATCCTTCAAATTTTCATTCCTTCTGAGACCGTGTTGATATACCAGCATTTATTTTTGCCTGTTGTGATTTATGAGGAATAAAGCCTCGTTGCCATTTCACTCCTAAGCATGAACCATACAGGAGGTATGCGGTCTTTATCTAGTAATTACAGATTTCTTCTAATCTTTATCTAGTAATTACAGATTTCTTCTAATCTTTATCTAGTAATTACAGATTTCTTCTAACCTTTAGTAATTACAGATTTCTTCTAATCTTTATCAAGTAGTTACAGATTTCTTCCAACCTTTATTAAGTAATCACAGATTTCTTCTTCCCTTTGTCAAGTAGTTAAAGATTTCTTCCAACCTTTATTAAGTAATCACAGATTTCTTCTTCCCTTTGTCAAGTAATTACAGATTTCTTCCAACCTTTCTTAAGTAATTACAGATTTCTTCCAACCTTTATCAAGTAATTACAGATTTATTTCAACCTTTATCAAGAAATTACAGATTTCTCGTAACCATTATCTAGTAATTGCAGATTTCTTCCAACATTTATCAAGTAATTACAGATTTCTTCCAATCTTTATCAAGTAATTACACATTTTTACAACCTATATCAAGTAATTACAGATTTTTTTCCAACCTTTATCAAGTAATTACAGATTTTTTCCAAAATTTATCAAGTAATTACAGATTTCTTCCAACCTTTACCAAGTAATTACAGATTTCTTCCAACCTTTATGAAGAAATGACAGATTTCTCGTAACCATTATCTAGTAATTACAGATTTATTCTAACGTGTATCTAGTAATTACAAATTTCTTCCGGCTTTTTTCAGTAATTACAGATTTTCTTCCAACCTTTATCTAGTAATTACAGATTTTTCCAACCTTTATCAAGTAATTATAAATTTATTCCAACCTTTACCAAGTAATTACAGATTTCTTCCAACCTTCATCATGAAATGACAGATTTCTCGTAACCATTATCTAGTAATTACATATTTATTCTAAAGTGTATCTAGTAATTACAAATTTCTTCCGGCCTTTTTCAGTAATTACAAATTTTCTTCAAATCTTTATCTAGTAATTACAGATTTATTCTAAACTTTGAGAAGTAATTACAGTTTTCTTCCAACCTTTATCTAGTAATTACAGATTTATTCTAAACTTTAAGAAGTCATTACAGTTTTCTTCCAACCTTTATCTAGTAATTACAGATTTATTCCAACCTTTACTAAGTAATTACAGATTTCTTCCAACCTTTACTAAGTAATTACAGTTTTCTTCCAACCTTTATCTAGAAATTACAGAATAATTTAACCCGTACGCTTTGGCCATAACATGGGAATTTCATGACACCATTTCACAGACTTACTAAATGCACTTTTTTTTAAATTGGTTTTGTAACACCAGCAACCGAAGGATTACAGTACACTTTGAATTACAGAGCTATAAAAAGCACCTTCATAAACATAAAATTTGTATCACGAGCGTTAGTGGTGATACATAAGGAAATAAAAGCACTTTCTGGAAATCTACCGGCTATCATTGTTATCATTATTACTATAGTTATTATTATTATTATTATTATTATCATTATTATTAAATTTATTATTATTATTATAGTTAATATTATTATTATTATTATTATTAATTTAAAAATTATTATTATTAATTTTATTATTATTATTATTAAAATTATTATTATTATTATTATTATTAATATTTTTATTATTATTATTTATCAAATTATTATTATTATTATTATTATTATTATTAATATTTTTATTATTATTATTTATAAAATTATTATTATTATTATTATTATTATTAAATTTATTATTATTATTATAGTTAATATTATTATTATTATTATTAATTTAACAATTATTATTATTAATTTTATTATTATTATTATTATTATTATTATTATTATTATTTATCAAATTATTATTATTATTATTATTATTATTATTATTATTATTATTATTATACGTCATGGTTTGAATATTGATAAACACACAGTCATTTCTTAGGGCTGTGAGATAAAGGCTTTCAAAGGATGGCTGGGTAGATATGGTTTAATTGGTGGCTTATTATGCATGTATTCATTCTAGCCTTTATTCTGTTTTTTCATTGCTAATTATACACGTTATTTTGTTAAGCATTGGCCCAAAGTTATTTTCAGGATATTTTGACTATTATTATTATTAGTTTATATATGACATATCTGTTTTTGACGTTGTAAATAGTTTCTATATGACATCTGTTTTGACGTTGTTACTGTTTTTAGAATGATTTATTGTTAATTTGTTCTCGTCATTTATTTCCTTATTTCCTTTCCTCACTGGGCTATTTTCCCTATTGGAGCCCTTGGGCTTATAGCATCTTGCTTTTTTCAACTAGGGTTGTAGCTTGGCTAGTAATAATATTAATAGTAGTAGTAGTAGTAGTAGTAGTAGTAGTATAGTCAATTTTCTTTAGTGCGGGAGATTTGCACCCACTAACAGGGGTACCCTTTTAGCTCAGAAAAGTTTCCTTATAGCTGATTGGTCGCAAGTATTATTGTCTGAATACTTCCCACCAATCAGCTATTAGGGAACTTTTCCGAGCTAAAAGGGCACCCCTGCGTGTCTGTGCAAATCTGTCTCACTAAAAAAAAATTACTATAATAGTAGTAGTAGTATCCAAGCTACAACCCTATTTGGAAAGGAAGAATGCAACAAGCCTAAGGACTTCAACATGGAAAGGGAATAGCAAATAAACTCAATATAATTAGAAATAGATGATATAAGATATATCAAAATCAGTAACGTTAAAATAGATCAGTCATATATAAACTATAGAACGAGACTTATTAGACCTGTTCAATAGAAAAAAAATGCTAAAAGTTAGAACTCAAGTTCCAACGATTAACTTCATAACTTCATTTTTCAATTAAAATATGTAGTATTAAAAGGCCGTTTTTCAAATGAAATGTGCAATATTCCAAAGGCCTGTAAAGGTTTCTTCCATTTTACGATAAATTCAATGCAAATGAGATTAATTCATAACTTTGTGCCAATGTTTGAACAATTAATAAAAACGGCAGCTGACGTCTGTGACTCAATTCAGCATTTATACTAACTCTCTAATGATGCATTTGTCTGATTTAAACATGATTTAACACTCTCTGCATCTTCATTTCTATGATTCTCCTCTCTGTATTCTATCTCCATGCCTGTAACCTCTTCTACTTGTTATTGGTTGAATTATCAATCGACCTTATTCGAAGTTGACGCTGAAGGGTCTTCGCCTGAATATTTCCATAAAACATTATTATTATTATTATTATTATTATTATTATTATTATTATTATTATTATTATTATTATTACTATTATTTTAATTATTATTAATGTTATTATCATTATTATTATTATTATTACTAGCTAAGTTACATCCCTAGTTGGAAAAGCAAGATGCTATAAGCCCAGGGGCTCCAACAGGGAAATATAGCCCTGTGAGGAAAGGAAATAAGGAAATAAATAAACGCTATAAGAAATAATGAACAACTAAAACAAAATATTTTGAAAACATTAACTACATTAAAACAGATATTTCATATATAAATTATAAAAGGACTTATTTCAGCCTGTTCAACATAAAAAGTTTAGATTTAGATACATAAAAACTGTTTAGATTTAGATAGAAGAACCGAAATACAGGTTACACATTCCAGTACATACCCTTTTTTTTAATAACACAAAGTATATGGCAACAGCAAAAGTTACTGCCAAAGATCTCAAGGAACTACTTGAAAGTGGTCTTTTTTAATTCAGAAATCCTTGCCATACTAATAAAACAAAGTATGTGGCAATAGTTAATTTCAAACATTTCAAGGAACTGCTTGAAAGGGGTCCCCCTTAATTCAGAAATCCTTGTCATACTCAGAGGAACCGCACTTAAAATGCGTCCCTCTCAGTACTGAAAAGAGCTCTCTCTCTCTCTCTCTCTCTCTCTCTCTCTCTCTCTCTCTCTCTCTCTCTCTCTCTCTCTCTCTCTCTCTAATCTCGAGTGATACACAAGATTTCTTTTAATTCTTGTACAAAATCATACTTAAACCTTTTACATTTTATTTCACATTTGCACCCATCTTTCAATGTTTCGAAATTACGTGTTTACATATATAATATTTACAGCTTTTTTTTAAATCTTTTCATTATTGCACCTTTATATTCAGCATCTTCAGTATCAGTTTTTTTTTAACACCTTGGCCTTTTCAAATACCGCAGTAGATATTACGCTATTTGTACAATTTAAAAGCGTTTGAAAATATATTAAATAATATTTTTGTAAATACAATTAACCACACTTATGTGTATATACATTATAACCACAGTCAACATATGTGACCTCCTAGACGTCCTAAATAAGTTATTATTTCTCAACCCTTCATAAATTCTCTTCCTACTTTTTAGTATATTTTATTGTTACTTAAAGAAAATTTTATTATTACGACCCAAAAATATTATTGCTGTCCTCTGAACAATATTTGCAATGAAAATGAATGAAAGGAAAGAAACTTTGTTTCTTTCTCTTTTTCTTTCTTTTGCCTCTTAATTACAGGAAATATAATAAGGAAGATAAACACTCATCAACGATGATTATATAATATTATTTATTTATTTATGTAAACTGCAAAACAACCCACAGTTTTTATATGTACAGTAGGTGATTTAAAAGGGATGAAGTCATCATAATCAGGCAAAGGAACATAAATATCCTTTGTAAGCTTTGTCCATTTCGGTTATCAATGCCTGTACTTAGAAAGAGCTTTTCAAGGTCAGTATTTCCTGTTATTCTTATGCAAGTGTTATAATCTTTCACGCAAACATAACATAAATTAAATTTCATAACTACAGTTAATCCAAGTTGGTCAAGATGTGGCTATTGCAACGGTTTTAATATATTTGTAAATACACACATTTTGTTTATTACTAATAAGATTAAGATCAAATTTACACATGTCCATTTGAAATATTTATTTTTTCCTGTTATTCTTATGCAAGTGTTATAATCTTTCACGCAAACATAACATAAATTAAATTTCATAACTACAGTTAATCCAAGTTGGTTAAGATGTGGCTATTGCAATGGTTTTGATATATTTGCAAATACACACATTTTGTTTATTACTAATAAGATTAAGATCAAATTTACACATGTCCATTTGAAATATTTATTTGAAAATGATGAATTTCAACTTATAATCTTTTACAAAAACATAACATATATTTCATAACTATATTTAATCCAAGTTAAGATGTGGCTCTTATAAGCGTTGTATCTGCAAATACACATTCATTCTGTTTAACAAAGCATTTATTTCATAAATACAGTTAATCCAAGCTGGTTAAGATGTGGTTATTACACTGGTTATGATATATTTGCAAATACACATTTTGTTTACTAATGTTAAAATTAAGATCAAATTTACACAGGTCCATTTGAAAAATTTATTTGAAAATGATGAATTTCAACTTTTTTCACCATTAATATGCAGAGTTTCATAGTTAAATGTAGATTAAATTTGTTGTTGAACAATTTTATTTATTAATATTGAGATTAAGATCAAATTTACACGGGTCCATTTGAAAAATATATTTGAAATTGATGAATTTCAACTTTTTCCTCACTATTAATATGCAGAGTTCCAGCCACAGTTGAATGTAAATTAAATTTGTTGTTGAACAATTTTATTTATTAATATTGAGATTAAGATCAAATTTACACGGGTCCATTTGAAAAATATATTTGAAATTGATGAATTTCAACTTTTTCCTCACTATTAATATGCAGAGTTCCAGCCACAGTTGAATGTAAATTAAATTTGTTGTTGAACAATTTTATTTATTAATGTAAAGATTAAGATCAAATTTACACAGGTCCATTTGAAAATTTATTTGAAAATGATGAATTTCAACTTTTTCCTCACCATTGATATCATTTTAAAAGTTTCACAATACACAGTTCCAGTCACATTTAAATGTAAATTAAAATTGTTGTTGAACCATTTTATTTATTAATGTTAAGATTAAGAACAAATTTACCTAAATCCATTTGAAAAATTTATTTGAAACTAATGAATTTCAACTTTTTCTTCACCATTGATATCATTTTAAAAGTTTCAGTCACATGTAAATGTAAATTAAATTTGTTGCTGATTTCCACACTTAATTACATTTAGAATTAAAAAGTTTCTGCTGTTATTCATACAATTAATTCTCATTCATACAAACGCCGATATACAGTTCACTTTGAGTATGATGCCACTTAGACGTCCTTCCCAATCCTATAAGGAGCGAAAGCTATCAAGGGGAAATGTCTCTCTGATGTTATCTGTTTCCGGTTTTCAAGGTATGTGCAATTATTGTTATATTGGATCTCGCTTTCATTGCATATTAGGATTCGTTCTGAAGCGTAAGGAGATTTTGCCTGCAAGCATATCCTTCGATTATAAGTACCCATTTGTTTTCGTAGAACGATATCCTTCGACTATGTTTACCCATTACTTTACATAAGACGTTAACCCTTTGGGCGCAAAGCGCTCGCCAAATACATCCAATGGCGCCCAGAGGGTTTTAGGGATCATTCTGGAGTGTGAAGAGATTTGGCCTGTAAGCATATCCTTCGACTATGTTTACCATAACTTTACATGAGACGTTAACCCTTTTGGCGCAAAGCGCTCGCCAAATACATCCAACGGCGCCCTGAGGGTTTTAGGGATCATTCTGGAGCATAAGGAGATTTTGCCTGCAAGCATATCCTTCGACTATGTTTACCCATTACTTTACATGAGACGTTAACCCTTTGGGCGCAAAGCGCTCGCCAAATACATCCAATGGCGCCCTGAGGGTTTTAGGGATCATTCTGGAGCATAAGGAGATTTTGCCTGTAAGCATATCCTTCAACTATGTTTACCCATTACTTTACATAAGACGTTAACCCTTTGGGCGCAAAGCGCTCGCCAAATACATCCAATGGCGCCCTGAGGGTTTTAAGGATCATTCTGGAGCATAAGGAGATTTTGCCTGCAAGCATATCGTTCGATTATATTGAGCCATTTCTTTTCGTACGATGTTAACTCTTCGACTACCAAGCGCTCAGAAAATACGTCCAATGACGTTCAGAGCGTTAAGCCATATTGATTTCTGCAAATGTGTTCCTCAATTGCAAAGTTTCTTGAGAAAATTTGTTGATAGTGTAATTATATTTACAAGGTATCAAATATCTGTT
>NC_090759.1:77459627-77492127 GCF_036898095.1 Palaemon carinicauda
ATATATGTATATATATGTATCAGTTTCTAAAACATTTGGCAGAACGTTATTTTTGTATCTTCATTTCTCCTTTCCCAATTTTATAGAAAAGTAAATCTACTTGTGAATTAAACCCTACATTATTTATTATCTGTAAATACAAATTAAAGCATGGGTGTATATGAATATGCATTTTAAGTATCACCAGAGACCGTAAGCAAAAGCGTCCTTCTCTGAGTATCCTGGCAGTCAGTCGCTGCGGGTACCACTGATCTAAGAAAACGGTTGGAAGAAACAACGCCAACTTTTGGCTCCTGAAGAGTTGGGACTTTTCTTTTAATCCCTGTGGTTATGCTAGGAGGCATAGTAAGAAGCTCCTCGGGGACTAGAACTGTGGATCTTCTTGTATTTATGGGCAGAACTTGACTTGAGATCCGCATTTGCCAAGACAACGATATTACAGTACGGCGTGAACCCTAAGTTAGGTTAGGTTATATTTACGTATCGTTTAGAATGTTTAAATGCAGTAATGTCTGCCACGAGCATCATTAATATCATCTTAGCATGCGAGTCAAAAGTCAAATTTTTTTAAAAACAGGTATATTGACATGGTTTCATTTTGTTTGGTATATCTCTACTATGAGAGCTGAACACCTTCTCGAGATTACTATAAAATAAGTTTATGCATTATTTTTATTATTTTTAAGGGCTGACTTTACTTATTTTTTTCTGCTCCAAATTCTTATTCGTATGCCCAGAGCTGAAAAGGACAGATAATTGTGTTTATTTATTGTTTTTGCTGCTTTATTTAGTTGTTTACTGTATTGAAGTAATGTGTATAAAGTATTGATTTTATGGTTTACGTAAATACATATATCAATATTTTATAGATATACGCTTGCATATATTTGCAGCTCCCATGAGATTGGTATAACAATACGAAAAACTACATAAAACTTAAAAATAAGATTAACAAAGGCAAAAGCTAAACATTTGAAAACGCATGATAAAACCATATATAATTTAGAGATGAGATGAAATCTATAAGGAAAAAAAAAAACATTAATATGCATGAAGTAAGACCATACATGGACATATGGTAAAAAACCTAAGTATTGGGATATTTCTTCCACAAATTAATCTTTATACTGTAAAGTAATTATTTGTTTATGATTTTAAAGAAAGTAACTGTTTGTTTATTATATTGAAAAACCTACGGAAGTTGCTAATTCTCACTTTATTTCAGTCCTGTTTGAATGTTAACACAGTTTCCTGAGCACCATGTAAGGACTTTGTAAAGTACACAAGCTCCTCATTTAGAACTTCTACACTTATTTAGACGTGGTGTGGAACGAATTATAAGACAGTATCAAACTTCTAGAAGCTTATGATAAAGAGAAAACTAATACAATACTCTATGCAGATGTTGTGAATACTTTCTTCATATAATTTAGCTTCTTTGAAAGTAATATATAATTACTCAAAATCTAATTGGCTAGTTTCTCCAAGCACAAAACCTTGTGGGAATGTAGTTAAACACTTCACATAATTTTTTTTCAAAGTTATTATTTCAAGTTACCAAACTTTCAGGACGGTTTTAAATTTAGACAGTTTTTTCGAATATGGGTTATTGGCCTATTATTGCCCCTCAGAGACAGTCACAAAATAGGACTTAAGCTGGGCGGGGGTCATGAAATTTTTACCAGAGTTTGGCAGAGTTTATTCTTTATATCTAGAGGCAAAATGGTTGTTACATTGATAGGTTTAGTTTAACATGGAGGATTAGTTAGAACGATGAATTAAACTAGACACTCAAGACCATGTGCAGATAATTGTTTTAGAGTACAATTTATTGATGCTAGAATTTAAGTTTTTGCTAGAATTTAAGTTTTTTGTTGTTGTTTACGAAGGTTAAAGCTTAAATGACCATTTGCACTATTAAGTTCATTTTTTATGTTTTATTAAAACATCCATCAGCTGGTACCCCAACACACGATGATGAAAAAGAGGTTAAACAGATTGACCCCGTTGCCTTAGTTTCGCTGGAAGAAGAATATGAGAAATTTGCCAATGCAGAGTCAAGCTCTCTTTTGAAGAAATACTTAACACAAGAAGTTTTTGATGACATCAAGCATCGCATCACAGCAGGAGGTGCTAATCTTCATGACTGCATTAAATCGGGCTTGGCCAACCCCGACTCTCATATTGGTCTCTATGCCCCGGATGCTGAATCATACATTTGCTTTCATGAGCTATTTGACCCCGTAATTGATGAATACCACGGTGGATTTGGCTCAGATACCTGTCATCCAGGCATTAATTTTGGTGAGCCGAGAAATCTTGGAGACTTTAATGAATTGGGTGATTACGTTATATCAACAAGAGTTCGTTGCGCTCGGTCAGTTGAAGGCTATCCATTTCATCCTCTCTTAACAAGTGAACAGTATGCTGAACTTGAACAAGACATTGTCTATGCTCTAGAAGCACTGGAGGATGACCTATCTGGTCAGTACCGTACTTTACATGACCTTTCTCGTGAGGAGCAGGAGGAACTCATAGGGAAACACTTGCTGTTCAAACAAGGGGATAGATTTCTAGAAGCAGCTGGCGCTTCAAGATTCTGGCCTGGTGGAAGGGGAATTTTCTTGAACTCTGATGAAACTTTGGTAGTTTGGGTCAATGAAGAAGATCATTTACGAATAATATCGATGCAAGAAGGTGGCAACCTCAGCGAAGTGTATAATAGATTTATGCGTGCTGCCACAGAACTGGACAAAATGCTTCCATTTAGCTTTTCCCAGCGCTTAGGCTTCTTGACATTTTGCCCTACAAATCTGGGTACAGCTATCAGGGCATCAGTGCATATTCGTTTGCCCAAGCTAGGGGAGAGCAGACGGACTCTGGAGGTAATGGCAAATAATTTCAATCTTCAAGTGCGAGGTACATCAGGAGAGCATTCGGAAGCAGAAGATAGCGTATTTGATATCTCCAACCGCCGCCGTTTAGGCATCACAGAAATTGAAGCTCTTCGGGAGATGTATAATGGTGTAATGGAAATCATTTACCTCGAAATGAGTTTGGAGGAAGGCAACCCTGAGAACCGTAAGGCCTCCAGTTATTCATTCTTTTATATCACCTTATTACTCCACTGAACTTGACCATTGATCTGAAATACTAGTTGATGTAACTTTTACCTCTAGAGCACATTTGATACCTGCCAAATTGCTCTATGAGGTTTTTTTTTTTTTTATTTTGAATGGCTTAAAACTGTAGTTCATATTCATTAAGTTATTCACATTTTTCTGTTTCCTAGTGGATGTATGTCAAAGTGCAGAACATTGATAACTCAGCGTACAGTATGAACAATATTACATTTATATTGTTTTCCTTTTGATTTTAGCTTATAAAATGATAGTACCCTATAGTATAGAGAACCCAGCATATTTTCATAAATATTTTAGCTGGCCTTCTTTTAGTTATTGTATTTATTCAACAAATGTTAAGCTATTACTTAGGTGTCCTCTCCCACCAACGAAACATTGAGATTTTATTTAGTCGTCATCTATTCCCCTTTTCATTATGTTCTTTTTTCAACTTAATTCGTCATAATTTGCCAATTTAATAGAAGGATGTAATTATGTATATAAATAGTTTTTGGAAATGCTGCTAGTTGATATTTCCAATAAGTTATTCAATAAACACATTTTTTCATCTCTGAAAAAAATATATAAAGAATCGTGACCTTCATTTGTTCTTTGCATACCCAATTATAAGGGCAAGAAATACTTGTCCCAGACTTGAGATTGTTCATTAATTCATAATTCTACCTTTGTAGAACTGTAGACACTTTACATGGTACTTTATTCCACTTTTATTGGCATCAGATAGCTTTTTTGTGTAGGGTAACACTTGTGTATGAAATTCTATACTATAGGCAGGGTAAAACACCATAAAGCTGATAGCATTATTATATATTGATCAGGCATTACATGATACATTTTATTATTATTATTATTACTATCCAAGCTACAACCCTAGTTGGAAAAGCAAGATGCTATAAGCCTAGGGGCTCCAACAGGGAAAAATAGCCCAGTGAGGAAAGGAAATAAGGAAATAAATAAATGAAGAGAACAAATTAACAATAAATCATTCTAAAAAAAGTAACAACGTCAAAACAGACATGTCATATATAAACTATTAACATCAAAAACAAATATGTCATAAATAAACTATAAAAAGACTCATGTCCGCCTGGTTAACAAAAAAGCATTTGCTCCAACTTTGAACTTTTGAAGTTCTACTGATTCAACCACCCGATTAGGAAGATCATTTGTATATATAAATTTCGATTTGAATATTTAAAGAACAAACATATCTGTGATATCCATATGTGTTTTGTTCATGATATTTTTCATTTCATAAAACAAATTCAGACCCTGATGAAGAAGCAGTTGAAGAAATCAACTTGAACAAAATCACGACATTTGATGAGGAGTATATGAGAAATTCATGGATACAGATTCACTTTCACTCTAGAAGAAATATTTGACACAGGATGTCTTTGACAACATCAAACATCGCACAACATATAATGGTGCTGCTCTGTACGGTTGCGTCAAATCTGGCTTTTCTATTCCAGACTCCAGTATTGTTTCCTTGAACTCTTTGATCCAGTTATTGATGATTATCATTTTGGATTTGCCCCTGGCGATTCTCATCCAAAAACTAACTTTGGAGACCTAAGTAGTCTCGGTGATTTGAATGAATGGGGTGACTATGTTAAATCAACTAGAGTCTGCTGTGCTCGATCTTTGAAAGGTTTCCCTTTTAACCTCCCTCTGACTATTGAACTGTATAAAGAAATTGAAGAAAGTATTATTAGTGCTTTAAAAATTCTAGAAGGCGACGTAGTAAGGAGCTATCGTCCTGTAAGTGAAATCCCTCTTGACGAGCAGGAGGAACTTAGAAAAGCATTTACTATTTAAACAAGGAGACAGATTTCTCCAAGCAGCTGGTGCCACTCGGTTTTGGCCTTTGGGAAGTGGCATTTTTTTCAAATGCAGCCAATGCAGGAAGGTGGAAACCTTGGTGAAGTATATGGAAGATTTGTGCGTGCTGTCAAAGCTCTTGGGTCTGAGCTTCAATTTATTTGTTCTCAGCATTTGAGATATTTGAACTTTTGCCCTACAAATATAGGCTCATCCTTCCGAGCACATATCCACCCCTAACATTAAGATTGGTTTTATCAAATTAAATATTGTCAAGGAGTCATTGAAATTCAGAAAATAAAGACAGAAGAATCTGTTGTGTCATGTGCTTTCTCATACGAATGTCTATTCTTTACATTTCAAAAGGCCAAGGTGGCTTAACTTATAAGTTTATTGAGATACTACTGAAAGGAAGTATTTATCCATAGCCATATAAGAGTTTTGAAATTTTAGCTTATAGTCCAAATATTCTCATGTAAGGATTACTAAACTAGATTCAGTTGAATGTCAGGAGTAGGTTTGTGTAGTAACTAAATCATCACAGTAAGTCACAATAACACAGATGTTGGCTCTCTAAGGTGCATGTATTTAACATTAATCCAGACTTAAACCTAACTCTGCTATGAGTCTTTTTTGTGTGTATGGAACCCCTTGTGGTAGAACGTAAATTTTATTATTTTTCTCCAATAGGTTGCAGACAAATTCATTTCTATGCTGAATTACAAAAGGTGCACCTTGACATTGTCATCCAATCTTATTTTATGCCTATGAAATCATTATACATTGTACATGGCTATATAATGAGTTAAATTCCTAATTTCATCATAGTTATTTCTGTCAATATTCAGTTTGCTTAGTTACCTCTAGGTTTAGAGAATACTTCACTAACAATTTCCTAGATTTTTCTTGAACTTAGGTAACTTTTTTTATTTAAATAGAACACATACTTCATAAAGAAGATATCTCCATATTACTATTCTTGAATAGCATGAAGTGAATGGTTTGCAGCATGTGCAGACTAAAACAGTACCAATAGTTATCAAAAGAACCACTCCTGATCCTTTTCACTGCTAGATATCACAATTGCACCTTGTGTATAGAATCATATTTCCACTTCTGGAGAAGTAAACAAGAAGAAATATCCCAAGTTTTTACTATCAGTTTCTGGCATCTGCTGGAATAGAATACACACCACAATGCAAACATTGGTTTCTGGCGTCTAATGGAATGAAAGACACGTCACAAAGCAAACATCGGTTTCTGGCATCTGCTGGAATAAAATACACGTCACAAAGCAAACCTCGGTTTCTGGCGTCTGCTGGAATGAAATATGCTCACAATGCAAACACCAGTTTCTGGCATCTGCTGGAATGAAATATGCTCACAATGCAAACATCAGTTTCTGGCATCTGCTGGAATAAAATACACATCGCAATGCAAATATCAGTTTCTGGCATCTGCTGGAATGAAACACACATCACAATGCATACATCGGTTTCTGGCATCTGCTGGAATAAAATACACGTCACAAAGCAAACCTCGGTTTCTGGCGTCTGCTGGAATGAAACACACATCACAATGCAAACATCGGTTTCTGGCGTCTGCTGGAATGAAACACACATCACAATGCAAACATCGGTTTCTGGCATCTGCTGGAATGAAACACACATCACAATGCAAACATCGGTTTCTGGCGTCTGCTGGAATGAAATACACATCACAATGCAAACATCGGTTTCTGGCGTCTGCCGGAATGAAATACACATCACAGTGCAAATATTTGGAATATGTTTGCCCATACAGTATTAGTGTGTTGACATATAAGATAACTTACATATAATTCAGTTCATTTGGGATGTAGCCAGTAGTTGGTTCACTCTATTCCCTGATCAAAATACTTTGGTTAGAACTATTGTCTATAGGTTTTAGGAGATGGATTCTCATTAATGCTAGCACAAACTGACCATTAGAACAGATTTCCAAAAATTGTAACTTACAAGTAGAGTTTGGTAATTTCTTTATGTTTTCAATGTTTTCTCAAATTCATATGCTAATTTTCAACTTCAAGGAAAGTATACTTACATGGTCTGCATTTTAGAAGAACGGTGAGATCTACTTTCAAAAGCTTTGTGCAGTAATCCCCCAAAAATATTGATTTCTACAGTTTTTGAGGAGGAAGACCGTGAACAAGTGGATCCTTTAGCAGTCTCTTCTCTTGATGGTGAGTTTGAGAAATTTACCAATATGGAGTCTACATCACTCTTGAAGAAATACTTAACACAGGATGTTTTCGACAACATCAAACAACGAAGTACAGCGGGAGGTGCTACTCTTCATGACTGTATCAAATCAGGTCTTGCTAACCCAGACTCTGGTATTGGTCTTTATGCCCCAGATGCAGAGTCCTATGCTTGTTTCAAAGAGTTGTTTGATCCTGTAATTGATGAATACCATGGAGGACATTCACCAGATGATATTCATCCAGAAGTTAATTTTGGAGACCCTGCTGTTCTTGGGGATTTGAATGAATGGGGTGATTATGTTGTATCAACGAGAGTCCGTTGTGCTCGGTCTATTGAAGGTTATCCTTTTAATCCCTTGCTGACAAGTGATCAGTATTTACAACTAGAACAAGATATTGGTACTGCTTTACAAACACTGGAGGATGACCTAGTTGGAGTATATCAGTCCTTAGGTGATATCAGTCCTGAGGAACAAGAAGAACTCTTAGAAAAACACCTACTCTTTAAACAAGGAGACAGATTTCTGGAAGCAGCTGGGGCTTGCCGCTTTTGGCCAGACGGCAGAGGTATATTTTTGAATGCGGATAACACTTTGGTCATCTGGGTGAATGAAGAAGACCATTTACGAATTATATCAATGCAGGAGGGAGGCAACCTTAGTGAAGTTTACAGCAGATTTGTACGGGCTGTAACAGCTCTTGGCGACAAACTTCCATTTAGTGCTTCTGAACATCTAGGCTTCCTAAGCTTTTGTCCTACTAATCTTGGAACTGCTATCAGAGCTTCAGTACACATTCGTCTACCTAAATTAGGCGAGGACATACAAACTCTGGAGGAAACTGCAAATAAATATAACCTTCAAGTACGAGGAACATCTGGTGAGCACTCAGAAGCTAAGGATTATGTATTTGACATCTCCAATCGACGCCGATTAGGCATTACAGAGATTGAAGCCCTTCAGGAGATGTATGATGGTGTTAAGGAAATAATTCAGTTAGAGAAGAGCATGGAAGACGGCAGTGATGAAAATCGTAAGAGCTCCAGTTACTAATTCATTTTTATACATTCAAAGCGCCTCACACTGCACCGATGCTTTGCCATAGAATACAAAAAACATATAGTGTAGCAACTAAAAAGATACCGTATAGTTTCTTTATACATTTTTTAATCTGAAATGTCTTATTAAAAAATGTTTCGGATCTTAGTTTTTTATGTAAATAAGGTCTTGGATTCCATTGCAGTTTTAGCACACCCACGATCACTATAGTTATTAATTCTCTAGATTATGAAACGATATAACTAATTCCAATAGGTAATATGAAATTTGATTAATTTTCAAAACTTTTTCTATTATTTCTAATGTGTTGATGGTTCGGAGTTACGAGTGTATATGGTTTTTGAGGCATTTTTAATCTTATTTTTAATTTCTTATAAGTTTGAGTATCTATGATGGTGTTGAATGCCCTCTCCAGTGCCTGGTCTCTATGGCATAGGATTTACAATCCAATCTATTTGGAAACTTTCTATTCATTATTGTTTCCTGCGTTCTGCGTAAAAAAAAAAATCCTTACGAATGCATAAAGGTTAAAATTGAATATACAAGTACTTTGCCTTTGTGAATCAACCTTTTCTCATATGTGCTTCCGGAAAACTATTAGCAACATTTTAAAGCGACTAACACACCAATGAATTAGGTCTTCATTTAACATAGATCGGTAGTATTAAAGATGTTTCAGCTTGCTTTTTAGGCACTCAGCGCTCATTTCCATACCTGCATTGGTACATTCTAATTTTCTTTCAGTTTACATTACTTTGTTTAGTTTTGCATGCCTGGGCTTTTTATATAGTCAACATGGGAGTTTCTTTATTGATGATGTTTCAGGTCAGAAGCAAAATTCTCTCTGGAAGTTAGGTAACCTGACTGTTAAAAGGCAACTCTCCATTACAAGCTATTCATATATCAACTATCATGTCAGTAGATAAAGTCAAATAGTGTTGAAAAAGTCTAACAGTAATCAGCACTCTTAAAGCAATTAGTATGGTGGGTAGTGTATTCATGGGAGAATCATGAGTGATCAGGGATTCTCTGTGCAAATAGAAGAAATTCTGATAATAGCTAGTTCCCGTGACTAAAATGGTGTACTATCTTCACCGTTTGACTCTACACAAACTTGACACCAAACCAATATCTACTATCTACATTAAGTAACATCAACGGTATCCATTAAATGAGTTTTGTACGGTGGATTGTGAATTAATGCGTTATTGAGTAATTTATTATCTGATAATTTATTTTTTCAGTTAATGAAGCATTTAAACTTAGCACTTTGCAGTAACGAAGCATATCGGAAATAGTACTGTAGAATAAGAGAAAATTGCATTACTGAATTATCCAACATCAGAATAGGGAAGATATTTAACTCATGTACAAAGTTTATAGTTTGCTATTGACTGGTAAGAGTTTTTGCATGTTAGCATTTAAAGTCAAAGTATCTTTTCTAATTCACTTCTGAATTCCCATGGTTATTTAATTTCTGAAGTACACAAAACTTGTATTAAACACTTTAAAACAAAATTAGTAAAAACAAAATAAAAAATTGTAGGCCTACTTGTTTCACTGAACTGAACCATGAGTTGGTTCATTTTAAATTAAGAAAAGTATTCCTCAAAGGTGTTCTCTAAGAAATAGCATGCAAATAATTGAAATTACAATAGTTTTTCTTACATGTTTGTAAACTATTTGCATAAATTTCTGCAGCTGTAGATGAAGCAGGTGAAACCAATGAAGTTGACGCAGATGTTCTTGCTTCCCTTGAAGAAGAGTATGAACTGTTCAGCAATACAGATTCTTCTTCACTTTTAAAGAAATACTTGACACAAGAGGTTTTTGACAACATTAAGAATCGGACCACATCTTCAGGGGCTACTCTACATGATTGCGTTAAATCTGGTTTTGCTAACCCAGACTCTCATATTGGTCTGTATGCTCCAGATGCTGAATCTTATGCATGTTTCAAAGAGCTATTTGATCCTGTGATTGATGAATACCATGGAGGATTTGGCCCAGATGATATTCATCCCAAGGTTGATTTTGGAGACAATGGTGATCTTGGTGATTTGAACGAGTGGGGTGATTATGTTGTATCAACCAGAGTGCGTTGTGCTCGATCTGTTGAAGGCTATCCGTTTAACCCCCTGCTAACAAAAGATCAATATGTTGAACTAGAACAAGATATAGATACTGCTCTGCAAACACTAGAAAATGACTTGCCTGGAAGATTTTATTCATTAAGTGATATCAGTCCTGAGGAACAAGAAGAACTCTTAGAAAAGCATATACTCTTTAAACAAGGAGACCGATTTCTGGAAGCAGCTGGGGCCTGTAGGTTTTGGCCAGATGGCAGAGGTATATTTTTGAATGCAGATAACACTTTGGTCATCTGGGTGAATGAAGAAGACCATTTACGAATTATATCGATGCAGGAGGGAGGCAACCTTAGTGAAGTCTACAGCAGATTTGTACATGCTGTAACAGCGCTTGGTGAAAAGCTTCCATTTAGTTCTTCAGAACATCTAGGCTTCTTGAGCTTTTGTCCTACCAATCTTGGTACAGGTATCAGAGCTTCAGTACACATTCGTCTACCTAAATTAGGTGAGGACATACAAACTCTGGAGGAAACTGCAGATAAATATAATCTTCAAGTACGAGGTACATCAGGAGAGCACTCAGAAGCTACAGACTATATATTTGACATCTCCAATCGACGCAGATTAGGCATTACAGAGATTGAAGCCCTTCAGGAGATGTATGATGGTGTTAAAGAAATAATTCAGATAGAGAAGAGCCTGGAAGACGCCAGTGGAGAAAATCGTAAGGGCACTTAGTTACACATTTGCAGGCTAACTTAGTGAACACTGCATCAATGTTTTTATGGAAATGATGAATATATAAAACTAAAATGGTAGTTATGGCTTTTTCTTCCTATTGACACTGCTTTCAGCAAATAAGATACTTCAAATCACCTCTTACAATCTCAGAATTTAATATCTTTTTCTTTAATAAATTGCTTTATATGGTATTTTCACTTCATAATATCTTTAGATAAATGTACTTCACTAGCCTGACACCATTTGGTAACTCTCCTAGAGGCATGTATACCAATGCTTGCCTGTTACTCAAAACCTCATTCCCTACACAATAGTCTTACTTTCTTCTATGAATAACAAACATTGTTTACTTTAAACCATTCCAGTTTTATTTTAAGATCAGTGTTACATTTCAAGTCAAAAGAATGGTAGAAGTTGGTCGAGTAGTAGGTCTGAATAAGGACATAGACTGGGCAAACAGTCATTTTGATTAGATATGAACCCTTGTACCCTTAGTTTTCCATTTTGAATCTCCAATGCATTAGAGAATAAATTTTTGTATTTACAATAGAAGTAGATAAATATGAATGTGAATATGCTGCAGATTAGTATTTTCAATCGAAGAATTAAACTGGACAGTCACTCGGTTATGAAATGTATACATTTTAGTCATCATATACCTGTCTTATTGTCCCAATCATTCTTATTAAAACATTTTATCATATTTAAGTCTATACTTCATCGCAAAGTAGCACAATTTGTATTTCATAGTATCGGTTACTAACCCATTGTATGCATTTATTGGAGGGACCTTTTGAGAATAACAATGTGAGCGATCATGTAGTTACCCCGGTGTATTATAGTAATTATGTTAATCATTGGAAGAGCTCAGGCATTAGAAATCATTCATATTGAAGACATTTCACTCAACAGCTTTTAAGACACTGAAATGAGTAGAAAGTAGCATTCAGCACTCCAAAGTCAATGCATCATGGTGGATTGTGTAAACATCACTCGCATTTTAGAACTACCCTACCGCTCTAGTATATAAAGACGGTACAAGTAATAATACCACATAAGTTAAACAATTGCATTTGTCATTTGGTTGTGGCAAATGTAAGTGTACACGGCATTACACAATATGGCTGTCAGCTGGCAGTCAGTGCATTATTTTTAACTCCAGTTATTGTTTTTTTTTTTAATGATTTAGTTGCTTCTGAAGGATAAATATTATGTGATAATGATTGATATTATATTGTTACCGAGGTTCCAACTTCAAATATTTTTGTCCATATTGCATATGAACCTGACAAGGATTCACACTTAAAAACAAAAAGCATTATACTTAACTAAGTAGGAGTGGAAAGAAGTAGATTACAAATTAGATACAGTAGTTTATGGATAATTTGAACTTTAGGAAAATTGGGCTTATACCTACACAGTAATCAACATAACCATTTATATTTAATTTATTATTGTACAATTTTTACATCAAACTTCTACAGCCCCAAATGAAGATGAAACTGAGCAAGTTGACACTCCTGCCATTGTTTCCCTTCAAGAGGAATATGAAAAATTCATCAGCACAGATTCTTCTTCACTTTTAAAGAAATACTTGACACAAGAGATTTTTGACAACATTAGAGATCGGACCACATCTTTGGGTGCTACTCTCCATGATTGCATCAAATCAGGTTTTGCTAACCCAGATTCTCATATTGGTCTGTATGCTCCAGATGCTGAATCCTATGCATGTTTCAAAGAGTTGTTTGATCCTGTAATTGATGAATACCATGGAGGTTTCGGCCCAGATGATACTCATCCCGAGGTTAACTTTGGAGACCCAAGTGTTCTTGGTGATTTAAACGAGTGGGGTGATTATGTTGTATCGACCAGAGTGCGTTGTGCTCGATCTGTTGAAGGTTATCCGTTTAACCCAATTCTGACAAATGATCAGTATATAGAATTGGAACAAAATATTGATGCTGCTCTGCAAACATTAGAGGATGACTTAGCTGGAAACTTCCGTTCATTAAGTGATATCAGTCCTGAGGAACAAGAGGAACTCTTAGAGAAGCACTTGCTCTTTAAACAAGGAGACAGATTTCTGGAAGCAGCTGGGGCCTGTCGCTTTTGGCCAGACGGCAGAGGTATATTTTTGAATGCTGATAACTCTTTGGTCATCTGGGTGAATGAAGAAGACCATTTACGAATTATATCGATGCAGGAGGGAGGCAACCTTAGTGAAGTCTACAGCAGATTTGTACGTGCTGTAACAGCTCTTGGTGACCAGCTTCCATTTAGTTCTTCAGAACATTTAGGGTTCTTGAGCTTTTGTCCGACCAATCTTGGCACAGGTATCAGAGCTTCAGTACACATTCGTCTACCTAAATTAGGCGAGGACACACAAACTCTGGAGGAAACCGCAAATAAATATAATCTTCAAGTACGGGGTACATCAGGAGAGCACTCAGAAGCTACGGATTATGTATTTGACATCTCCAATCGACGCCGATTGGGCATTACAGAGATTGAAGCCCTTCAGGAGATGTATGATGGAGTTAAGGAAATAATTCAGTTAGAGAAGAGCATGGAAGACGGCAATGATGAAAATTGTAAGGGCTCTATTTACTAATTCTCTTATGCTTTTCCTGACAACACAACACTGTTTCCCTGCATTTACACAAAAACTCCTATGTAAGAGTCCTTTTGCATTCCATAAACATTTAATTTAATTTCTTTAAACTATGTAAGTTATTCTTGTTTTATAAATGTTAATGGAACAAGCAAATGTTTTTTTTTTTTTTTTTTTTTGCCAATGCACGTTTTTCTTTTATATATTTTTTATGAGTGATTTCCAAAATGGAGAAATTGATAGTTATATAAGAACAATACAAAACCACAGAGATTTCTACTAGTTTGCTTTTGGACTCAAACTATTTTTCATATGCAGTAGCCTTCAATACTTCTTATGCACTTCACAGATATTTATTGCCCAAGCTAGTTAGCTAGTTACTCATTGGTAAGGCTTAATCGAATTATGATAAGCTACTTGTCAACAGTATGGCAGAGGCTGAGTAACCAGACTATGAGCATAGTTCCCTTGATTCACTTTTTTCAGCCACTCATTTCATCATAAATCATAACATGCGCCAACGGCAAATACCAAAAAGCAACAATCCAAGGAAGTTGCTTTACTGAATTACCTTATCATTTCCATTGGTTTATCCTTCATTGTACTTCACCTGGTTTTCATGCTTCTTAGCAAATTTATTTCATAGACCAAAGAAGCCTCTTAAAACATAAGAAATAAATATACACTAGAAAGTTGCTATTGAGCTCTGCTTGGGACGGCACTAGCATTAGCGAGTTTAGAAAATCACGGATGTTTCACTCTTCGGCTTTTAGGGCAGTTATATGAGCAATTCGCTGCTGTATGCCAATACCCGTGAATTGTAATCATGATCATAGATGTAATAAGGTGTACCAATCTAGTGGGTAAAGGAAGATGTAAGAATTGATATACCTAAATTTAACTTAAATTTTATTCAACATTTAGTGCCTTGTACAATAGAAACCACTGCCTTTCAATCCTGAAATTATTTACTGCCATTTAATATCCATTATAAATAATCTTATAGTTATGCGGTAGTAATTACTTTCTAAATGTCAGAAAGATAATATATTAATGCTGATTACAAACCACATAATTTTATGTAAGTTGTAAGTTTATGAATTTAACCTATTCCTAAACAAGACCATAGATGAATTCAAAGTTTGAACAAAAATTGTTTTTGCATAATTAAAAGCTCAATGTCATATATATGAACGAAACCTGGTTTGGATCAGAATAGATTTTGTTTATGTTGGTAGGCAAAACTCAAACAAACAAAAGTTTTATTTTGAAGATCTCCTTCAATTGTTACATTGACTTGACGGTACAAAGTTTGAATCAATCTCTACAGCGCCGGGTGGAGAGGACGGAAGTGAACTAACCGACGCGGATGCCAGTTTCTCCTTAGATGAAGAGTATGAGAAGTTCAGCAGTACAGATTCTTCTTCACTTTTAAAGAAATACTTGACACAAGAGATTTTTGACAGCATCAAAGATCGAACCACCTCTTTGGGTGCTAATCTCCATGATTGTATCAAATCAGGTCTTGCCAACCCAGACTCTCATATTGGTCTGTATGCTCCAGATGCTGAATCTTATGCATGTTTCAAAGAGTTATTTGATCCTATAATTGATGAATACCATGGAGGTTTCGGCCCAGATGATACTCATCCCGAGGTTAACTTTGGAGACCCAAGTGCTCTTGGTGATTTGAACGAGTGGGGTGATTATGTTGTATCAACCAGAGTGCGTAGTGCTCGATCTGTTGAAGGTTATCCGTTTAACCCAATTCTGACAAATGATCAATATATAGAACTGGAACAAAATATTGATGGTGCTCTGCAAACACTAGAGGATGACTTAGCTGGAAACTTTCGTTCATTAAGTGATATCAGTCCTGAGGAACAAGAGGAACTCTTAGAAAAGCACTTGCTCTTTAAACAAGGAGACAGATTTCTTGAAGCAGCTGGGGCCTGTAGGTTTTGGCCAGACGGCAGAGGTATATTTTTGAATGCTGATAACACTTTGGTCATCTGGGTGAATGAAGAAGACCATTTACGAATTATATCAATGCAGGAGGGAGGCAACCTTAGTGAAGTCTACAGCAGATTTGTACGTGCTGTAACAGCGCTTGGTGACCAGCTTCCATTTAGTTCTTCAGAACATTTAGGGTTCTTGAGCTTTTGTCCTACCAATCTTGGTACTGGTATTAGAGCTTCAGTACACATTCGTCTACCTAAGTTAGGTGAGGACACGCAAACACTGGAGGAAACCGCAAATAAATATAATCTTCAAGTACGAGGTACATCAGGAGAGCACTCAGAAGCTACGGACTATGTATTTGACATCTCCAATCGACGCCGATTAGGCATCACAGAGATTGAAGCCCTTCAGGAGATGTATGATGGAGTTAAGGAAATAATTCAGTTAGAGAAGAGCATGGAAGACGGCAATGATGAAAGTTGTAAGGGCTCTATTTACTAATTCTCTTATGCTTTTCCTACAACACAACATTGTTCCCCTGCATTAACACAAAACCTCCTATATAACAGTCCTTTTGCATTCCATAAACACCCCTTTTGATTTTTTTCTATTGAATTTATCCTTGTTTGGTAAGTGCGGTTGAGGAACGAGTTAAGAAAATACCTTCTTCAAATGCATGTTTTTTTATGAATAACTCCCAAAATGAAAGATAACTTTTTTTTTTTTACAATACAGACCCACAGAGCTTTCCACTGTAGTATTTTTTTTTTAACTCAAAGGATTGTTTGATATTCAGTAACCTTAAAGAATGCTTATGCACTTGACAGATATTTTTTGCCCAAGCTAGTTGTTCACTGGATTATGATAGTTAGGTTATATGTCAATAGAAAGATAGAGGCTTAGTAGCAATATAAGCACTTTTTCGTTGTGATTCAGTTTTTCAACCCTACACACATGGATTAACTTTTGATTATTATTTAATCATAGATTTTAACCATAGTCAACAGCAAATACCAAAAAGCAACACTCCGAGTTGCTTAATTGTTTTACTTTATGAAACAAATTTACACTTAAAGGTTTCTATTGAACTCCTCTTGGGACAGCACTAGCATTAGAGGTACCGGTAGTTCAGAAAATCACTGATGTTTTACTCCTATTTTTAGGACATTTATATAAGCATTATGTGTCTGTGCTTGCATTATCCTGTAATAGATGTAACTTGTCAGATCAGTGTTGTAATGAGTTGTTCTAGTCTAGTGGATAAAGGAAGATGTCAGAAATGATGTTTCTGAATTTTCTAGGAAATCTTTGTCCACTTTTAGTGCCTTGTGCAATAGAAACCACTGCACTGCAATCCTGAGATTATTTGCTTTAATATAATGTGCATTATTGATTATCTTATAATTACCTGGTAGTAATTACTTTGTAAATGTCAGAAAAAGGAAATATTAATGCTAATTATTCAAATATAATTTTATGCAAGTTGTGAGTTCATCAATCTAGCCTCTTCCAAAAGAAGACCATAGATGAATTCAAAGTTAAAACACAAAATTATTTATACTTAATTAAAAAATCATTGTCATATATATAAACAAAACCCGTTATTGGATTAGAGTAGATTGTATGTAAAGCATGCATGTTGGTAGGCGTAATTCCAACAAACAAAAGTTTTATTTCGAAGATTTTCTTCAATTGTTACAATGACTTGGTACAAAATTTGAATCAATTTCTACAGCGCCGGGTGGAGAGGACGGAAATGAACTAACTGACGCGGATGCCAGTTTCTCCTTAGATGAAGAGTATGAGAAGTTCAGCAGTACAGATTCTTCTTCACTTTTAAAGAAATACTTGACACAAGAGATTTTTGACAGCATCAAAGATCGAACCACCTCTTTGGGTGCTACTCTCCATGATTGTATCAAATCAGGTCTTGCCAACCCAGACTCTCATATTGGTCTGTATGCTCCAGATGCTGAATCTTATGCATGTTTCAAAGAGTTATTTGATCCTGTAATTGATGAATACCATGGAGGGTTCGGCTCAGATGATACTCATCCCGAGGTTAACTTTGGAGACCCAAGTGCTCTTGGTGATTTGAACGAGTGGGGTGATTATGTTGTATCAACCAGAGTGCGTTGTGCTCGATCTGTTGAGGGTTATCCGTTTAATCCAATTCTGACAAATGATCAGTATATAGAATTGGAACAAAATATTGATGGTGCTCTGCAAACACTAGAGGATGACTTAGCTGGAAACTTCCGTTCATTAAGTGATATCAGTCCTGAGGAACAAGAAGAACTCTTAGAAAAGCACCTGCTCTTTAAACAAGGAGACAGATTTCTTGAAGCAGCTGGGGCCTGTAGGTTTTGGCCAGACGGCAGAGGTATATTTTTGAATGCAGACAACTCTCTAGTTATTTGGGTGAATGAAGAAGACCATTTACGAATTATATCGATGCAGGAGGGAGGCAACCTTAGTGAAGTCTACAGCAGATTTGTACGTGCTGTAACAGCGCTTGGTGACAAGCTTCCATTTAGTTCTTCAGAACATCTAGGCTTCTTGAGCTTTTGTCCTACCAATCTTGGTACAGGTATCAGAGCTTCAGTACACATTCGTCTACCTAAATTAGGTGAGGACATACAAACTCTGGAGGAAACTGCAAGTAAATATAATCTTCAAGTACGAGGTACATCAGGAGAGCATTCAGAAGCCAAAGATTATGTATTTGACATCTCCAATCGACGCCGATTAGGCATAACAGAGATTGAAGCCCTTCAGGAGATGTATGATGGAGTTAAGGAAATAATTCAGTTAGAGAAGAGCATGGAAGACAGCGGTGAAGAACACAGTAAGAGCTCCAATTACTAAATATGTTATGCATTTTTTAATAACACTTGGCACTGCATCCAGGCAATGATATAAAGACATTTTCCATACACCATTTTATATACATACTATGTAAATATACTTTCTCATAAACATATAATTTCTTTTAATCTGATAATGAAAGTTCTTGCCAAATTCTCTTTTCTTATGTATAAGAGTCCTCATTTGCAATGAATTTCCCTGTCAGACACATTTTCCCATGTTCTTCTCTTACTCAAATGCATCATTAATTACACAGCAGCCTTAGGACCCACGCACATTTTCTCAGTTGACGGTTGCTGCCAGGTTTCTTGGTGAGAAATGAAACTCATGTGTTTATATGGGTGACAGCAGAAAGCCCATTTTGAAACATGTGGTCAATTTCTCAGAATGAAACAGTGGCAGCCACCTTCCACTAAAAATTATCCCAGATTTACATTGGAATAGACAAATATTTTAACTTCCTCACATACACTAGCTATTCATCTGTAAAAAGCTGAAATACTGTAATGCGATATGCAATTTACGAGAAGTGGAGAGAGCAGCTAAACGTGATTTAGTTTTTAAATTTTAGAGGCTCTATTACATTCTAATTTAGTTTTGTGGTTCATGAATCATATTCTGTTTTCTAGAGTAAATATGAAAAACAGTTCAATGTAGCAATTTTCATTGGAGTGGTAATTTTGCTTCAAAGTAATTATTTTTCCATTACCTTGAGCAGGATCACTTCTGAATCCACCTTTTATCTTTTTCATGATCCATTATATTTTGTTTGTCTTAGAAAGTGTAAATGATTGAAAGTATTTCAAACAAAAACTAAGGAACAAGATTAACGTTATTGTCAAGTGATATGATCATTCATAAATCTTTCTTCACTATCTTGTCTGTCTATAGTTTTAGAAAAGCACAATCTTTGGTCACAACACCTTAGTGATAGTTTAGACTTCTTATTTTAGAATAATTGAATAGATAAATGTTATTAGTCCTACTTATGCTTTAGATGTAGCAGTGTAATGTAAAATGGATTTTACAGATATTGCAGATTTTAGTTATGCCTTGTATAGATATGAGCATTGCATTGCATCATCTTTGGTTATTGACTGTTATGTAGTATTCATTTTTCCAAACTTTTGGTTTAGCATATTTTACGGAAGAAATATAATTGATAGGTACTCTTTTCACAGGTAGGAAATACAGAATATTTAATGTTATAAATTTTTTATTTGGGGGTATGAAATCACCTATGGAACTTAGCAGAATTCAAATGATACACACTTTGAAAACAAAATTCATTAAACAAGAAACGTGGCACATAGCAACCGAATAACATATTAAGTTTTTTAAACTGTATGTACAGTAACTTAAATCTTGTTGATATACTGCATGAATGAAGGGGAAGGCATCGTGCATTTGAACTATAAAATTTACCAACTTTGATTATAACTTGACTGTAAAAAAGTCCATCAACTTTTACATTCCCAGATGAAGTGGAGGGAAGTGAACAAGACTCAGCTGTTCCTCTGTCTCTTGAAGAAGAGTATGAAAAGTTTGTCAACACAGATTCTTCTTCACTTTTGAAGAAACACCTGACACAGGAGATTTTTGACAGTATCAAAGACCGTACTACATCTTTAGGCGCTACATTGCATGATTGTATCAAATCAGGTCTTGCTAACCCAGACTCTGGCATTGGAATTTATGCTCCGGATGTTGAATCCTATGCATGTTTCAAAGAGCTATTTGATCCTGTAATTAATGAATACCATAGAGGATTCGGCCCAGATGACACTCATCCCGAGGTGAATTTTGGAGATCCCAGTGCTCTTGGTGATTTGAATGAGTGGGGTGATTATGTTGTATCAACCAGAGTGCGTTGTGCTCGATCTGTTGAGGGTTATCCTTTTAACCCTCTTCTGACAAATGAACAATATACTGAACTGGAACTAAATATCAGCGATTCCCTTCAAACACTGGAAGAAGATTTAGCGGGTCAATATCGTTCATTAAGTGATATCAGTCCTGAGGAACAAGAAGAACTCTTAGATAAGCACCTTCTCTTTAAACAAGGAGACAGATTTTTGGAAGCAGCTGGGGCCTTTCAATATTGGCCAGATGGTAGAGGAATATTCTTGAATGCAGACAATACATTAGTTATATGGGTAAATGAAGAAGACCATTTACGAATTATATCAATGCAGGAGGGAGGTAATCTTGGTGTAGTTTACAGCAGATTTGTCCGTGCAGTGACAGCTCTCAGTGAAAAGCTTCCATTTAGCTACTCACAACATTTGGGATTCTTGAGTTTTTGTCCTACCAATCTTGGTACAGGTATCAGAGCTTCAGTACACATTCGTCTACCTAAATTAGGAAGGAACGTTCAAACTTTGGAGGAAACAGCAAATAAATATAGTCTTCAAGTACGAGGTACATCAGGAGAGCATTCAGAAGCCAAGGATTATGTATTTGACATCTCCAATCGACGTCGATTAGGCATATCAGAGATTGAAGCCCTTCAGGAGATGTATGATGGTGTGAAGGAAATAATTCAGTTGGAAAACGACATGGAGATTGACGAGTCCAGTAGTCGTAAGGGTTCCAATCATTTGCTATATTCACCTTTATGTATGAATGTATAATTTTCACAGAACAGTAATTAGTAGTGCATCAACCATTAATTTCTAATCATCATTAGAAGCATCCCTTAAATCAATATCTGCTTTGTGGCACTAATGAAGCATGAATAATTTTTACTGAGATAATTTTTAGGCTAATTAATTTTAAGTTAAAATAGAACGTTATATGAACTAGTATTCTTATAAATATAGTACAAATAAAGCAGAATTGTAAATTACTGAATAAAGATAATTTTGTACTACGCATGTAGTGACTCCTTTTCTCGTAGTTTTTCCTGTCTCTCACTACCTTATAGTTGTTATACCTTACTATGCCTTACTAGTGGGACTGTAAGAGCTAGACATCTAGATTTTATAGATTTCTTTAGAGGGTTGCCTTAATTCAGGGCTTCTTCGTTATGCATGCCATGAATGTCATATGTAGGATATTTGAAAGCATATTGTTCTGTCGCTGAAGATGTTACCTACCACATAGCAAAAAACTCACTAAAAATGACCCCATATATTTTTTCTACTCCCTTTTGTATCGGTGGTTTATGATGACCCCTAGTTCTAATATTTAACCTGTTTTTTTCTGCCTGCCTGTTAAGGTTAGACTTCTTACCTAAGCTATAACATATGAACGGTTGTTGTTGAAGACTGCCTGGCCCTTGTAGCCAAGCACGGGCTATTGCAATTTTGCAGCTCATAGAACTTATGAACTAAACGAAGTAGCAACATCTTATTGGGCAACCATACTTCCCTACTGAAGCTGATATGCAGAATGAGGTTGCACTAGCATTCAGAACTCAAAGTTCAAATTAAAATGTGCCTTATGTGGGGGTGTTGTGTTATACTAACACATCTTGTTTTCTTGAGTTCTAATTCCACTTGTTACTCATTATCTATTGCCACACTTTTTTGTGGTAGATAATATGAAGAAAGATATTTCTTTCTGAGATAGTATCTTCTAGGAAACCTACTTTATGCTTCAATATTAACTATTGTTTTAGTTAATCCAGGTTAATTTTAATACTCCATGCTCCCTTACTAAGCTTTCATCTAACTAGAATCTGTTTAGTTTTAACTATTGGCTTTTTCAAAGTACAGTACCATCCTTTTCACTTTAATCGGCTGATCTACAAGGAATATCATGACTGTAGTTTGAAGACTTAAATAGTATGTGGTTCCACAATGGAGATTTTGTTGATAGGTGCACTTATTATGAACAGCAAAGGTTGGCAAGTAACTAACAAAAGAATTACTTGAGGATGGATTCCCTTTCTTTGAGCCATGAACCACCTCTTTGACTTTTGATGTCACCATGCTCCTTTGTCTAACTTTCTCAATTATCTAAACTGGTTGAAGAAAAGCTTATGACTTCACATACATAATACTGGTTTGAAAATACAGTTACCATCTGTACTTCATCCAGTAGAGTAGTGCAATTCAAATGCTTAAGTTTATGCACGATATTAAAAAACTGCATAAGTGTTTTATGCACAACACTGAAAACATTTTCATGTTGTACAAGTCACATAAAATTACAGAGGATGTAACAGATTCCTTATTGGATACAGTTTGTTATATCTTCAGTTCAGTACTCCTGGCAACCTAGGTAGTTTGCTTCTGTACCGCTTGTTCCAGTCACTTTAGTATAGATACAACATGAGTAAATCTCTTCACTGCCTAGTAGCTTTTCGGGAGCCTTGATTACAAATACCAGTAAAAACCTTAGTTGCAAATGTAAAAGAATTAGTAATAGTGACATGATGAAAGTTCACATTGTTATTTCAATTTGTATTTACAGAGTCTACAATACTTTATATGCATGTATATTATGATGAAGATATTTTGGTTATTCAGCCTTTATAGTTGATGTTTAGAGTAAATTTAGGTCTTTCTTGGTTGAACTCCTGTAATTTACAACTTTAAATGTGGTGTATAAAAAAACTATTTTAGAAGTACTATTTATGAATTTCAACTTTTTTTTGTATAATATTTTCAGTTTTACTTTTCACTTTTACTAATAATAACTGGCGTCTTTTTTTATAATCTCAGTCATAATATAATTTGTACTCATTTCATCTTTATTTATTTACTGTGAATCAATGGGTCTTGAAATTTGGACATTCATTGCGGTATTTCGATTTTTTTTTATTTTCATAATGAAAATATCCACCAGCTTTCGGTACATACTACGGCAGTGAGGAAGATGGAATGGAACCAATTGACCCAGCATTCATGGCTCTCCTTGATGAAGAGTATGAGAAATTTAAGGTTACAGACTCACACTCGCTACTGAAAAAACATCTGACACAGGAGGTTTTCGACAAAATCAAGCATCGCGTTACGGCTGAGGGGGCCACGCTCCACGACTGCATTAAATCTGGTCTTGCAAACCCAGACTCCAACATTGGCTTGTATGCTGCTGATGCAGAATCATACATTCTTTTCCAAGAACTCTTCGATCCTGTTATTGATGAATATCATGGAGGATTTGAACCAAGTCAGTTCCATCCGATTAGTGACTTTGGTGACCCCATTGATCTTGGTGACTTGAACGAATTGGGAAATTATGTTTTATCAACCAGAGTTCGCTGTGCTCGATCCATCGAAGGTTATCCCTTTAACCCTCTGCTTTCAAGTGAAATGTATGCAGAGCTTGAACAGGATGTTGGCTATGCCTTAGAAGATCTTGAGGGTGATTTATCTGGCAAATATCGTTCACTGAAAGATATTAGTTCAGAGGAACAAGAGGAACTCTTAGAAAAACACTTACTCTTCAAACAAGGAGACAGATTTTTAGAAGCTGCTGGAGCTAGTCGGTTTTGGCCAGAGGGAAGAGGTATCTTCTTGAATGAAAACAACACCTTAGTGGTCTGGGTGAATGAAGAAGATCACATGCGAATAATATCAATGCAGGAAGGTGGAAATATTGGCGAAGTTTATGAAAGATTTGTACGCGCAGTGACAATTCTAGGCGAAAGGCTTCCATTTAGCTCTTCAGAACGACTGGGTTTCTTGAGCTTTTGTCCTACAAATCTTGGCACAGCCATTAGAGCGTCTGTACATATACGTCTTCCTTTATTAGGGGAAGACAGACAAACTCTAGAAGAAACAGCAGCCAAATTTAACTTGCAAGTTCGTGGCACATCTGGGGAGCATTCAGAGGCAGAGGATTATGTTTTTGATATCTCCAATCGTCGTCGATTGGGACTGACAGAGATGGAAGCTCTCAAGGAAATGTATGATGGCATAAGGGAAATTATACAGTTAGAGATTGATATGGAGGAAGGCAACAGTCAGTGCCGTAAGAAATCTTATTAAATTTAGCAAGAAATTTCACACATCACACTTCACTCTTCTCATGTGTAAAACGTGAAAGTAGCACAGTTGCCATGCATTAATGAAGTGTATGGAAACTGTGAAAAGGAATATTTATTGCCTGTAAAAATTACAGAAGCATGGATGATGTTAGCAAAATAATTAGTGAATAAACTTCAGCTAAAATGTAGTAGTAGTGGAGTGCAAACAGCAATTTAGCCTTAACAAATTTGCATAAAAATATTTATATTACTTAAAAGTTGCAACAAGTTTTAATAAGTGTACCTAAACAATGCATGTTAAAATCAACTTAGGCCTTGTCGTTCCAGCACATGGAAATGAAGTATGGAATCTATTCTGTAGTAGTTGTTACACGTCATAAGCGTATGATTTAGTTCGATTTCACTAATCACCTGGGATAACTATTTTATTCGCTTGTGTCTTATGGGGTCATGTATGCAAAGAAAAATAGACTTTTTCGTTTTTAGCTAATTTAATCATCTAGTAGACACCAGATGAAAACCAGGAAATACTGTAGGTAGTACAACCCTTTACCTTGAGGCTGAATCCTAGAATCTGTTCTGTAGTAGTTGTTACACGTCATAATTAAGTTCGATTTCACTAGTCACCTGGGATAACTATTTTATTCGCTTGTCTTATGGGGTCATGTATGCAAAGAAAAATAGACTTTTTCGTTTTTAGCTAATTTAAACATCTAGTAGACACCAGATGAAAACCAGGAAATACTGTAGGTAGTACAACCCTTTATCTTGAGGCTGAATCCTAATTTGTCTTGGTCAAAATAGGGTGAAGCCATCCCTTGTCTACACGATTTCTCCTCTTTATACTATAAACATGAATTGGAATTAGTTTTATCTAGTTTTAAAGTCTTTACTTTTCATTATTTCTTGTATTGCTTGAATTCAAGTACAGTGAATATGAACATAATTCTTACATTGTAAGTGAAACTAATATTTTGCTTTAGTATTTTTTCATTTATAGTCTCCCCAATTGTAGATTATAAATTGCAAGAGACTTTAGAGGCTAATAAACATTTAAGGAGACTTTGTAAATGGGGTGTAAAAATTCATTCATTATGCAATTTCAGTCCTTAACCCTCACCATACCATACATTTGAAGGATCACTTGTGTAAAAAGTAAAAATTTAAAGCTGCTCTTGAAAAGTGCATAACATTTTTTTTTACTTGAATGAGTATCCATTTACTTCAATTATCATTTATAGTAAGCAATGTATCTGGAATGTCGCACAATGTCTAAAACATTACAAGGCTTACATATGTTACACAGAACATTTGAAAGGTCTAATTTCAACAATCAAGTTTGCACAATGCACAGTAGTTCTCGTATATTCATCAGATTGCACTTTGCAATTCACTCATTCATGTATGCTTATGTTGGCATTGTAAACAATGATTATCTGTGCATCTCATGTCTTAAGTACCTGTAATATGTTACAATAGCATGACATTCTAATCTTCGGTGAAATGGGAAGTTATGAACATATGTGGGTGTAAGATATATGGTGTAATATATTAGTAACACAGATTATGGTATTACGGCATTTTATCATATTGAATACCAATCATATCAAAATTTGCATGTTAATTTCAGCATTAAGAATTTGTAGTATCAAAAATTTTACTAAATTTAAACTTTAGTCATACTGAAAATATGAAAATTGGTCTAGTACTTAGTGTACTTTATATTATTAGGTTCAATAGGTCTAATCATTCACAGTACAAAAATCCTTCTACGTAGGTGATGAAGATGATGCCGCAGCGCAAGTAGACCCTGCTACCCTGATCCTTCTTGGGGAAGAAAATGAGGCAGCAGAGGAAGTAGACCCTGCTGAACCAAGCAATCCTGAGGAAGAAAATGAGGCAGCAGAGGAAGTAGACCCTGCTGAACCAAGCAATCCTGAGGAAGAAAATGAGGCAGCAGAGGAAGTAGACCCTGCTGAACCAAGCAATCCTGAGGAAGAAAATGAGGCACCAGAGCCAGAAGATCCTGCTGAACCAAGCAATCCTGAGGAAGAAAATGAGGCAGCAGAGGAAGTAGACCCTGCTGAACCAAGCAATCCTGAGGAAGAAAATGAGGCGGCAGAGCAAGAAGATCCTGCTGAACCAGACAATCCTGAGGAAGAAAATGAGGCAGCAGAGGAAGTAGACCCTGCTGAACCAAGCAATCCTGAGGAAGAAAATGAGGCAGCAGAGGAAGTAGACCCTGCTGAACCAAGCAATCCTGAGGAAGAAAATGAGGTGGCAGAGCAAGAAGATCCTGCTGAACCAGACAATCCTGAGGAAGAAAATGAGGCAGCAGAGGAAGTAGACCCTGCTGAACCAAGCAATCCTGAGGAAGAAAACGAGGCAGCAGAGCAAGCAGACCCTGCTGAACCAAGCAATCTTCAGGAAGAATATGAGAAATTCAAGGATGTAGAGTCCAACTCACTCTTGAAGAAATACTTGACACAAGAGGTTTTCGACAGTATTAAAGATCGTGTTACTTCCAAAGGAGCTACTCTTCTTGATTGCATCAAATCGGGTCTTGCCAACCCTGACTCCCATATTGGTCTGTATGCCCCAGATGCTGAGTCATACGCTGAGTTCCGTGAACTATTTGATCCTGTTATTGATGAATATCATGGAGGATTTGGTCCAGAAGATACACATCCCGTAGCTAATTTTGGGGACCCCAGTGATCTAGGTGATTTGAATGAATTAGGAGATTATGTTTTATCTACAAGGGTTCGTTGTGCTCGATCCATTGAAGGGTTTCCATTTAACCCTCTTCTTACGAGTGATCAGTACACAGAACTCGAGCAAAATGTAGGGGACACCTTGGCAACACTAGAAGATGATCTGGCAGGTAATTATCGTTCCCTTAAAGATATTTCTCCAGAGGAACAAGAGGACCTCTTAGAAAAACACTTACTCTTCAAACAAGGCGACAGATTTTTAGAAGCTGCTGGAGCTAGTCGGTTTTGGCCAGAGGGAAGAGGTATCTTCTTGAATGAAAACAACACCTTAGTGGTCTGGGTGAATGAAGAAGATCACATGCGAATAATATCAATGCAGGAAGGTGGTAATATTGGCGAAGTTTATGAAAGATTTGTACGCGCAGTGACAGCTCTTGGCGAAAGGCTTCCATTTAGCTCTTCAGAACATTTAGGTTTCTTGAGCTTTTGTCCTACAAATCTTGGCACAGCTATTAGAGCTTCTGTACATATACGTCTTCCTTTGTTAGGGGAAGACAGACAAACTCTGGAAGAAACAGCAGCCAAATTTAACTTGCAAGTTCGTGGCACATCTGGAGAGCATTCAGAGGCAAAGGATTATGTATTTGATATTTCAAATCGTCGTCGATTGGGCATCACTGAAATTGAAGCTCTTCAGGAGATGTATGACGGTGTGATGGAAATCATTCGTTTGGAAAGAAGTTTGGAGGAAAATGGCAGCGAAAGTCGTAAGGGCTCAGCTTAATAATTATACTCACCAAAATCTTGCAAATACAAATAAATTATTCCAATGCATTATCCTAATGAAAATTATCTTGCACTTGACACTCTTCACTACATACATGCATTGATCAGGTAATCCCCAGAATTACAATATATTATAAAGTATATCAATGGATGACATGAGGCAAAGTGAATTGCATTGACTGCCTTTAAACTGCTCTGGTTATCAGATTCTCAGACAATACTGTACAATGCACCTAAGCTGACTTGTGAGGAATATTACTCAGACACCACTGTACAATACACTCAAGCTGACGTATGAGGAATATTACTCAGACACTACTGTACAATACACCTAAGTAGATGTGTGAGGTATATTACTTACAATGACTGTATTCATGACAATTACTTTCCTTTCATTTTGAAAAATATTGATATTGTCATTTGTAAAGACAGTTCCTCATACTACTAACATTTACTCAATTGTGAGTTGCATGAGCTAAGGAGACTAGAAAACCTAACCTAACCTCTTGAAAATGAACCTAACCAAATACTAAGCATGTCACACAAGCATTTTAAGACTGAAACCTAGCCATTTCAAATCTATCCCCCAAGAAATCACTCTTGCCCACTTTTCATTCTTCATAGTTCCTGACTTGAGATCCATCGTGCTACCACCTAGCTCTCGTATTGTTTACCCTAAAATATGACATGACTTGCACTTCCTACAAGCAAATGATATAATTGAAGAACTAGAACTTATAACAAGTTAAAAAATACACTTATAATGATGTAAAGATCTCTTATGTAACCAAACTTTTTATATCTTTCGAAATACAGTAGACACTTGCTGAACATTGTGTTAATTTAAACTTTTTTTGGTGTAGGTTGTTTGAGAAAGTATTTTATCTTCAGGTTAAATGATATATTCAGTGATACTGAATATTTATCTTCATAATTCTAACATTTTAAAGTCACTAATAATTCGTTTTATTCAGTGGCTTAATAAAACACTCTTGTACCCTATGGATTGTTAATCCAGACTCTATATCTTTACCATCTCAGGTCATCACAGTTAAGTAGACTGGTGATCTGTAAGTGTAAAATTGGGTTTTTCAGGTGCAATGAGGATTAACGACCAGTTGTTTGATATCTAAAGTTAAAAAGTTAAAGTTGCGGGTTTTAGGTCTCCACTCAGACGATGTACATCATTCTGCTCGGGCGCCCATAAGCCAGCAGGGACTATCACTAGCCCCCTCTAACTCCTCCCCCCCCCCCCAGGCGCCACCCTGGGAAGTACCCCCCTGTAGAAGGTCTCACATATCCAAGTCCTGACGGGGACGCCAACTCGGGACCTCTGAAACAGAAGCCCGCGACGCTACCAACCTAGCATTCCTGATTAACTATGGGTTTCTATTCTTATAGCAACACTCGAGATAAACGAGGGATTTTATTATCGTTACATTGGTCACTTGTAACAACTTTGCGGATTCTCGGTTTTTCAATAGGTCAAAAACCGTAATATTTCACTGCCTTTGGGTATAAGCTCTTTAATGGCGAGTCCTTTTACGATGGTATTCTCATGAGCATAATAGCTGGACTATATACATGTACTTTACTTCGTGTTTGAACTTAGTGATCTGTGCTTGAAAACTTAGTATTTAGGAACGCAGAGACGAGCATTTTCTAGTGAAAGCATTTGAGAAAACGTCATGTTTTGTGTGCTTTTCTTGCTAGAATTTGTTTGCGGAAATATTTTCATATATTGTATCGGTGTAATTCATATTTTGATAAAATGTAAATTGTATGCAGTATACTTAGATTTAAAATATTCCTGGTAGAACCAGTGTATCATATCAAATATATTCATGAGTACAAATTGGAACATTAAATTAGATTTGCCCAAACCTAATTTTTCATTGAAAATTTTCCTTAAACTTTTAGACATAATTAAAAACGAGGTAAAAAAAGATTGTCATGCAACTACAAAGAAATTGGTTGTATATTTTTTACATAAGGAATCTTTTTTAACAATATTTTTTACATAAGGAGTCTTTTTCTAACATTATTTTTTACTTTAGGAATCTTTTTTAACAATATTTTTTTTATAAAAGGAATCTTTTTTTTTAATAATAAAAAGACAATTGCCTGAATAAAGATGTGGTATTGCTTAGGAAATATTGTAAATTTGTTTCATAGGTACATTGGTAATGGTATTATTTGTGTTGATGATTATGCTTTTTAAAGAACATTTTAAACCAGTTTTTAATATATTTATCCTTCCCTATATAGACATACATTCGTATATATATATATATATATATATATATATATATATATATATATATATATTGTAGTATATATATGTATATATATGTATGTATATATATATATATATATATATATATATATATATATATATATATATATATATGTATATATATGTATATATGTATATATATATATATATATTTATATATATATATATGTATACATAATCATATATATATATATATGTGTGTGTGTGTGTGTGTGTGTATGTATGTATGTGTATATATATGTATGTATATATATGTATATATAATCATATATATATATATATATATATATATATATATATATATATATACTGTATATATATATATATATACAGTATATATATATATATATATATATATATATATATATGTATATATATATATATATATGTATATATATATATATATATATATATATATATATATATATATATATATATATATATATGTCTTTAGTGTTTTTGAAACTACGAAAAAAAATATTCATTGACCTAGGAAAAAGTAATAGTGAAGATAATTACATTTTTTCCAATATATGAGCATAATTATCAACACAACATAACTAAAACCACGAAGAGTTTGTTCTGAAAAGTCATAGTGAGGGAAAATGGAAAAGGTACAGCTGCTGTCCTGAATAATGAATGAATAATGTACATATTATTAAAAGATCTCATCCACAAAGCTTTTTTTGGCATCCATAATCAAATCACCCAGGTTTTGAAAATATCAAGTAAGTGTTGGTTTATTTTTACAGTTGCTGTGGTTCAATCTGGAGTTTGAAATAGCACGGAGATGCGCTTGCGTGCACTCAAAACAAGTTTGCGTGCACTCACAACAAATTTGCGTGTATTCAAAGCAAATTTGCGTGCACTCAAAACAAATTTGCGTGCACTCAAAACAAATTTGCGGGCACTCAAAACAAGTTTGCGTGCACTCAAATAACTTGTATTTAAACATTTTTTGTTTAGGAAAACGCGTGCACTGATTAATTGTAATATAGCTTGCGTGTGATAATTTAAAATTCGGTGCATTCTTAACAAGGACCAGAGTGTACTTTACACCAATTTTGAAAAATACTGGGACATTTCGTCTGAAAGAGCATGGAAACTTTCTGAAACAAGTTTCATAACCTCCTAAACTAGTTTCATAATTTTTCAAACCATTTGAAACTAGTTTCGTACTTTCTGGAAAAATTTTTTTTATTGAGTTACTCAATTTTGATGTTCTTTTCGAATTGTTTGAAACTAGTTTCGTAATTTTTTTAACTTTGTTCATTGTTCAAAGATATTTGAAACTAGTTTCATAATATTTTTTAAAAATTTTATTGTTCCAGTATATTTTTTCGTTGGTTTTTTGTTTTATGACTTACATTTTCTATCTCCATTTTTTAAGTTTTCTTCGAATTGTTTAAAACTAGTTTCGTAATTTTTTCAAAAATTTTCATTGTTCAAAGGTATTTGGAACTAGTTTCGTAATCTAAACCTTTTTCATTGTTTCAAGAATTTTGCAACTAGTTTTGTAATTTTTTTTCAACATTTTTCATTATTCCAAGAAATTCGAAACCAGTTTCGTAATTTTTTTCAACAATTTTCATAGTTCAAAGATATTTTTAACTAGTTTCGTACTTGAAACCATTTTTCGTTGAAAAATATGTCTTAACATTTGTTTGACCTGTAAACTATAGTCCATTTCTTTCAGCGATGCAGATTTGTACCGACTCGCAGCGGTGCCCTTTTAGCTCGGAAAAGTTTCCCGATCACTGATTGGTTAGAGTTATCTCGTCCAACCAATCAGGTGACAGGAAACTTTTCCGAGCTAAAAGGGCACCGCTGCGAGTCGGTGCAAATATGCCTCGCTAAAAGAAATGGACTATAGTGAAGTCTTTCTTAAGCAAATTTTACATGTTGCACATTATCTGAATACAAGTTTCTCTCAACATTGTTCAACCTGAAAGTACTTAAAAAGGGACATGAAACAAGTTTCATAAATCTCGTAAATCCTAAAAACGAGTTAAAATGCGTTTCAGAAAATCGAATTGTAAATGCATGGATGGGAAAAAGAGATTGCGTGTGTGCATTTTGCAAATTAGCACCGGATTCTTTTGGCACAAGAATTTGATGTTTTTATTCTACCTCTGATGAAAGGCTTCAGATTATATTCAGTTAAATTTGTATATAAAAATATCCATCTGGTTTTCAAGACTTGAAAGTAATTGTAAATGCAATC
>NC_090759.1:77502127-77512127 GCF_036898095.1 Palaemon carinicauda
AGTCCTTCAGGAATCTCTTAAATTAACTTTTCTATTAGGCTTTCAGGAATCTCTAAATTAACTTTTCTATTAGGCTTTTAGGAATCTCTAAATTAACTTTTCTATTAGGTTTTCAGGAATCTCTAAATTAACTTATTATATTAGTCCTTCAGGAATCTCTAAATTAACTTGTTCTTCTAGTCCTTCAGGAATCTCTAAATTAACTTTTTTATTAGGCATTCAGGAATCTCTAAATTATTTTAATGTTTTAGTTTTACTAACATGCAATTTTTTTATTGAAGAGGGAAATAGGATTTCGAGAAAAACTACTGAACGTGAAAATTATATATTTATATCTGGAATCTTTTTGTTTAGCATAATTGAGTTTGTTTATCAAAGTTTTCTTACGGATAAGCGAATGGCAACATAAAGCATTAATGGTCTCTCTTGATGTGGTGGAAGAGGGGGGGGGGGGGGGGCATCCTGCAGCAGTATCAAGCAAACTCTGCCTAGTACCTCGTTTTAAAGGCTTTCGAAAGACTCAAATTACGAACAGATCTTTGCTCAGGTAGCTTCTATGGCGTTTAAAAAGCTTCCAGAAAACCAAACTTACTGCCAGATCTTTGCTAAGACAGCTTCTATGGCGTTTAAAAAGCTTCCAGAAGACCAAACTTACTGCCAGATCTTTGCTAAGACAGCTTCTATGACGTTTAAAAAGCTTCCAGAAAACCAAACTTACTGCCAGATCTTTGCTAAGACAGCTTCTATGACGTTTAAAAAGCTTCCAGAAAACCAAACTTACTGCCAGATCTTTGCTAAGACAGCTTCTATGGCGTTTAAAAAGCTTCCAGAAGACCAAACTTACTGCCAGATCTTTACTAAGACAGCTTCTATGGCGTTTAAAAAGCTTCCAGAAGGCCAAACTTACTGCCAGATCTTTGCTAAGACAGCTTCTATGGCGTTTAAAAAGCTTCCAGAAGACCAAAATTACTGCCAGATCTTTTCTCAGACAGCTTCTATAACGTTTAAAAAGCTTCCAGAAGACTCAAATTACGAACAGATCTTTGCTCAAACAAAAACAAAAGAAAATCCCAATCGGTTTCTTGTTTCTTATTAGATATAGACTACCTCTCAAAATTGGGCGATAGATAGCTTCGATCTTGGATAGCTGTATGATGTGAGGATATGCATACTGTATTCTTAATGCATACACTTGAGAAATGTACAAACTTAAACAATATTCCTTTTTTTTTTTTTTTTTTTTTCAGGAAAAACGAGATTGGCTCCACAAGGCCATCCGCGTAGGATCCTTGCCCCACGTGCAGTATATCGCAGACACAGAGGATATTGCTCGTGCAAAGGACACCCGGAGTAGGACCTCCTTGCACATAGCGACGTTATGTGAAGAGAAGGAAATCATGGAGTTTCTGGCTGCGCAGTACCCAGACTTGCTGAAGATTGGGGATAATGTAAGGCGATTTGAGTTCTAGAGGGATACTCGAGCAAGGAACTGTAGTCACCTCTGGAGGATTTACGATGCTTTTTTTTTTTTTTTTTTTTTTTTAATATTTGCTTACCTGGTTGACAACTAATTTGTTTTTTTATGTTTTCTCGTTTTTATCTTTTTTCTAATCTATTTGGTTGCCTGGTTAACCCACAGCTTTTTCATTTTATTTCTTTGGATTCTAGCTTCATTTCGAAACTTAACTTTCATTGCAAGTCTGAAAAGGTAAAAACTGCGTTATTAAAATAACTTTGGTTTTGTCTATAACATCTAAGTAACTGTTTAATTATTTGCTTTATATAAGGTGTTTTTTTATATTATTTTTTTATTTTTTTATTTCTTTGAATTTTAGCTTCATTTCGAAACTTAACTTTCATTGCAAGTTTGAAAAGGTAAAAACTGCCTTATTATAATAACGTTGGTTTTGTCTTATAACATCTAAGTAACTGTTTAATTATTTGCTTTATATAAGGTGTTTTTATACTATTTTTTTTATTTTTTTTATTTCTTTGAATTTTAGCTTCATTTCGAAACTTAACTTTCATGGCAAGTCTGAAAAGGTAAAAACTGCCTTATTATAATAACGTTGGTTTTGCCCCATAACATCTACGTAACTTTCTAATTATTTGCTTTATGCAATTTGTTTTTTTAAATATTAGCCTTTTTAGTTTTATATTTCTTTGGATTTTCGTGTCGTTTCGAAATAACTTTCGTGACAAGTTTGATCAGGTAAAAACTGCCTTAGTACAATAACTTGAGGTTTGGCTACTACATTTACGTAACTTTCTAATAATCTTATCCCCATTTACCATCCGTATCCAAACAAGATTCGTGTTTTTTTTTTTTTTGGTCACGAATTTTTGTAATGCATTTTATATTTTTTTTCTCGATAAATGCTTTTCGTGACAGGTCTAAATAACTACGAAATTTATATAAAATCAGATGAATCTTATCTAGATAAAATAATCAGAAAGGTGGAAATTTCTAACAGGAACTTGACCCTCGTAAAAAAAGAAAAGAAAATATAAATATATGTATATATGTATATATTTATATATATATATATTTGCTCCAAATATCTAATTATTCACAGCTTGAGAGAACGCCCCTGCATTACGCCATGGCCGTCGAGGGCGTGGACCAAGTTGCAAAGGTGTTGGTGCAAGCGGGAGCTCGCAGGGCAGTGAAAGATTTGGTAAGTCTCGTGATGGCTTTTTTAAAGGTTTTAAGGGCCGCTCATGAATGGCAGAGACAAGGGTCATTGACATTGCCCTATCAAGCAAGACAATCTCCTAGAGGCTGACCATATATACATATAATCAGCTCCCATGCCCCCCTCTCCACTCAAGCTAGGACCAAGGAGGGCCAGGTAATGGCTGCTGATGACTCAGCAGATATATCTATAGGCTCCCCCAAACTCCCCATTCTTAGCTCACAATGATAATGAGGTTGCATAAACCAATGGAACTAACGAGTTTGAGCGGAACCCGAACCCCAAGACACTGCTCTAAGGGCTGACATATACATACATATATATATATATAAATATATATATATATATATATATATATATATATATATATATATATGTATATATAAGCAGCGCCTAAGCATCCCCTCTCCACCCAAGCTAGGACCAGGGAGGGTCAGGGAATGGCTGCTGATAGATAGATCTATAATCTCCCCCGAACTCCCCATCCATAACTCACAATGATAATAAGTTTGCAGCAACCAAAGGAAGTAACGAGTTTGAGCGGGACTCCATGACTCAGCAGATAGACCTATAAGCTCCCCAAACCATCCATCCTTAGCTCACAATGATAATGAGGTTGCATAAACCAAAGGAACTAACGAGTTTGAGCGGGACTCGAACCCCAGTCTGGCAATCACCAGGCGAAGACGCTACCGCCATCGTAGGTGCAGGAAAACATGATAAATCTTGTGGGTGTTGATCATTAGGTTGAACTTAGGCCTACTTTTCCACAGAAACATTTAAGGGGGGGGGGGCATGTTCTCAAATGTTTCTTAAGAGTATGTAGTTGGGACATGTTCTCAAATGTTTCTTAAGAGTATGTAGTTGGGACATGTTCTCAAATGTTTCTTTAGGGTAAGGAGTGTGAGGCAGGTTCTCAAATGTTTCTTTAGGGTAAGGAGTGTGAGGCAGGTTCTCAAATGTTTCTTTAGGGTAAGGAGTGTGAGGCAGGTTCTCAAATGTTTCTTTAGGGTAAGGAGTGTGAGGCAGGTTCTCAAATGTTTCTTTTAATAATTAGATTTTGTTGCCTAGTAGTAATGGTATTTCTCTTTTTCTTATTATTATTGGTAAGGTTGATATTATTACCTGTTTTTTCACATTTTTATGATTAACGTTCTTCATTATTATAGACGCAGTCTTTTATGTTTATTATATAGTTTATTTATTATTTTTGTGACATCCAATTTGCGCTAAGAGATTACTTTTATTATATAGAATATTTTAACAAGATATGAATTCATAATATACAGGGTTGATTTCTAAACTGCCTTTTATGCTAAAATAATTGATTTCAGGTTAAATTACTCCTAATTCAGTGTTAAATGTCGCATGACATCATAGCATGACGTGTGTGATTGTTGAATTATAAACTATAACTTTAAACATTTCTCCACTTCTGCATATAAATTTTTGTCTGAAATCCAAATTTTCTCCCTGAATATTTTTCATCATTGAGCAATGGATTTTTTTCATTAGTTGAGTGTGAATTAATAAACAAAATAATAAAAATGAAATTGCATGTATAATTAAATGCTTGTATTTTGAAAGGAATCCGAAAATTTTTATCACCATGACTAATTTTCCATGGATTTAATCTTCTTGTTAATGTGATAAGCTTGTTATTAAAATCACCGATGTGTGTTGGCTGTATCACTTCAAGATTAAAATAAACCTATTGTTATCTACTGGTGATTGGTAGTTGAGGAAGGAACCTGGAATGTCATTCATACCTCATACACACTTTTGTAATATGAAGAGAAGTTATTCATCCAATACTGTTTTGACGCTGTTACTGTTTTTAGTATGATATGTCGTTAATTTACTCTCATCATTTATTTATTTCCTTATTTCCTTTCCTCACTGGGCTATTTTTCCCTGTTGGAGCCCTTGGGCTTATAGCATCTTGCTTTTCCAACTAGGGTTGTAGCTTGGATAGTAATAATAATAATAATAATAATAATATGATAAGCTTGAAGTGTGGGACAGAGGTAGATGGAGAATGTTGGCCAGAAACATCGACCCCACATATAAGTGGCAAGCGATACAGACAAAGAAGAAGACTGTTTAAAATTTGCATTAGAAAACGGTAAATGTCTGGAAACATTTATTTCAGAATTTTTACTGTTTTAAAAACGGATATATTAACGTAAATGAGTGATATTACGGTCACCAGTCCGTAAAAGATGATAACAAAGTAAGGTAAAATTACGGTCGCCTGTATTTTACTGAAATACGGTTGAGAACTGTATGTGCACCAATTTAAAGACATTTGACATTTGAAGCTCTCTTATCTTGGAGGAATTTTTCAAGTAGAGAAATGAAAATTTAAATATTCTTAGAAGAATTCTTCAAGAAAATTAAACTCAAAATGATCATAGAAGATTTCTTTAAGGGCTTGATTACTGTCCAAAATAGATTATTATTATTAATATTATTATTATTATTATTATTATTACTTTCTAAGCTACAACCCTAGATGGAAAGCTGGATGCTATAAGCCCAGGGGCTCCAACAGGTAAAATAACCCAGTGAGGAAAGGAAACAAGGAGAAATAAAATATCTTAAGAAGAGTAACAACATTGAAATAAAGATCTCCTTTATAAACTTTCAATCATAGATGAATAGCTATTAAATTAATCAGACTTTTAAGATTCTGACCAGAGGTTCCTTCCCGAAACAGCCCTTTTCTGCCTAACCCTCGTGACGTGACCTTCACCTTCTTTACTCGCTTTCTTTCTCTATTTCCTACTCTCTCTAATTGTGGGAATTGCTATAGCGAGGAAGGACTCCCTCTGGAAGTTTCATCCATCCTGAAATAGTCAGGGGGCTCCAGGAGGAGGAGAGACTGCTTATCGACGTCAACATCAGGCCTATTCCTGAAGGACCCGGAGAAAGGTTACCTTGAGTCACTTTATCCTTGACGTGTTAGAGCTATCAATAAATGAATTTCAGTAGAACATGAACAGTAGAGATTGTTTTTTTCTTTACGTTTTTCGTATGACATTCAGTTTTTTTTTTTTTTTTTTCAGTTCCATTCAAAATCCTATTTGTCAAGATTTTCTTAAGGAACTTGGCTCAGTGTCAAAATTCTCTTAAGGAACTTGGCTCAGTGTCCAAATTCTCTTAAGGAACTTGGCTCAGTGTCCAAATTTTCTTGATGAACTTGGCTCAGTGTCAAAATTTTCTTGAGGAATCTGGCTTAGTGTCAAACTTTTTTTGAGGAACTTGGCTCAGTGTCAAAATTCTCTTAAGGAACTTAGCTCAGTGTCCAAATTTTCTTGATGAATTTGGCTGTGTCAAAATTTTCTTGAGGAATCTGGCTAAGGGTCAAAATTTTCTTGATGAACTTGGCTCAGTGTCAAAATTTTCTTGAGGAACTTGGCTCTGTGTCAAAATTTTCTTGAGGAATTTGGCTCAGTGTCAAAATTCTCTTAAGGAACTTAGCTCAGTGTCCAAATTTTCTTGATGAATTTGGCTCAGTGTCAAAATTTTCTTGAGGAATCTGGCTAAGGGTCAAAATTTTCTTGATGAACTTGGCTCAGTGTCAAAATTTTCTTGAGGAACTTGGCTCAGTGTCAAAATTTTCTGAAGGAACTTGGCTCAGTGTCAAAATTTTCTTGATGAAATTGGCTCAGTGTCAAAATTTTCTTGAGGAACTTGGCTCAGTGTCAAAATTCTCTTAAGGAACTTGGCTCAGTGTCAAAATTTTCTTAAGGAACTTGGCTCAGTGTCAAAATTTTCTTGATGAAATTGGCTCAGTGTCAAAATTTTCTTGAGGAACTTGGCTCAGTGTCAAAATTTTCTTGAGGAACTTGGCTCTGTGTCAAAATTTTCTTGATGAACTTGGCTCTGTGTCAAAATTTTCTTGAGGAACTTGGCTCAGTGTCAAAATTTTCTTGAGGAACTTGGCTCAGTGTCAAAATTTTCTGAGGAACTTGGCTCGGTGTCAAAATTCTCTTGAGGAACTTGGCTCAGTGTCAAAATTTTCTTAATGAACTTGGCTGAGTGTCAACATTTTCTTGATGAACTTGGCTCTGTGTCAAAATTTTCTTGATGAACTTGGCTCTGTGTCAAACTTTTCTTAAGGAACTTGGCTCAGTGTCAAGATTTTCTTAAGGAACCTAGCTCAGTGTCAAGTTTTTCTTAAGGAACTTGGTTCAGTGTCAAATCTTCTTAAAGAACTTGGCTCAGTGTCAAAATGTTCTCAAGGAACTTGGTTCAGTGTCAAAATTTTCTTAAGGAACTTGGCTCACTGTCAAAATTTTCTTAAGGAACTTGGCTTGGTGTCAAAATTTTCTTAAGGAACTTGCCTCAGTGTCAAAATTTTCTTAAGGAACTTGGTTCGGTGTCAAAATTTTCTTAAGGAATTTGCCTCAGTGTCAAAATTTTCTTTAGGAACTTGACTCAGTGTCAAAATTTTCTTAAGGAACTTGGCTCAGTGTCAAAATTTTCTTAAGGAACTTGGTTCAGTGTCAAAATTTTCTCAAGGAACTTGGCTGTGTCAAAATTTTCTTAAGGAACTTTGCTCAGCGTCAAAATTCTCTTAAGGAAGTTGATTCAGAGGTAACCTTAGTATAACCTTCAGTTTTTGTATAATAACTGTGTATCTTGACTTATATCTCAAGAATTTGACTGTGAGTTTAGAAGTTTTAAGGTAAGTTGTATGTATTTATACAAGCTTTTGGTTCTAATCAATGAGACTATTCAAACTTAATTAGATATTAGATGAGCTTTGATTAGTTATGTAAATATTATTGTGATGATTTACTTTAGAGTAATAGAAAGAAGCTATATGCCTTCAAAGGTATTATGTTTAGAATTAAAATACCCGGGTATCGTTTTTGCTTAGCACCATCCAAATTCTAGCACTCCTGTAATATTGAAGAACCAAAGGGACACTGAAGTGGTATATGCCCTCTTGATCCCCCCCCCCCCCCCCCAAAAAAAAAAAATAAAAGTGGCTCATTGTTAAAATTTTCTTGGTGAATTTGGTTCAGTGTCAAAGTTTTCTTAATGAACTTGGCTCAATGTCAAAGTTTTTTAAAGAAACTTAGCTCATTGACAAAATTTTCTGAAGGAACTTGGCTCAGTGTCAAAATTTTCTTTAGGAACTTGGCTCATTGTCAAAGTTTTCTTAAGAAACTTGGCTGATTGTCGATATTTTCTTAAGGAACTTGCGTCAGCTTCTATTTCCTTCCCATTCTATACGTTCTAAACCCATTTTTTATTTCGTAAAGGTTGTAAATATCTAATCTGCTTGTAAATATAAAAAGAGAAATAATTGCCTTTAGCAACAGTACCTTTCTCCAAACAAAGTTCGTGAGTCATAGAAATACAGCAGCTTAGTGTATGCCCAAGTTTATCATAGCTTTGGTTTTAGTTGTTGTTTTTTTTTTTATCAATGGTTAACGCTCGTTTTAGCTCTAGTAGCACTTGAAATAATTACGCCTTCAATCAGCTTACTGTATTACTGTACTTGTTTAGATAAAAATTGTATATATACCATTTATTTTCTTAATTTTCTATCCTGCATCGCTTACGTTCCCATTGGTCTTCCCTTTCCATCACCTAGCTGTCCAGCTTCTTCATAATATTATTACTTGCTAAGCTACAGCCCTAGTTGGAAAAGAAGGATGCTATAAGCCCAAGGGCTACAACAGGCGAAGTAGCCCAGTGAGGAAAGGAAATAACGGAAGTAATTAACAATTAAAATATTTCAAGAACAGTAACAACATTAGAATAAATATCTCATATATAAACTATAAAAACTTTAACAAAATATGAGGAAGAGAAATTAGATAGAATAATGTTCCCGAGTGCACCCTCAAGCAAGAGAACTCTAACCTAAGACAGTGGAAGACCATGGTACAGAGGCTATGGCATTACCCAAGACTAGAGTACACTGGTTTGATTTGGGAGTGTCCTTCTCCTAGAAGAGCTGCTTACCATAGCTAAAGAGTCTCTTCTACCTTTACCAAGAGGAGAGTAGCCAGTGATGGTAATTAGTGCTTGAAAGGCCTACTTGGCTATTCCTCTCGTTCGACACTGTCTTTGACTTTAAACATAGGGAAAGGCTTTTTTTTCTAGTCTCTGAATTATCACGACCTATTCCGAATGCTGCTAAATATTGCTTCTTTAACGTGGCCCTGCTCCAATTTAACATCTGCTTTATAAACTATAATGTCCTGGTCTGATCGACAGACATGACTCGGTGGTCAGGTCAAAAGATTTTCATTAAAAATCATTAAATATATGTATATACATATATATATATATATATATATATATATATATATATATATATATATATATATATATATATATATATATATATATATATATTTTTTTTTTTTTTTTTTTTTTTTCATGCAAAACTCACCGCATTACTGCCTGCCTGCCTGCTTTCCTGCCTGCCTGCCTGCATGCATGCACCTTTCTCCTGCAAAAAACACCAATGAAACATTGTGCAACTTATGAATATTTTCTTAATGAGTTGCTTTTAAAACAGAAACAATAATTAGTGTTTAATTATTTCCTTTCTTTCGTTGATCATCCTTTCCAGCGTGGAAAGCAACCCAGCTACTACTTCATGAACAGAGGAGAAGTCGTCGAAATGATTGAAGAGTTGAGACAGGAGGAAGAGTAGGGAAGAGAGAGATTCGCGAGTTGGAAAGATCGAGGCGTTTGGTGGAGAAGACAGAAGGGGGTGAGGGAAGAAGACTGAAGAGTTGTGGGAAGATATTACTGGAGTTTTCGATAGAGAAGATTGGAAAGCTGAGCGAAGAAGACTGAAGATTAGGGAAGGAAGAAGACTGAAGAGTTGTGGGAGATGATGACAGGAGTTTTCGATAGAGAAGATTGGAAAGCTGAGCGAAGAAGACTGAAGATTAGGGAAGGAAAAAGACTGCTGAGTTATGGGAAGATGATGACTGGAGTTTTCGATAGAGAGGATTGAAAAGATGAATGAAGAAAACTGAAGATTGGAGGGAGAAGACTGATAACTTATGGAAAGATGACTGGAGTTTTCGAAAGAGAAGATTGGAAAGCTGAATGAAGAAGACTGAAGATTGGAGGGAGAAGACTGATAACTTATGGGAAGATGAAAGGAGTTTTCAATAGAGAAGATTGAAAAGCTTAACGAAGAAGACTGAAGATTGGAGGGAGAAGACTCATAACCTATGGGAAGATGACTGAGTTTTCAACAGAGAAGATTGAAAAGCTTAACGAAGAAGTCTGAAGATTAGGGAAGGAAAAAGACTGATGTG
>NC_090759.1:77519627-77527127 GCF_036898095.1 Palaemon carinicauda
ATTATATATAAATCTTTATCATAAAACATATAAAACTTTTTCTTCTTTTTGCACAGTTTATTAATCATGGTAAAGTAGTAATCGAACTAATATGTTAACCAGGCTGTCATGAGTCTTTTATAGTTTATATATGAAATATATGTTTTTGACGTTGTTGATAGTTTATATAGGATATATCTGTTTTGACGCTGTTAATTCTAAAAGCCAGGCCTTCTCCATCATAAGACTCAATACTACGCAGTACTCTAGAAGTTTTATTCCAGCTGTTACCAAGTTGTGGAATGATCTTCCTAATCGGATTGTTGAATCAGTAGAACTTCAAAAGTTCAAAGTTGGAGCAAATGCTTTTTTGTTGATCAGGCGGACATGAGTCTTTTTATAGTTTATATATGACATATCTGTTTTTGACGTTGTTAATAGTTTATATAAGACATATCTGTTTTGATGCTGTTACTGTTTTTAGAATATATTAATTTATTCTCATCATTTATTTATTTCATTATTTCCTTTCCTCACTGAGCTATTTTTCCCTATTGGAGCCCTTGGGCTTATAGCATCTTGCTTTTCCAACTAGGGTTGTAGCTTGGCTAGTAATAATAATAATGATAATAATATATTCCACCATAAAAAAATGGAAATACTCTCAAAGAGGAAACCTAACTCAAACTAAAATGTCTCCATTATCAGACATCTATCCATCATAAGACATCTTTATGGTCCCATATTCAGCAATGGGGAATAATATCTCGCCGAAATGGTAACATTTGGCATTTATTCCTAAAAGATTTTCCCTCTGAATCACGTGACTACGGCGATTTTCATGAAAGTTACGGATATATAAATATCTCATACATTTCCGACTTCCAATTTGCTGTCCAACTTCTCTTTATGTTTTTACTTCATATCTAAGTTACTGTTGTTACTGTTCTTAAAATATCTTATTTTGATTTTTCATTATTTCTCTTGTAGTTTATTTGTTTCCTTGTTTCCTTTCCTCACTGGGTTATTTTTCCCGGTTTTGAGCTCTTGGGCTTGTAGCGTCCTGCTTTTTTTTCCAACTAGGGTTGTAGCTGTGCTAGTAATAATAATAATAATAACTTGTTTCCTGGTTTCCTTTCCTCACTGGCTATTTTTATCTTGTTGGGGCCCTTGGGCTTGTAGCGTCCTGCTTTTCTAAGTTGGGTTGTGGCTTGGCTTGTAATAATAATAATAATAATAATAATAATAATAATAAAAATGATAATAATAATAAGGCAACTGCCTTTCCTCTTTCTTCCTTCCATTTTGCTGTCCAACCGCTAAAATTTTAAAAGTTTTCTCCTCTGTTGCAAATTGGTGCTGAATGGCCTCCCAGATCCCATCGCCGGATCTTATGTGCAAAATTCATAAACCCAATCTTTTTTATATAGCTCTCCACTTAAGGGTTCAGAATTTCAACCTATAGTCCATTTCTTTTAGCGAGTCATATTTGCACCGACTCGCAACGGTGCCCTTTTAGCTCGGAAAAGTTTCCTGGTCGCTGATTGGTTAGAATTATCTTGTCCAACCAATCAGCGATCAGGAAACTTTTCCGAGCTAAAAGGGCCCCCACCGCTGCGAGTCGGTGCAAATATGACTCGCTAAAAGAAATGGACTATAGTGGTTTTGGTTAAACTAAATTATATTTACAGTTTTGTTGTGCTCTTTCTGGTGGTCGTTAGATAATTCAGAAACCTTTTTTCTTCTATTTTTAGATATTTTATTATCTATTAATGTACCCAAGCCGTTAAAAATTACGTCTAGATATTAAGATAAATATTTATATACGCAGATTCAACCTTTTCTTAACTACAACCCTCTGGTTCGGCAATTTGTGGGAGAGTGTGGTTTCCCGGTGTATCTCTCTGAATAACCCCCCTCTCACCAGGGTGTGACTACTTCATCTTCACCCCTGTGCATAACAGAATATATATATATATATATATATATATATATATATATATATATATATATGTATATATATACATATATATATATATATATATATATATATATTATATATATATATATATATATATATATACACACATACATACACAGGGTGGTCCAAAAGTAGGTGGACAGTAAATGATTACATTTAGTTTGAGGTTATATATACATACAACTATATTTACTAACGCAATTATTGACAGTTAAATTATATTGTGAACAATAAGGCAAAAGCCCTTGAAATTTATCGTGAACCAAAATACATTTGTAATAATATAACCGGTGCTTAAACGTATTCCACATACTTTCCACCTACATTTGGACCACCCTGTATATATACTGTATAGTCAGACACTTTCTCTTTATTATATAGAGGCAATCCTTCCATTAGTTTCGCCTTTAAATAATTGTAATTTATTTCATCTACTTTCCAAATCTGTATCATAATCTCTAATCACTCATTATACCTTCCTCACCATTTTGACGCCGTAGCATACTATTATGCGGTTCCTCTGCAATATCTTTAGAACAAAACTTCTACCAATCAAATCAAATTATATTTATAAATCATCAGCTTGGGTTATTCATTCATCTGTTTGAGATCTCCCATGTCTCATGTTTTCTCTTTTGAGTCTTATGTTAAATTAGTTATCAGTGTGCGGATGCACCAGGTAGGGTATTAATGATAAGCGGAGTGAATGCAACTATCTTTATTTGGACGGAGCATGATTATATGTACAACCCGTTCCAGTCAAGAACGGCACAAAAATTCAAACACGATGAGACAAGCATATACAGGCATAAACAGATTATATACAAAAACCAAATATCATTACAGTGTACGAGAGTGTGTGATACACCATAACCAATATCCGTGGAATTGTCTTTATCCAGATTTCTTGAGTCTTTTTCATTTATTATTATTATTATTATTATTATTATTATTATTATCCAAGCTACAACCCTAGTTTGAAAAGCAAGATGCTATAAGCCCAGGGGCTCCAACAGGGAAAAATAGCCCAGTGAGGAAAGGAAATAAATAAATGAAGAGAACAAATTAACAATAAATCGTTCTAAAAAAAGTAAAAAAAGTAACAACGTCAAAACAGACATGTCACATATAAACTATAAGCAACATCAAAAACAAATATGTCATAAATAAACTATAAAAAGACTCATGTCCGCCTGGTCAACACTGAACAACCTGCTCCCCCTCCCCAATATGGCAGAGCTAAGAGATCCCGTTTGTTTTATTGTATCTGACATCCTAAGTGCAAAGAATTATTAAAGCACTAATAACCCACTGTACAATCACTCATATAAGTTGATGGCTGTCCGGGGATTTGATAAAGATTTCTATTTCCCCCCCCCCCCCTTTCTGAACGACAGGTATCTGGGAGCGGGAAACCGGTCAAATATTCAACTACCTATTCGCGCTCTCAGACACCTGTCATCCAGAAAGGGGGGGAAATGGAAACCTCTTTAAAAAACCGGACATCCATCAACTTATATGAGTGACTGTACGTCGTTAATGGTTTTCAAGAGACACGGCATATGTCGGATTTTTGCCTTATGAACGTCGAGAACAGGAAAAAGTACTTGAACCCTCTATCATTTTATAAACACCAGATACCTAATTTGATAAGCTTCCATGTGAGGTATAGCACTTATTCATTATTTTTACAGCGTAGAAGCTGAGTTGTGTCTGGAAAAACGCCATAACACTTGTATTTAATGCTTGAGGATGGGCAATGTAAAATCGGAACTGACGCAAGTCGAACCATCGTAAAGAGAGGTGTGAGAGGCCGAGAGATGGTTGTGAATTCAAAGGCAGGATGCAATCAACTGAGTACTTTATTAAGGAACACTCTCCTTTATATACAAAACCTCAAGGCAACAGGAAAATACATGTTCGAGAAAGTGACAATGTTACAGAGGAAAACCAGAGACATGATTATTCAGGTTCTTTTTAGTGCGAGGGAAGAGCGCAGATACAAGCATAATATATACAAAATAATTTATGTACGATCGTGTGACACACGGTTGGTACAGAGGTATTACTGTATATGTTTCATGTCATTGAAATGTGAATTTAACGGTATATTTTTTGTAAAACCAAGTTAACTCATAGTAGATATACCAAGTTTCTTCTTCTCGATTTCGGTCTGGAGTTCATACCATAACGACCCCCATTCGACGTTCGAGTCTGAAATTGGAATGAGAAGGTTTTCTAGCATCTCGTGTAGACACTTTGGAAGCCTCGGCAACTTGAGTAATAGTCTTGCCAAACTGTCCAAGAAAAAACGACCTCGAAAATTAAAGAGGTACCAATTCCACGACGAACTCACTATAAATATCCACCAGCATAGGTAGTAGATGGGACGTGCCTCGCTTTTCAGTCCAGGGATCAAGATGCCAAAACGTGGCGTGGCATAGATGGTATACAGAACAGCCATGAGCTTCATCGTTGTTAGAATTCGTTGGTTCTCTTTTTCTTGTTCCTCTGCCCTGGCTACTGTGCTGTTTCTAACAGTTTCAGCTCTCTCGCTTTTAATGTGAGCTTTAAAAAGGGATATTGACTTATGAGAAAGAACCACTGTTATCAGATACAAACAGAATAGATAAACCTGGAGGCACCAGTAGAATGAATAACTCAGACTAAGCTCTGTATCGGCAGGAAGGAGCAATGGGAGCTTCGTCACCAGGTCAAAAGCAAAATTGCCAAAATAGGAGTATTTCCCTGTTGTTAGTATCAACAAAGGAAAGATAATCCCAATCAGCCACATGATACAGTTTATGCCCTTCACCTTCTGAAACAATGAGAACTGACTTTCTCGACTGGATTTCCTGATCAGCAGCAGCCTCTCTATTGCCAGCCAGCTCTGTAACTGGAAACTCATCACTTCGGTCAGTCCGAAGAGGAATGCACAGAAAGTTGCATAACCATTTCGTGCTAACAGGGGCTCGTTAAGTGAAAATGGGAATAACTTTGTATATATGGCTTCATTAAGGTTTTGTTCATTTTTCATCAGAGATACTGTGTTATAGAAAGCAAAAGTCATTATAAAAGCTCCTCGTACCAAATCATTTATAGCAAGAGATGTACGAACTATCCAAAAATAATCGAATGTGTTGGAATTTCCAGCAAGAGTTACTATCACGATTCCATTTCCAAATACTGTAACAATGATTATACCAAAAATACAACAGGCGATGATAATTTCAAGAGCCTTCTGGCTGGGTGATAGGAAGTCCCAAGTCATGACCACATCTGTAGAATTTCCAGTATAGACCCAAATATCTTCCCCACTCGATGTGAGCCAAAAGATATCAGCTGTCACTCTTCCCTTCATGGAAGTGAAGTTAGCAAGGCAGAGAGAAGCAAGAGGACCGCAAGAAGAAAGTAAAATCCAGTCCTGTAGGACATTTTTAACATGAAATTCCTCACAGCACAGACTACAGTTCTCTACGAGAAATGGCAACTTTGCCTCGTCTGTTTTGTAGCTTTGGGCCATTTGGATGGCTTCGAAACAGCTACCATTGCCATATACGTTTTCGAAAGAGCTTTCTAACTCGGGAATTGTGAAGTTGAATGTTTGGTTAGCTGCAGTTAATACAAAACGTCCTGTTGTATATGGCACAGTCTCTTGTGAGGGCGGAGTGGTGCTACAGTGGCAAGAAGTGGTAAAACAGACGAGAAACAGAAGACTCCATTGCCATATCCTCCTTGAATATTCTCTTGAGTTGTTCCTCATCTGTAACGAAATTTTTATCTTAATATATTTATTCTTACATTTCAACATTCAGTTCATTGACACGAACTGCTCATTACAACTAATATCTTATCCTAACTCCAAGTATTATATGCTCACCATACTCTAAAACAGTGGTTCCCAACCTTTTTTTCTGTCATCCCCCCCCCCCCTGCACCCAGTTCAACCATCCAGATTTCCCCCTTCATGCCCCGCCCAGCCCTCATGCCCACTCGCCTGCCTCAGAAATGGGCATGACACTCCAATTCTCCCCTTGAATATCATGTCTTTGAGAACTGATATGATCATATCACAATTGAATGGCTAACAACAAATTGCCGCACGTACTATGAGGACATTTTCAGCTTGTTTTAGTTAGTAAGTAGTGTAATTATTTCCCCCCTGGAAGCTTCAAATTTCCCCCGAAGGGGAAATTTCCCCCAGGTTGGGAACCACTGCTCTAAAAGCTACAGGCGTTACATAACCACTAGTTCCAGCACATTATAAATCTAGCTCCTCCAAAATTCACTTAAATTACGATATTATCACAAAAGAAGACTACGTAAAATGTCTTTCTAGATTGCTAATAGTGTTTTTAAAAAACTCTAAAAGGTAAAACTAAAGAGTAACCAGTGAATGATATGTTAACAGGTTAGTGACCTATTCATTAAACATACACCTTTGCTTGAGGGTACACTCGGGCACACTATTCTGTCTAACTTCTCTTTTTCTTGTTTTGTTAAGCTTTTTATAGTTTATATGGGAAATATTTATTTCAATGTTGCTCCTGTTCTTAAGATATTTTATTTTTCCTTGTTTCCTTTCCTCACTGGGCTATTTTCCCTGTTGGGGCCCCTGGGCTTATAGCATCCTGCTTTTCCAACTAGGGTTGTAGCTTAGCATTTAATAATAATGATGATAATAATCCATGCGTTTTGTACATGCATACCGAATTTACAAGAGCTCAGATGCGTTAGTGAAGAGATGATAATGAAAAGCACACAACGAACTGGGGAAAATTTTAGTTCTATGGTGATAGTTGTTTCTAGTAGTAAATACAGTAATGGAGTTATTTTGACTTCCATGTTGAAACTATAATCACACAGACACAGACACACACACACACACACACACACATATATATATATATATATATATATATATATATATATATATATATATATATATATATATATATACTGTATATGTGTGTAACTAAGTTATATATTATAACGTGGTAATATTCAGACGCATTCAAGTAAGCAAATTTTATTATTATTATTATTATAATATTATTATTATTCTTAACTAATCTACAACCCTAGTTGGAAATGCAGGCTGGTGACATAGTTTCAACATCAATACATTCATTGTTGTGTCTGTAAATTTTTGGTTGTGTTTATATAAGTAATTATGTGATACTTTCTTTCTTCTTAACATTGTTTTTTTTTTTTTTTTTTTTTTTTTTTTTTTTTTTTTTTTTTTTTTTTTTTTTTTTTTTTTTTTGGTGCGATCCCGAAAAAGCCGAATATGTATGAACTCTCGATTAATAATTGTAAATTCACTATAGTTTTGTTCCATCTCATAAATCTTAAACCTCGCTCTGACTCATTCCTTGTTCACTGCAGTAATTTTTATCTTTATTGTGGTATAAGCTCAACCCCATTTTCTATCCAAATGGGACAGCCAGGAATGTATAAACCTTCAAGTAAAATTGATCAAAATTGACATAGATATTACTCCTGTCCAAGATTATGCTGAAAAGGGAGCGGGCTGTACT
>NC_090759.1:77542127-77555769 GCF_036898095.1 Palaemon carinicauda
TATAAGCCTTTTTCTAAGGAATGGTTCCATAGCTTTTATCAACTCTCTTAAGGGACATTTACTCGAGAAAAGATAATTACTTTTATAAAGACATTAGAAAGCACTACTGGGCTGATAATTATGAATTTATGAAATTATACCGTATGACCTGACTTGAAACAGAGAGCCATCAGTACTCAGGTACAATATTGGGAAAACCCCACAAATACAGTTGTAGGTAAAAGTTAAAAGGTTTAGGACAGCACAAAAGAACTGAGCTATAGTAGGTAAATAAGGGAGTTCAGCTTGGAGCCAGAGTCTGTAAGAACGCATTAGTAATCCTTCTGTGAATAAAGTACTAGTTAGTACAATCAGAAACTTATAAAGTAATACCAAGTAACGAGGAAAGGACTCCAGTCATAATTTTAGATGATGTTGAGAGAGAGAGAGAGAGAGAGAGAGAGAGAGAGAGAGAGAGAGAGAGAGAGAGAGAGAGAGAGAGAGAGAGAACGTCAGGATATTCTTTACGAATATATTTGACAAGGAATTATTTAAAATTATACGTATCGGAAGTGTCAACCAAATACGTTTTAGCTAGAAATGTCTTAAGAAGTAACCCAGCTTTGTCCTTGGAGCCGAGTTAACATTTAGCATTTTAAACACAAATATTTTTTTCTTTAATTAGTTGTACTTGACGAATACGTAAGACACTTTTACCCCTGTATAAAATTAGTTATTAGATAGTTATTCTAAAGGTTGGTCAACACCTTGAAAGGGTTTGGTTTTAGATTATTGAAATGATTCACCCTTCATTGGTTAAAATGACATCCAATATTTTCATGCTATATTAGATCAAGAGTTTTGATTATCACCAGTCTTTTCTGGTGCTAATATATGTTGTGATTCGTTGTAATTTTACTTATTTCAGCAGAATACTTAAACATGCCAATCGAGCTATAATCATGCCCCCAATCTCCTTATCCTCTCGCCCTTGTGTTTATCGTGTGCAAATGTGCGTTTGTTTATATCCAATCTTTTCGCACTTTATGATATTTATGTGTATTTAGAGCCGTTTTTGGTTTGTATAAATGATAAGCAATAATTTAATAGACGATTTATATTATACTAAAAACGAAATGTGTTCGGATGAGAAGAAAACTGATAGTTAATTGAGTTATTTTATCGAAATTTGTTCGATTGAAACTTACCCTAACGTGGAGTGATGAAGTAGACGTGTTGTGTGAGGTCGAAGGAGAAAAGTGTTTTGCGTAATTTAACGTTTTGAAGGTTTAAACATGATATTATATAATTGTTTATTAATATGATAATATATTTATATTATTTTATTCACGAAACAACGAGATATAAAGCTAAATTCTCTAAAATACGACCGTTGTTTAAAGTTCAACTCTATGCCGTGTGATATCCTTGGCCGAGTATTAGTTCCACTGTCTACCGCCAGGAGTGTCAGTGGTGCTTGTTATGGTGCAGGTGGAGGATGAGTGTCGGCCCACTCCTGGATTTTATTCTATTCCACGGGTTGTATCTCTCTTTATTTTCTTAGATTGTCAGCGAGAGTGATGGATTTAGCACCGTGTAGCTGCCGCGTACGTCAGATATGCGGATGAAACAGGTGAGAGGCTTAATAGTGATGCTTTTTATTTTAGTGTGGGGGGGGGGGAGCCGATTCATGTTTCAAGAGAGAGTGAGTGAGTCTTTGGGGGGTTCAACTCTCTCTCTCACTCTTTCTCTCCCTCGACACCACCCCAGATGCCGCCCTCATGCCCCTTCTTGACTGTCTTTTAGGGCGTGTAGACGCCCACGCTATTTCGTAGGGTCAATTTGCCGAAGGGGTTGATGAAAAATAAGCCATGCAGGGAATGTTAGGCGGTGCGCATGCTGGCTATCCCGTTTGGTGTGATTTTAATATTTTCCCCTTTTTTTCTCAAATTGTTGAGGGATATCTTCATATGCCCTGTCCAAAAGACGTCTAAATATTCGATATTTAATTATTTATTCTAGTATACATGGGTGATCGCATTGTCAGAGGCATTAGGCATGATTGATTTGTGTGGGTAGTTCCGCAAAAGGTAAAGGTCGGGGTGTGAAGACACGAAGTCTGTCGTAGGCGTGTAAGTTGTTGATTCATTCCAAACTAGATCAGTTCAAGGCTTAGAAGCCCTTTAAGCCTAAATGCTAAAAGGGAATAAAGAGGGCGAGATGTCTATTGTAGCCTGGAACGAAACCTGGTTCGGGGGTCCATCACCGAATTTGCAGACGAAGAGTGGTAGCTTGATACCTACTGTATGTTTTCGGCATGTCTGTATTGTATAGTCCGATTTTATCGTAGGCCTGAGTTAGTATTATAATGCAAGGCACTTTGCATCATTGTCAGTGAGGTTAATGTACGTGTTAAAATGATCCTGTAATTTTTAGATGGCAGATATACATATCCTACCTGTAAATATTAGACGTATATTACTAAATTCAAGAAGCCGTAGTGAGCCTGTTGCTTTAAACTTGCTAGAATGGCTTACCAACTAGGGTTGTAGCTTGGACAGTAATAATATTAATAATTAGTCAGAATAACATGAGATGGAAAAATGATGGAGTATATATTTGATTGTTCCTTTATATGAAGGTAAAGTTAAGGTGACAAATGTTGTGATGCAGGGATTGTAGTAGAAACGACAGAATCGGCTGTCATACGGCCCATCATGAATACCAATGAGCCCATCTTTACATATTGAGGCCTACTGGTACAAGCTACTGGTCCTGGTTGTCAATGTTGAGCTTATAACCCATCAGAAAACTTTGTATAGCATTAACTCCACCTCCTGTCATACATTGCGGGTATATACTGATATTTATTTAGGATTTTTAAGGTGAAAATCATTGGATTTTTTGTTTTAGGTGTGAATTTTGTTCAGCCTGATAATAATCTTGGAAATATCTGACTCAAGAAAATAGTTAATAAAATTATAGGCTCATAAAATTACATATTTAGTTTGATTTTGTAAGCGCTTGTTTCATGTTGGTCTGGTATTGACTAGGTGGTTTTTGAGACTACTGTATATATACAGGTTTGGAGGTGTGTATTGAGACTATATGTGTACTGTATACAGATTTTAAGGTGTTTTGAGACATGTGTACTGTATACAGAATTTGAAGCAGTTTTTTGAGACTACTGTATACAGGTTTTGAGACTGTGTACTGTATACAGATTTTAAGGTGTTTTGGGACGTGTACTGTATACAGAATTTGAAGCAGCTTTTGAGACTACTGTATACAGATTTTGAGGTGTCTTTTGAGGCTATATGTGTACTGTATACAGATTTTAAGGTGTGTTTTGAGACTATATGTGTACTGTATACAGATTTTAAGGTGTTTTGAGACTATGTGTACTGTATACAGATTTTGAGGTGTGCTTTGAGACTATATGTGTACTGTATACAGATTTTAAGGTGTGTTTTGAGACTATATGTGCACTGTATACAGATTTTAAGGTATGTTTTGAGACTGTACTGTATACAGATTTTGAAGTGGTTTTTTAGACTAAATGTCTACTACTGTATATACACATGTGGTAGTTCTTGAGACTATATATATATATATATATATATATATATATATATATATATATATATATATATATATATATATATATATGCTGAAACAGATTTTGAGGTGTTATTTGAGACTATTTGTTTACTGTATACAGATATTTGGTAGCAAGATATATGGTGTGGTATATTGATTTTCTCTCCGGTAAACAATTTATTGCCCCATGCAAGAAATAATAGTGGTAATTGAAATGGTTTGTATTATAATTTTGACTTTTAAAGTGTTTATGTGCCCTCATTAGCAGATTAATATTAATACTGTAGGTATATATATATATATATATATATATATATATATATATATATATATATATATATAGCTTTTTTTCTGTAGGTAGCTAGGCTTTGAGTTTTGCTCAGGCTGTTTTTAAGGTCTTTGACAACTAATATTAATAGAAAATAATTGTAAGCAACAGGTATTTTAGTTTTTACTATAGCTTGAAACTGTAATTTAAGTAGTCCACTTTAATTCTATTGCCTTATCATTATGAAAGTTTTATTTCACAGTTCTATTCATTGTTTATTGTTAGTAAGAAGCGTTATCCATTATTTGGACTTTGGTAGTTTTTTCAATGTTACATTGCCTTATTATTATTATTTTTATTATTATTATTATTATTGTTGTTGTTGTTGTTGTTAAAAACAAAGCTACAACCCAAGTTGGAAAAGCATTATGTTATAAGTCCATTGAGGAAAGGAAATAAGGAAACAATAGTGGGCCTGAGTGTCCCATCAAGCAAGAGAACTCTAACCTAAGACAATATTATTATTGTTATTATTATTAGAAGCTAGGCTATATTCCTAGTTGGAAAAGCAAGATGCTATAAGCCCAAGGGCTCCAACAGGGAAAAGTAGCCCAGTGAGGAAAGGAAACATGAAAATAAATAAAAAACAAGAGGAGAATAAACAATCAAAATAAAATATATCCAGAACAATAACAACATTAAATTAGAGTTGAATAGTGTTAAAGGTTGCTGTAAGAAAACTCTGTAACCAAGAAAATTAGATATCCATAAAACCTACCTTCCTTCCTTGTAGTAGAGCTGTTAACTTTTCAAATTTTGCTCATATTGGTATAAAAGGGCTGTGAGCAGAATGAATTCTGAATTACCCTTTTAAAGATTCTAAATGTCTTTATCACTTACAAGGTTGTGAAACTGAAATTTAGTATAATCCTGAAGGATATATAGTGAAGCAGATGAGCTACTTTCGTGTAGGTATCCTTTTTATTCGGAATCCTACGGATTATTCTTTCAAGTGCCACTCTGCAAGATATGAAGATATACTCTAATGCTTACTTTCTTTTAATATGGTTATACAATAGGAAACTTCAATGTTGTGTATGCAGTTGCTGTGATATGTTAAGCCAATTATGTGGGTATGTATACATGGGTGTATAATATATATATATATATATATATATATATATATATATATATATATATATATATATATATATTCAGTACTGCTTACTTCATTATTAACATGGTTATTCAATTTGAAACTTTAATGTTGTGTATGAAGTTGCTGGGATTTGTATTAAAGCCATTATGTGCATTTGCATATATATATATATATATATATATATATATATATATATATATATATATATATATATATATATATATATATAATATGAACATATGTTTATATTACAATTTCTGAGTGGTGATACCATAACGTTGTGACAGGGTTTTGTGTATCGCCATGATCAGCAAAGCTGTACTAGTCAGGTCCCCCTGTACTAAGTAGGTGTGCTGTGAGCAATCAGACAAAAAATATCCCACCATCACCAATCCATGGCCTGCATGGTAATGAAAACTGGGCAAGCTCCATACATGTCTGAGGCCTTTGTCCTGCATTCGTTGTTGTTGTTTTATATAAAGGCCTATACAGTAATGGATCATGGATGAAAATGATGTCCAGTGAAACTTGGATTATGGACGAAAATGATGTCCAGTGAAACTTGGATCATGGATGAAAATGATGTCCAGTGAAACTTGCACAAAGCTTGTTGCTTCTTACACCCACATGGCAGGATCATCAACAGGTTATCACGGTCCATTACAAAAACTTTTTATTACCCACATTTTACAATCACTCTTGCGCCTCTTGAATAATTTGAATATTAATTTGCTTCATTTACATCAACTTTCACGCCATCTGTTCGAACCTTCTAGGCCTATCACCCTACCACTACTGAAGGTAGGGTACACTCAGGTACACTATTCTATCTAATTTCTCTTCCTCTTGTTTCAAGGTTTTTATAGTTTTTATGTAGGAAATATTTATTTTTATGTTGTTACTGTTCTTAAAATGTGTTATTTTTCCTAGTTTCCTTTCCTCACTGGGCTATTTTCCCTGTTGGGGTCCCTGGGCTTATAGCATCCTGCTTTTCCAACTAGGTTTGTAGCTTAGCAAATGATAATAATAGTGCTCACTAGAACTTGTTCATTCTTGTCATTTTTTTTTCTCTTTTATCTTGCACTTTGATGAGTGCTCTACTTCCTTAGTAAATTATCCTTGTTCTTTTGACCTTTTGTTTATCTTCCATTTGCTAAATAAACCCCAGACAATGATTGTTGTCATCCTCATTGAGTCTGTTATGGTTAAAGAAGCTGAACTCCAGTGCTGACCTTAGTTCCCATGGTTTCTTCTATTGCAGTTAACTGCAAGAAGGTGGAAAATGATAAGCACGGTTGTTTATCTAATTGTGTGCTGTGGCATTGTAATGTCCCACTGACACTTCTTAAGTTATGTTCTAACAGCTGTGTTTTGAGTGATGATGCAATTGTTATTTAAGGAACTCTGTTGGTTGGAGCAAGATATATTGCATTGTTTTATTCGTGGGGTACTGATTGAAAACTACAGTAAATAAAAACTAAATCAAAATTAAATTTCTCTGTAGATATTTTATACTTAGAATCTGGCACAAAATATTTGCTCTTTATTTTATCACAGGTTCAGGCAACACAACATATTGTTAAGTAATGGAAAAACAGTTCTGTATGAACTTGTGATTGATACAGTAAATGAAAATTAAATTTCTCTTTAGATATTTTATACTTAGATTTTGGCACAAAATATTTGCTCTTTATTTTATCACAGGTTCAGGCAAGACAACATATTGTTAAGTAATGGAAAAACAGTTCTGTATGAACTTGTGATTGATACAGTGTACAGTATATTATATGTTCAAGCATAAATACAAAAAAAAAAACATAAATGGTTGTATGTAACATTACTTGACAAATATTTAGATACCCAGGGTGTGTTTTCTTTCGCTCTAATATACTTGATTCCAAGTGGGTGTACTTAGCCTTTAAGTTGCACTTTCATGTGTTAATCATACACTATATTAGTTCGAACGAGAAGTTTTTTCTTGTAATTCATCTGTTACTTTTAAGTAGTTTGCAATAATTTTGCTGCTAGGTCATTAAAAGCTTATAATTTTTTTTTTTTTTTATTTCCCAAGTAAACTTGTATGCTCTGTTCATAAGAGATGCTTTTCAATAGGTTACTTATCTTATCTTATTCAATTATGTGTTGTTTCTGATGACTTACTTTTGCATTGATGATGATATTATTATTATTATTATTATTACAAGCTAGGCTGTAACCTTAGTTGGGAAAGCAAGATGCTATTAGCCCAAGGGGTCTAAGAAGGAGAAATAGCCAGTGTGAAAAGGAAATAAAGAAATAATTAAATAAGAGAAAGATGAACAATCAATATAAAATATTTCAAGAACAATAACAACATTGAATTAGATCTTTCACATATAAACTATAAAACTTTAAAGAAAAACAAGATGAAGAAAAATAAGATAGATTATCATGCCCAAGTGTACCCCCAAGCCAGAGAACTCTAATCCAATTCAGTGGAAGGCAATGGTACAGAGGCTATGGCACTACCCAAGACCAGAGAACAATGGTTTGATTTTGGAGTGTCCTTCTCCAAGAAGAGCTGCATACTATACCTACAGTCTCTCTTTACCCTTACCAAGAGGAGAGTAGCCACTGCACAATTACACCGCAGTATTTAAGTAATGTTTTAAGATAAAGGGGCAATACTCTCTCTCTCTCTCTCTCTCTCTCTCTCTCTCTCTCTCTCTCTCTCTCTCTCTCTCTCTCTCTCTCTCTCTCTCTCTTTTTGTGTGTGTGTGTAGGAATAGGTGACATTTAAGGCCATTGTATTTTTTTTTTTTTTTTTTTTTGAGATTGGTTAGTATTGAAATTACTGGTTCAAGTCAAAAAGGGGTATTTCAGTACCACTGCTGGTATCTGACTGTCATGGTGTAGGTAGGTAGGTGCTGGTGGATTGTTGGCATTTACAGTGTACGCACTACTTGTAAAACCAGCAGGAGAGTTACTCTTGACTAAATTTGTCATGAACAACCCACATCTTTCAATTTTTTTTTTTTTTTTTGCTTAACCTATTTATTGCCAGGAATTTCTGAGTTTAAAATGAGTACAGTATAGATCTCTCTCTCTCTCTCTCTCTCTCTCTCTCTCTCTCTCTCTCTCTCTCTTAGAAATTCTATCAGTATTTATGGGTAATGGAAGGAAGTCTATACCTTAAGGTCATTACTCTTTATTGATTTATTTAGGCTACTAGTGCAAATGCAAGGATGAACATGCCATTACAGTACATCATGAGGAAGTGGTTTTGCTAATTGAAGTTTGTTGGGTCCATTAGAATTAGTTTTTAGATTACTTAAGTTATTTGCTTTTTTTTTTTTTTTTTTTTTTTTTTTTTTTTTTTTTTTTTTTTTTTTTTTTTTTTTTTTTTTTAGCGTGCACTGTATAATTAACATAAGATGTCATTCTTTCTTGAAGTTTATTTTGAAAAGAAAGGTAGTCATGTTTTCTAAATTGTAAGTTACCAGACATGATAAATTTACATTTGAAGAATGTACAGAAGATAGTTGTACAGTACAGTGCCTAATTAGATTTGAGCATTAGTTTGTACTGTCAAAATTGTTCATTACTTCTCTTGTAGTTTATTGATTTATTTCCTTTCCTCACTGGACTATTTTTCCCTTTTAGAGATCTTGGGATTATAGCATCCTACTTTTCCAACTAAGGTCGTAGTTTAGCCAGTAATAATGATGATAATAGTAGTATAAAAGATACCTCTTGGGGGAAATTAACTTGGATTGCACATATTGTATTGTATACTGTACCATTTTGATACAGTACTGTATTTGGTAGCTATGCTTTCAGAAATGTTAGTTTGCTGTATGCTCATGCTGATTTATTTAGAATTTTGTTTGTGGTTTCATGTGGATACCATATTTTTTCCTTTCTAGTAATATGGCTATTCATTACAGTGATATGTTGTACATAGTGTGTTTATTACAGTGATGTATTGTACATACTGTGTTTATTACAGTGATGTATTGTACATACTGTATTCATTACAGTGATGTATTGTACATACTGTTTTTATTACAGTGATGTATTGTACATACTGTATTTATTACAGTGGTGTATTGTACATACTGTGTTTATTACAGTGATGTATTGTACATACTGTATTTATTACAGTGATGTATTGTACATACTGTATTTATTACAGTGATGTATTGTACATACTGTATTTATTACAGTGATGTATTGTACATACTGTATTTATTACAGTGATGTATTGTACATACTGTATTTATTAGTGATGTATTGTACATACTGTATTTATTACAGTGATATATTGTACATACTGTATTTATTACAGTGGTGTATTGTACATACTGTATTTATTACATTGATGTATTGTACTTAGTGTATTTATTACAGTGATGTATTGTACATACTATATTTATGACAGTGATGTATTGTACATATTGTATTTATTACAGTGATGTATTGTACATACTGTATTTATTACAGTGATGTATTTTACATATTGAATTTATTACAGTGATGTATTGTATATACTGTATTTATTACAGTGATGTATTGTACATACTGTATTTATTAGTGATGTATTGTACATACTGTATTTATTAGTGATGTATTGTACATACTGTATTTATTACAGTGGTGTGTTGTATATACTGTATTCTAAACTTCTTTGTTGCAAATTCTGCAAGTCTTTGGTTACATTAAGCATGGTTGTCTTGTCAGTAGATGTATTACATATTCCCCTTATTATTATCATTATTATTATTACTTGCTAAGCTACAACCCTAGTTGGAAAAGCAGGATGCTATAAGCCCAGGGGCTCCAACAGGGAAAATAGCTCAGTGAGGAGAGGGAACAACGAAAAATAAAATATTTAAAGAAGGGCAACAATATTAAAATGAATATCACTTTATAAACTATAAAAACTTTAACAAAACAAGAGGAAGAGCAATAAGATATAAGATACAATAGTGTGCCCGAGTGTAGCCTCAAGCAAGAGAATTCTAACCCAAGACAGTGGAAGACCATGGTACAGAGGCTATGGCACTACCCAAGATTAAAGAACAATGGTTTGATTTTGGAGTGTCCTCCTAGAAGAGCTGCTTACCATAGCTAAAGTGTCTCTTCTACCCTTAAAAGATGATAGATGTTCAAGTATAGTGTGCCATATACTGTGGTGGAGATATTGTGATGTTTAAAAGCTCTTAAGACAGGGTTTTGGGGTCTTTTGTTTTAGATATAGCATTCATTGGATCCTCTATGAATAGTTTTAAGAGGTAGAAAAGTTGCTTTTTTACTGAGAGGTTTAAATTTCTTTTTTAGAATAGTGGGTGGTAGAAAAATGTTTTTTAAACATTCTTGACATTATTAGAATTTTCATCAGAATTATTTTTTATTATTAACATTATTGAAATTATTATTATTAGAATTATTAAAGTCATTATTATAAGAATTAAGATTATTATTTAAAAATGTTCCATGGTACTGCATATATCTTTTTGAAATTCCATATATGTGACTCTTATACTCTCATTAGTCTCAATATTTTAGGAGCTGCTGTATTTGTCTATAAAGCATTTGTTTATTAATCTTGTTAACATTATAATGGGAAACTTTGTTAAAGTGTTGCAACTACTCACCCTATTTGGACACCTTGTTCACTCTATGGAAGTATTAAGTACCAGCAAATACCATTTGATGTTACTGTTGTTAATACAGTACAGTACTGTAATCTTTTTGGAGGAGGTCACAATTAAGAAGATTTTTTGCTTATCCACCTGTTGCTCTCTAGTTATATACTGTATATATATATATATAGGCCTATATATATATATATATATATATATATATATATATATATATATATATATATATATATATATATTATATATATATATATATATATATATATATATATATATATATATATATATATATATATACACAGTACTGTTATTATTGTTATTATAAGCTAGGCATTCATCCTAGTTGGAAAAGCAAGATGTCATAAGCCCAAGGGCTCCAACAGGGACAAATAGCCCAGTGAGGAAAGGAAACAAGGAAGTAAAGGAATTATAAAAGAAGAATAAACAATCAAAATAAAATATTTCAAGAACAGTAACAGCATTGAATTAGATCCTTGAATCCTTCACATATAAGCTCTAATAACTTTAAAATCTCTCACGGCCTGTGCAAGGATTGATCTTGGGGTCCCGCTGAGAGTGAGTTACCAACGGTACCACTTCTCTGGGACAAATATAGAATTTTTAATGCGTATACTTTTCAAGTTTACCAATAAGATACTTCCAGAGTATTTTTTTTTTATTTACTACTACTCCTACTCCTACTCCATTTGTCTTTGAGTCACCCGTTGACCCATGACCTCTTTCGAAAGACGTCTCCAGTCTCCTCTTATCTTGCGCCATTTCAATTCCCTCCCTGTCGAGATTTTCCTCGAAGCATCTATTCCAATTCTTAGGTCTTCCCTAAGGTCTGCTTCTCATGATAATCATGACTTCAGCCGTTAACCTTTGCTTGTGTATGTGTCCTCCATTCTCTCAATATAAATCTTTTTTAATTTACTGCTGTAGTAACCTAGAATTAATTAATTTTTCCTTGTTTCCTTTCCTCACTGGGCTATTTTCCCTGTTGGATCCCCTGGGCTATTTTCCCTGTTGGAGCCCCTGGGCTTATAGCATCCTGCTTTTCCAACTAGGGTTGTAGCTTGGATAGTAATAATAATAATAATAAGTAAAATGAACGACATCGTGTTCATTGATTAGGCTACGAAACTCAACTTCTCTTTTCATTATAAACCCAAGATAAAGTATCGTACATAACATATAATTGGATTAATCATGACTGTACAATATCAGCAAGCTAATTTCAACGGAATAATTATTGCCTGTAACTTGATGGACAGTGAATTACACATCATTTATTACTTAGCCAGCCAAGACGACCCAGCTCAAAGCAAGCATGAGAGAATTGTGTAAATATTACATTATTGACGATTGCATTAATCTTTAACGAATGGGGAGTGAATGTTTCATCGATTTATTCTGCATAGAGAGAGAGAGAGAGAGAGAGAGAGAGAGAGAGATAAAACAGGTGAACACGGAAGACAACGAAAGATGGAGAAGGCGTTAACAGAAAAACAAGACAAAAATGGAAAACGTAAGCGGAAACTGCGATGCTGAGAGAGAGAGAGAGAGAGAGAGAGAGAGAGAGAGGAGTGTCAGTACTGGACATGTTGGAGGGTTAATTGAAAAACAAAAATATATAATTAAAGAGAGAGAGAGGATTGTGATTTAATTTTTAGTTGGAACAAATTTTAATCGTACGAGTCTGTTAGTATTTCGAGGGAAGAAAAAATGATATATGGGTTATTTAATATGATATATATAGTATTGGTATTTACCTAAGTATTTCTCTTTTGAAGTTGGGATGATGTTAATAATGGTGGCCGATGTGGTAACGTCCATGACTCAAACTCGTTAGTTTCTTTGGTCGCTGCAACCTCAACATCCTTATTAGCTAAGGATGGGGGTTTTGGGGGAGGCTATAGGTCTATCTATTGAGTCATCAGCAGCGATTGCCTGGCCCTCCTTGGTCCTAGCTTGGGTGGAGTGGGGGTTTGGGGCTTTGATCGTATATATATATATATATATATATGGTCAGCAGCTATTGCCTGGCCCTCCTTGGTCCTAGCTTGGGTGGAGAGGACGCTTGGGAGCTGTCGTATTATGGTCAGTCTCTAGGACAAGGTCACTGTACTTTGCCTTTATCATTCAGGAGCGGCCTTTATACCTTTAAATGCGGAAAATAAAATTTTAGAATAAAGGACTTTTAAAAGGAGCGTCGATTTTAGATTTACGAAAACCTTGTTCGTTGGATGTGCTGTACATTATCAAAAAAGTATGTACTGTACATAATTAAAAAAGTATGTACTGTACATAATCAAAAAAGTATGTACTGTACATAATTAAAAAAAGTATGTACTGTACATTATCAAAAAAGTATGTACTGTACATAATCAAAAAAGTATGTACTGTACATACTTCCAAAGTTCAAACTTGTAGCAATTGTTTCCATGTTGAACAGGCTGACATAAGTCTTTTTATAGTTTATATATGAAATGTCAGTTTTAATAATGTTACTGTTCTTAAAATATTGTATTTTAATTATTCATTATTTTTTATACCGTTTATTTATTTCCTTATTTCATTTCCTCGCTGGGCTATATTTCCCTGTTGGAGCACTTGGGCTTTGGCATCCTTTTTTTTCTGACTAGGGTTGTAGCTTAGCCAGGAATCATAATAATAATACTTTAGATGGAATATATTATATATTGAGATCGAGCGAGTTTTTTGAAGTAAGATTTATGAATATCTTTTATTTTTTAAATGCTACACGTTAGTTTTTTTTTTTTTTTTTTTTTTTTTTTTTTTTTTTTTTTTTTTTTGCCTGAAATTCCTCGAGTTGAGGATCGTAATTTATTGGTAAACAAATACATGACTGTTATAACCGGTCCTGTTTTCATTTGAAATTTGTGGGACCGAGGTATACCATGCTGTGCAATTCCCCAATGTTATTGTGCCTGTTGAAATGGTTTTGTTTTGACTATTGGAATTGATATA